>NC_037336.1:43614747-43917778 GCF_002263795.3 Bos taurus
GGGTCGCAAAGAGTCGGACACAACTGAACTGAACTGAAAGAAAAAGGAAATAAACCCAAGCACAGAAGTACTAACGGTCTCCAAAAGTGTTCATGTCACTTGGATGTGGACTAAGAAGATTAAGGCTAAAAGTGTAGAAAAAGAGTGGCTAAAGCAATAAAGTGGCAAAGAATTATCCTATACTAAACTGACTCCAAAACTGCTTCAGGAGAAATACCACCAACCTCAAATATAAACTTTACCTTTGACTTCGTAATTCAGATATATTAAGACTGTTAAGTCTTGAATGCACAAAGGCCACCCTTTTACAACTACAAAGGTATTTCCAGACACCCAAAGGTACTTCAGGTCTTGATATACCTGGTTATAAACTCCTCCTGGACTTCTGAAGTTGTTTAACTCCACTTACAAGGTCAAGTGGACTTATGAACGCTACCACCATCACTACGCAGACAACAATTACAACACCACTGCCATGATCGCTCCCGCTCTACCTTTCATCTGTCCAGCACCTGCTTTGCCCTGGGCCCTGGCCCAGGTGTTTTATATAGATAGCATTTAACCCTCAGAAAGCCCCAGAAGGGATGTTGTTGTCTCCATTTTACAGGTGAGAAAGCTGAGGCTTAAAGACTGAGGCGTACAAAACTTATCCTAACAGCAGAGGCAAATTTGAAGCTGAGTCTTTCCAATACCACAACCTAGGGCTTTGTCACTGCAACTTGCTCTCAGAGGTATTTCTAAGCCTCTGTTATCTTCCAGGCACCGTGCTACTAATTTTAAATATATATTTAGAAGTCTCCAAAACAATGCTAAGAGGTAGGTAGCAGCTCATGGAATTGAAGCTAGAGCAGGAAAGAAACTCCTCCAGGAGCTCACAGCTAGTAAGTGACAGGGCTAAAAATTAAATACCTGCTTTATCAATGGTGAAAGAATATAAACCGAAAATTTCAAAGACTTGCCTTTGGCATAAACTAAATAAGGGAAGTAACCGGTATCTATTAACCAGTTTAGATGCACTATTAGATAAAACAAATCTAGGCTTATCTCGGAGAAGGTGAGGGCACCCCACTCCAGTTCTCTTACCTGGAAAATCCCATGGACAGAGGAGCCTGGTAGGCTGTAGTCCATGGGGTCGCGAAGAGTCAGACAGGACTGAGCGACTTCACTTTCACTTTTCACTTTCATGCATTGGAGAAGGAAATGGCAACCCACTCCAGTGTTCTTGCCTGGAGAATCCCAGGGATGGGGAAGCCTGGTGGGCTGCCGTCTATGGGGTCGCACAGAGTTGGACACAACTGAAGCGACTTAGCAGCAGCAGCAGACTTATCTAGCTATGTCCTTTTTGTTAGAAAATAATTAAACCTGTTTAGAGTTCTAAACACTAAACCAGTCACAAAAGATGGAAAAATGGAATCAATCAAGTCATGAAGATGAACACTCTACAATTTCAGAATGTTTCCAATGACGGTTCTTTTTCTCATGAAATAAAATAACAGTTTATCCTCAAAACCCTCTAGTTATTTATAGAGTCTAAGGAGTGAGTTGTTTTCCTGTTATAGAAGGAAAATGTCCATGCAAAGACAGAAAAACTAGGCGACGTTTGGCAATCTCAAAACTTGAACCTATGCATCCTGAAACGAGGATGCTCTGCTCTCTGATGTTGGCTGCATTTTTCCTCCAAATGAAATCAAGTCTGCTGATTTTCAGAGGATTACGGCCATCACCTGAGTCTGGCTTCCTGCAGAGAGCATTAATGCTTGCTTCTAGGTTTGGAGTTCAGATGGAGAGTGATCATTTTTAATTCACTCAATTGACCTTTAGCTCAGAACCCATTTCTAATTAAAATAACTGATTAGGGAAAATAAAAACGAAGCACTATTTTCATCATATAGCAGAAAATAAATCATAAAATAACTACTCAAAACTATAGGCAAGATATTAATAAGAAAAAGGAGAAATAGCTCCCATTTACTGAGCACTCACAATGTGCCAGTCACTGTTCTGAGTGCTTGACAGCCACTAACTTATTTTTATAACAACTCTTATTATGCCCCTTTTATGGATGAGAAGACTGAAGCACAAAAAGGATAATAACTTGCCCAGGATGACACAGCTAAGTGTCACAGTAAGTAGAACAGGAATTTAAACCCAGATATAGAATTCCCCCGATTTGATTCCTGTGTCAGGAAGATCTCCTGGAGAAGGGATAAGCTATTCATTCCAGTATTCATGGGCTTCCCTGGTGGCTTGGACAGTAAAGAATCTGCCTGCAATGTGGGAGATGTGGGTTCGATTCCTGGGTTGGGAAGATTCCCTGGAGAAGGGAAAGACTACCCACTCCAGTATTCTGGCCTGGAGAATTCCATGGATAGAGGAGACTGGCTGTCTACAAAGTGGCTGTAGGGGGCTACAAAGGGTCTACATGGGTCTGCAAAGAGTCAGACATGACTGAGCGGCTAAGCACAACACAGAGAATTCACACTCTGAATAAAATGCTTACAAATGAAGTATAATTCAAAACCTGATAAATGATGGTGCCACTGAAGGCTGCTAAGGAAACTCTAGCCAAAACTCACCATGCCCTCTCCACACACACCAGTGTGGTCCCTCAGATGGCAAGAGAATGGACAAGACAGCAGATGAAGCTGACTCAGGACGGCGACGGCTCTGTTTCTATGGAAAATAACATACTAATATGCTTACCAAAACCAAGCTTGAAAAAAAAAAAAACTCTTTGGGTGCATTTTAGGGAAAGAGACAGCCATGTTCAAATTATTTTATGTAAAGGAAGCAAGCAATGGTCACTGAGTTTTAGAACATCTGCACTAAAGGTTGCAAATATTTGCAGAATACAGACATCAGTAAACTTTAAACCATCATTGGACTGTTAAGTTCTTTTTTAAATTAAATTTATTTATTTTAATTAGAGGCTAATTACTTTACAATATTGTATTGGTTTTGCCATACATCAATATGAATCTACCACGGCAGGATACAGGAAGCTTGGGGCTGGTGCACTGGGATGACCCAGTGGGAACATGTGGACTGCTAAGTTCTTAAGAGGGGAAGCATTTTTTCCCCTCCAACCCTATTTTTTCCCGTTCCTTCCATTAGAGCTTAACATTTATAATGATAATTGTGATGGTGGTGGTGATGGTTTTACATTTACTGAGTTTCTACTTTGCATCCAGAGGTATGATAAAAGTTTTACATTTAATGACATAAACTAGCATACGATATTCACTACAGTCCTACAGAATTAGTATTACTATGTTCTCCATTTTCCATCTGAAGAAATGGAGACTCAGAAAGGTGAAGTAACTTGTCCAAGGTCATATATACAGGACATAAATTCATTTTCATTTGCTCTAAAAGCCCACAAAATTAATGGTGAATGCCCAGCAGATAAGTGTGGCCACCTGACTGTCCCATCCTTATATAGAAACAAAGGTCCCAGTGAGTGCTGCACATTCCAGCTGAGGCCCACACCTCCAAATCCTGGACAGAAATGAACAAACAGGGAAGATTGCTCAAGAGAGTGAGACTGACCAAAGATGGGCCAGAAATCTAAGTGTGCTTTAGCTGCTCTCTTTACTAGTAACCGGTACACCCTCTCAGGAGTAAACAAAATATGTATAAAGATGATATAACTAGAAAAACATCCCAGAGACAGACCAGTAAGTTTAGTTCTCAGGACATTTGTTAGTACAAAGTTCATCATAATTCTAAAGGAAAGAATAGAGTGCTTTAAGACCGAACTAAAATACAAGAAGCTCAAGGAGAGAAATAAAAACTCCTAAGTTTTAGTCTAAAATGCATTTGGATTTGAATAAGTTGTTTATTTAACAACACTTTGCCGACAAAGATCCATATAGTCAAAGCTATGGTTTTTCCAGTAGTCATGTACGGATGTGAGAGTTGGACCATAAAGAAGGCTGAGCACCAAAGAATTTATGCTTTTGAATTGTGGTGTTGGAGAACACTCTTGAGAGTCCCTTGGACAGCAAGGAGAGCAAACCAATCAATCCTAAAGGAAATCAACCCTGAATATTCATTGGAAGGACTGATGCTGAAGCTGAAGCTCCAATACTTTGGCCAGCTGATGCAAAGGGAAAGATGCCAGAAAAAATAGAAGGCAGGAGGAGAGGGGGAACAACAGAAGATGAGATGGTTGGATGGCATCACCAACTCAATGGACATGAGTGTGAGCAAACTCAGGGAGATAGTGAAGAATAGGGAAACCCGGTGTCCTGCACTCCATGGGGTTGCAAAGAGTCAGACACGACTTAGCAACTGAACAACAAAATTGTTTATAGCTGTGTATCATGTCATTTGATAGGTAGAATGTGATGGGACCAGGTCAGAAGACCATTGCTATGGAAGTGTTTAAATTATTTGCTGATGTAATAGGAAAAATACTTTTACGTTGGATACATCATTATTAAGTAACATTTTGTTAGAAATTAGTTCATAGTTAAGCACATTAAGTCTTTAGGTGGATAAAAAATATGTCCTATTACAAGCAATTACTACTGTGAATGATAAATATGAGAAAAAATAAAATGCTTTCTGTGAGCACTCCACTCCCTATGTTCTCACACATACTCAGACTTCCCTGAACCACTTGTTCAGGAAGTTCTTCTCAGGAAGTACCACGTTCTTCCAAGTATTGAGGATGCTCATAATGCAACCTCTGCCTGGAACGCATTGCTCCTTCCCTTTTCTGACTAAACTGCCTCAGTCATCCTCCTCCAGGAAGATCCCTTCCTCCACAGATCCCTTCCTCTATTCTAACATCTATTGCAGCACTTATCCCACTGTTTACTTTTTGGTGTTCTCAAGACACAAAGAATTCTTTGATGACAGAGGCCACTCTCATTGTTTTTGATACCCCAGCACTTAGTTAATATTTGCCAAATGATTGAAATTACATTGCAAAGACTCTGGTACAATATTATTCTCACTGTTCACAAAAGTGTGTGTTAAACACACATAAAGGTGTGTATTTAAAAGCAAATACAGAAGGGGACTTCCCTGGTGGTTCAGTGGCTAAGACTCCATGCTCCTAATGCATAGGGCTGAGATTCGATCCCTGGTCAGGGAACTAGATCCCACATTTAGAGTCCACATGCCCTAAATAAAAGATACTGCATGCTGCAGTGAAGACCCAGCACAGCCAAAGAACTAAATAAATGTTTTGTTTAAAAAAAAAAAAAAAAACACATATAGAAGGATATACTGGAAATTGCCAACTGTTCTTCAATAAAGATTTTCACACACCTGAACCTCTTCAATATACCATTATGTCAAATTGATTATTGCTCAACGAACGCACCAATTCAGATAGTATAACTGAATACTTACACATGAAAGATAAAATCGTCACACTGCTGCTGCTAAGTCGCTTCAGTCGTGTCCAACTCTGTGCGACCCCACAGACGGCAGCCCACCAGGCTCCCCCGTCCCTGGGATTCTCCAGGCAAGAACACTGGAGTGGGTTGCCATTTCCTTCTCCAGTCGTCACAAAACCACGGCAAAACATTTAAAAGCTATGGCAGTTACACTTGGAATAACTAGGTGCTGCTTTTTTCTACCACTGATTCCAATGGGGACAAGTCATGCACCCTTTGGTCTCAAGTTCTCCACCCATTAAATTGGGATAACCATCCCTGCCACTTCCTCCTCCACTCGGATCCTGTGAGGACAGTGGAGCTATAAGAACACCAAGAGTGGACATCTTCACAATTAGGGCACCATGGTCAGAAGTCTGAAGGAATCCCCAGGTGGAGTTCCGATCTCGTTATGGTAATAACCCTTCGCAACCCACCTACAAGTTGATAGTATAGCTCAGTATAGTATAGCTCTCGTCAGCAAGTTGATAGTATAGCTTCTGGTGTTGTCTTTGCTACACTTACTTTGTAGTCAAAGTAAAGTCTACATGGGTGGGCACAAGTTCTTCTCACTGGTGCTTGGTCTGAACCAGAAGCAGCGAGGAACCCGTTCATTCACGGCGACCACCACAGTCCCCTCCTTGGACCCCGTTACGTTCCTGCCGCGCGAAGCCGACCCTGGGCCTTGCCCCTCCTCGGAGAGGGGTCGATCGAGGCCGAGGGTAGAGAGGACTCGAGGGTCAGGGTAGCCGGAATGGAAAAGGTCGGGGGAAGTGAGCGGGGATAGGCTCGCTCGCCGAGGGGCTTACCTGGCCTCTCTGAGGGGCTCCAGGGGCGGGTGTGGAATGAACACCCCACAGTCAGACCGCGGAGGCTGCTGCTTCTTCTTGGAGCGCCAGATATGGAAAGAGGTGTGCTTTTTGGGGGGCCTGGACGGACTGGACTCCCCGTGGTCACCCTGAGGTGGCAGCGACAGTGGCATCTTCTCGTCTGCCTCCTCCTCCTCCGGCTGCTCGGACGCTGCCCTCTCGGTCGCCCGGTTCTTGTATTAATAAAAGAACTCACCTGGGCGCCCGCTGGCCCGCCTATCCCCGCGCGCCGGCCGACCCCGCCCCCTCGTCGCGGGTCTGCAGCAGAGCGCCTCCCCCATGGCGCAGGAGGCCCGCGGCGGGAGCCCAGGTGAGGCGCTCGCCCGGAGCTGCAGGTATGGAGGACACGCCCCCTCGTCCCGGACCTCGGGGAGTGCGGCGGCCGCGGGATGGCGACACCTACTGGAAATCTTGGGAACCGCCCGCGTCTCCTGTCGGCATCCTCTGTTCTGTTGTGGGAGCCAGAGCTGGGTCGGGTTTTGACATCTCCTCCGGTGCATGTGCCATAGGTCGTCTGCGGAGTTGTTGGTCACTCTTGGCCTGGCCAAGGCTAGCACGAAGAATGGCTTAGCCACGAACCCCGCCTGAAGAAGGATGGGAGAGGAGCATCCCATGGCCGAGCTGCCAGGCAATTAGGACTATTCTACTCTGACCTTCAGGTGTCTTGGGCAATGTCATGTGCTGGGCAGCTTCTGTTCCTGTTTGTAATCACAAGTGTCAATGGCTGTCCTCTCCCTTCAAGTGTTTGCATAATTAATCTGTACTTGCATCTCATAAAACACAAAAGGATAGAACACAGAAGGTAATGAGCCATATTCCCCAGTTTCCTGGGGCTTCAAAGATCCCTCATTTTGAACTAAAAGCCAGTCCCACAGGCCTCTCCGACACCTGTTTTACTGTTAATGACTTCCATTTTTAACCTCACAATTGTGGTTAAATAGCAAAGGGAACTAATATTTAAGCAAAATATGTCCACGAACATTTCATTTGAGGCATCATTGTTAGACTATAAAGATTTCAAGAACCAAATACTATTTTAAAACTCAGTACAGTATAAGTTCCTCTTACACAGTAATACTTTCTTCTTTCTTTTCTCTTTGAGTAAGCGAAAGTCACTCAGTCATGTCCGACTCTTTGCGACCCCATGGACTATAGAGTCCATGGGATTCTCCAGGCCAGAATACTGGAGTAGGTAGCCTTTCCCTTCTCCAGGGGATCTTCCCAACCCAGGGATTGAACCCAGGTCTCCCACATTGCAGGCAGATTCTTTACCAACTGAGCCACAAGTTGAAGATCCAGCTAATTCATTCATTCATTTACTCAATCATTCAAGGAACATTAATTTTTATTGAATTATTTTTAAGTTTACATTTTTATTGATGTAATCCTACACATAAGGGCTCCTGCGGTGGCTCAGAGGTAGAGAATCTGCCTGCAATGCAGAAGACACAGGTTTGATTTCTGGGCTGGTAAGATCCCCTGGAGAAGGAAGTGGCAAACCATTCCAGTATTCTTGCTTGGGAAATGCCATGACAGAGGAGCCTGGCAGTCTACAGTCCATGGGGTCACAAAAAGTCGGACATAACTTAGCAACTAAAAAACAACAACAAAAATTCTACATATAGTTAAAAAAAAAAGCACAAACCATTAAGTATATATAACTAAATTTTTTACATATTTATGTAGTTGGGGTATAAAGTGTTTACACTTATGATATAAATATACCACAGTTCATTTGTCTATTCTACTGTGGATGGATATTTAGGTGTTTCCAGTTTGGGGCTATTATGAATAAAGCTGGTATGAACCTATTTCTATATAAGCATTCATTTCTTTTGGGTATGTACCCAAGAGTTCACCCACTGGGTTATACAGTGGACAGCTGTTCAGCTTCAACTGCTTTGCCAGAATATTTTCCAAAATGGTTGTATCAATTTATTCTCCTTTCAGCAATGTTTAAAGCTTCCAGTTTTTCTATATTGTCATCAACACTTGATATTATTAAGTTTTTTTCATTATAGCCATTTGGATGGAGGGGTAGTGTTATCTCATTGCAGTTTTAATTTATATTTCCTCAAGAAACATTTACTGGATTCACTGAGTACCAATTATGTGCTGGGCCTTGGCTTGCATTCAGGGAGAGGAAGGGTGGTTGACAGACACATAGATGGTATACATCAAAGGGTAAGAGAATTAGTAGAGGTATGTGCCAGGCATTAAAGGAGTTTGGAAACATTACTAACCCAGCTTGCAAGTTTGGGAGGGAGGAAGAGAAGCAGTCAGTAAAGGTTTATTATAAAAGTAGCCCTTGAGTTGAATCTTAAAAGGCAAAGGGATCAGTCAGTAAAAGGAAAGAGGGAAAGAGGGCACAGCGAGCCAAAAGGGAAAAGGGGAGAGGAAAAAAGAGGACATCTTGTGCAATTTGCTCATATATTTACAAGCTCAGTAATTCATTCTTTCATTTGTGACTCTTCCAAGCAGAATTCCTCTTGCTACCTGTTCTTTGTATCACCAGGGAATCTGGAACATATTTCAGTTCTGTTCATAGCATGTGTGTGTGTTAGTTGCTCAGTCGTGTCCCACTCTTTGCAACCCCATGGATCGGGGCCCACCAAGCTCCTGTGTCCATTGGATTTTCCAGACAAGAATACTGAAGTGGGTAGCCATTCCCTTCTCCAGGGGATCTTCCCAACCTAGGTATCGAACCCATGTCTCCCACCTTACAGGCAGACTCTTTACTATCTGAGCCACTAGGGAAGCTTCTGTTCATAGTACACGGGCATTATTTGTTTACATATGTGTCTCCTATTAGCCCGAGAGCAACTTAGGAACATTGCTCATTTACTTTTACATTTTCAAAATATAAATATCTATTTATTGAAACAATTAATGACATGAATTGGTATATCAACCTAATTAGACACCTAGAATGTTTCAGGCACAGATCTTGTAGACTGTATACTTTGCAAGAGCAAAGGTCATGTGGGTCTTGTTTACTATGATATCCCCAATGACTAGCACAGTGCATGGCACGGAGTTGGAACCCAACATATATTTATTATTGAAATTAGAACCACACATGGAAGTCTAAGATATAGTACTCACAATTCATCTAGTCAGAGAAATGGACACTTAAATACAACTTGATAAAATACAACTTGTACAGTAAAACTTCATGTGTTCTAACCAAAGTGTTTCACTGTTTTCTAGTCATTGCAAAAACAGATCCACTTAGGCTTGTTTGCTGCTGCTGCTGCTAAGTCACTTCAGTCGTGTCCGACTCTGTGCGACCCCGTAGACAGCAGCCCACCAGGCTCCCCTGTCCCTGGGATTCTCCAGGCAAGAATACTGGAGTGGGTTGCCATTTCCTTCTCCAATGCATGAAAGTGAGAAGTAAAAGTGAAGTCACTCAGTCGTGTCCGACCCTCAGCAACCCCATGGACTGCAGCCTTCCAGGCTCTTCCATCCATGGGATTTTCCAGGCAAGAGTACTGGAGTGGGGTGCCATGCCTTCTCCTAGGCTTGTTTAAGCAATAAATTAAACTTATCATGGCATGTTAGACAGCTCATAGAATATCCCACAAGCCAGAGAGCCAGACTCAGAAGTCCGAACATGCTCAGCCACACCTGATAGCTGGTCTCACAAACACCACTCTTTATCACCTCTCAGCAGTAGGGGCTACACACAGGCAGCTCTGCTACTGCCATGCCAAGAATCAAAGGCTTGTTCTGATCACTCTTGACTGAAGCCCAGCCCTCGATTCACCCTCTTACACACTAATGCTAACTTCTTTAAAAAAAAAAAAAAAAGTCCCATGCAGGTACATCTGATCAGAGAGCTCAGATCATTTAATGCCTGCCTAGCTGCAAGGGGAATTTGAGTTTTCTGGCTGGGAAAGATTGAGGGCAGGAGAACAGGGTAACAGAGGATGAGATGGTTGGATGGCATCATCAACTCAATTGACATGAGTTTGTGCAAACTCTGGGAGATAGTGAAGGACAGGGAAGCCTAGCTGCAGTCCATGCGGTCACAGAGTCAGACATAACTGCGCGACTGAACAACAACAACTTCAGAGACATGAAATTCATGTGGCTAAAAAATTGCCAAAGATAACACAGGTACTCAGAAGAATCTAGGCAGCCAAAAGCATGAAAGATGGTCACTGCCAAAGGAAAGGGCAAAAGGCTATGGGAACACAGAAAAAAGTGACTAATTCTAGACGGCTCAGGGGAGTCATCAGCAGGGAGGTGACAGGTTGATGAGCTGTGCTGATGAATAAGAATTTACCAGAAGGAGAAAAGAAGGCTGGCAATCCAGAAAGAGTAAACAACATGGGCCAAGGCCCAGTGTTGTGAAAGGGCATGTGTTGGTGGGAAACAGTCAGAAGTTCAGTAAGGTTGGATAAAAGGGGATGGGGTGGGGCAGGATGGCAGGCGATGATGTTATTAACATCAGGTGGGGCCAGATTGCTAAGCACTTGGTAAGCCATGCTTTTAAGGAATGGGGACTTGGCTTTGTAGGTGATAGGGAGCCAGCTTACATTTTTAAGTAGAGGAGTGACATGAGCAAACTTGGGCCTCATGAAGTGTTCCCTGAATGGAATAGAGTAGGGAGAAGCTAGAGAGGGGCATCTATTTAAGGAAGACCAGTTAAGAGGACACAGCAAGAGGTCAGAGGAGAGGTGATGGGAGCTCCCACCAAGGCAATGGGGTGGACACAGACAGGAGGGGATGAATACAAAATCATGTAGGAGATGGAATCACCAGGAATGGTAGTGAGTGAAAAAGAGGTAATCAAGTATGACAATGAGGTTAGATTTCCAGCTTAAGTAAATGGATGAAGGTGAAACCATTAACTAAAAACAGGAAACAGGAGAAAGATCAGGGCATGAAAATAAGTTTGGTTTTGAACATATTGAGGCTAAAGTGATTTGAGGCTGTAGAGACACAGATGTCTAAATAAAAATTTATTGAAAAATATAGTCTTTTGGACTCTGTGGGAGAGGGAGAGGGTGGGATGATTTGGGAGAATGGCATTGAAATATGTATAATATCATATATGAAACGAGTCGCCAGTCCAGGTTCGATGCATGATATTGGATGCTTGGGGCTGGTGCACTGGGATGACCCAGAGGGATGGTATGGGGAGGGAGGAGGGAGGAGGGTTCAGGATGGGGAACACATGTATACCTGTGGCAGATTCATTTTGATATATGGCAAAACCAATACAATATTGTAAAGTTAAATAAAATAAAATTTAAAAAATATTAAAAAAAAGGAAAAAAGAAAAATATGGTTCTGGAGGCCACAGGTCAGGACTGGATACATAGATTTGGACATCATCAGCGAACAGGTGGGAGCTTGAATAGCTGAGAGCTGATATCATGAAATCAGATGACATTGCCTTGGGCAACTGTGTAAAATGAGGATAAATGAGGATCAAAGACAAACCCCTGAGTAACGCTGACATTTATGTGCTTTTCAGGTAAGGAGAAGCCCACACACAACTGAGGCCAGAGAGAGCAGTTAAAGAGATAGGAGGGGCAGGAACAGAGATGCAGACAGAGAAGAGGCTCATGGACACAGTGGGAGAAGGAGGAGGGGATAAATTGAGAGAGTAGCATTGAAACATATACATTACCATATGTAAACTAGATAGCCAGTGGGAAGCTGCTGTATATCACAGGGAGCTCAGCTCAGTGCTCTGTGATACCCTAGAGGTGTGGGATGGGGGCGGGGGGGGCGGTCTGGGAGGGAAGTTCAAGAGGGAAGGGACATATGTATACTTATGGCTGATTCATGCTGTTGTATGGCAGAAACCAACACAACATCCTTCAATTAAATAGAAAAAAGAGGTAGGAGGTTGTCTAAGGGCAGAGTGTATCTATCCCTCTGGCAAGCTCATGTGATGTCTATCTTCAAGAATTAACAGATAGATAGTGGTTGGGTCCTCTATATATATATTATAATGCCCTTTGTACTCCTCGTCTATCCAGCAATCTCAGGTCCATTTAACATCTCCCCTCATTTTCCCATAGAGAATGAGGCCAAAAGGCCAACTCCCTCTAACTTACACTGACTTTTTCTTTCTTTCTTTAGCCTTCTATGATATTTTCTATCTCAATTTAAGTTAACATTGTAGTTAATTGTAAAAAAAAAAAAAATGCCCATAATTCTCCTCTCTTCCCATAAAGTAGTAGAATCCATTACTCACTCCTTCTATCTAGGTTAGTCATCGACTTATTTTGGCAAATGAAACATTAGCACATGTGATGCAAGCAATATTTGACATGAGCTTACAGTTTCCTGGGTCCCAAGATCCCCTGCAGCAGAGCACGGTAACCCACTCCAGTGTTATTGCCTGGAGATTCCCATGGACAAAGGAGCCTGGATGGCTACGGTCCATAGGGTCAAAAAGAGTTGGACATGACCGAAGCATTAGCATGCATGCATGCACTTCAAGGCTTAGTTCCTTGCTTCTCTTGGAATCTTGCTGCTTATGAACTTACCTAAACTAGCCTGCAGGATGATGAGAGATGTATGGCTAAGTCAAACCCATCACCCCCAACCATCAGAAAAATGAATTAGATTGTTTGGGACCAGCCACCCCTAGTCAAGCCACGACCTGATCCCTGACATACGAAAGAGCCCATTGGAGATCAGCTAAGGCCGTCCCAGACCACAACTGCCCAGCAGATTCATGAGCCAAATAAACAGTATAGTTTTAAGCCGCTAGGTTATTGTCTTAAAATATTTGTTAAAAAAAAAAAAATAGTGACCTGGCACAAGGTCAATAAACAGCCAACTCAGCTGTGAACACCTTTTGTTTCTTAACCTCAGAGACACACAATGAATGTAGGCAATGGAAAAATCCTGAAGGACCACATAAAGATTCCGTTATGTCCAAACTACTTAATAAGAAAATGCATCTATTGTTATGAGGCAATATATTCTGAATTTTAAACAACTGGCTTTAAAAAATGCAACTAATTTTGTAGTTTGTAGATTTCAAAAATATGACTTGATCTTCATACTTGAACAGACCAAACCTCAGAACTCTCGTATCTGGATCAGTTTTCTGTTGACTCTTGTTGCATAAAAAACCATCCCCAAATTTAGTAGTTAAATTGAACACTAATTTCAATTATTTTTAATATAGTAGAACACAAAATGTTTATTATATTAAGGCCACTTTAAGGATTTCCTGTTCCTTCTAATACAGTAAAACACTTTGCAGCCGACTTAGGCTAAAGATGCATCATGTCAGAACTCTAAATAAAACTATAATGCAGGTAATTATTTTATCTGTGAAATTCAATGGCAAGCTACCTGACGATAGGAACCATCTGGGTCTGACGTGTCAGGCAGCAATGAACTCCCAAAGTTTATCCTAGGATATTTCTAGATTCAAGTGGCTAAAGGAGTCCTTAGTTATGAAGTAAAGTTAAAACACACAACTACTGAAATATCTAGTTCCATATCAATGAACCGAACATTTACTTACTTTTAATCTCGTGCAATAAAGTGTATGCCTCTAATTTGACATAAAATTTATCTTGTAATTCATTTAGCCTCTTCTTAGTATTTCTGAAAGGGCCAGTTTATTTTCCTCTTGTTACAGCTCTATGGCCATTGTGTAACAAAATGGGAAACACACTGGTGGACAAACTGAATATAACAAAGTAGTAATGGCAGGTGGTGTATTTAAATTGTGAGATTTAGAGTCAGACAGACCTTGGTTGGAGTCCAAGCTCTGCCACTTACTACTAATTATGCAACTCTGAATAAATTACTCAGCTACTCTTAGCCTCAGTTTTTCTTCTCTTAAAAAAAGGTGTCGGGGGGGAATCAGTTCAGTTCAGTCACTCAGTTGTGTCCGACTCTTTGCGACCCCATGAATCGCAGCACACCAGGCCTCCCTGTCCATCACCAACTCCCGGAGTTCATTCTAACTCATGTCCATCGAGTCGGTGATGCCATCCAGCCACCTCATCCTCTGTCGTCCCCTTCTCCTCCTGCCCCTGATCCCTCCCAGCATCAGAGTCTTTTCCAATGAGTCAACTCTTCGCATGAGGTGGCCAAAGTACTGGAGTTTCAGCTTTAGCATCATTCCTTCCAAAGAAATCCTAGGGCTGATCTCCTTCAGAATGGACTGGTTGGACCTCCTTGCAGTCCAAGGGACTCTCAAGAGTCTTCTCCAACACCACAGTTCAAAAGCATCAATTCTTTGGTGCTCAGCCTTCTTCACAGTCCAACTCTCACATCCATACATGACCACAGGAAAAACCATAGCCTTGACTAGACGGACCTTTGTTGGCAAAGTAATGTCTCTGCTTTTGAATATGCTATCTAGGTTGGACATAACTTTCCTTCCAAGGAGTAAGCATCTTTTAATTTCATGGCTGCAATCACCATCTGCAGTGATTTTGAAGCCCCCAAAAATAAAGTCTCTCACTATTTCCACTGTTTCCCTATCTGTTTGTCATGAAGTGATGGGACCGGATGCCATGATCTTAGTTTTCTGAATGCTGAGCTTTAAGCCAACTTTTTCACTCTCCTCTTTCACTTTCATCAAGAGGCTTTTTAGTTCCTCTTCACTTTCTGCCATAAGGGTGGTGTCATCTGCATATCTGAGATTATTGATATTTCTCCTGGCAATCCTGATACCAGCTTGTGCTTCTTCCAGCCCAGCATTTCTCATGATGTACTCTGCATATAAGTTAAATAAGCAGGGTGACGATATACAGCCTTGACGTACTCCTTTTCCTATTTGGAACCAGTCTGTTGTTCCATGTCCAGTTCTAACTGTTGCTTCCTGACCTGCATATAGGTTTCTCAAGAGGCAGGTCAGGTGGTCTGGTATTCCCATCTCTTTCAGAATTTTCCACAGTGTATTGTAATCCACACAGTCAAAAGCTTTGGCATAGTCAATAAAGCAGAAATAGACGTTTTTCTGGAACTCTCTTGCTTTTTCGGATGATCCAGCGGATGTTAGCAATTTGATCTCTGCTTCCTCTGCCTTTTCCACTAAAGTAATTAGGAGGATTAAATAATGTGTGTAATAGGGGACATAAGAGGATTTTGGGGGTGATGGAAATATTCCTATTCTGTATCATGATTGTAATGGTAATTAGTGACATGACTATGGCATTTGTCAAAACTCATGGAACTGTACACCAAAAGGTATGAATTTCTGAATGTCAAGTATACCTCAGTAAGCCTTACTTTTAAAATATATAATAAAAATTTTAAATGCATATAAAGTAATTAGCACAGTGTTTGACACTTAGTAAGTGCATAATAAATTATAGTTTTATGGGGCTATATCAGAATTATGAAACATTTATTCTTCTATTGTCACAGCAATGATTCTCCCCATAGTTACTAAAATCCTACATCTTGGTGTACTGAATTGAAGATCAAATTCAGTATTCCTTGTGTACCTCTTCTGCTCTTTAAATGTTATTAAATATCAAAGGAATGTACCAAAGAACAGTTGCTGCCCAGGTGGTTCAGTGGTAAAGAATCTGCCTGTCAAGCAGGAGACTCGGGCTCACTCCCTGGGTAAGGAAGATCCCCTGGAAAAGGCTCCTTTGTCCATGGGGTTGCAAGAGAGGTGGACATGACTTAGCAACTAAACAACAGCAAAGGAACAGTCAAAGAATACTTCCAGCTACAGTGCTGAAAATTCTCACTTTACAAAGATCTATTAAACTCCCATTGAGGGCGGACTCTATGGGATGCAGAGGGATATAAAGATGATACATGTGTTCCTCCATCTTAAACACTTAATATATATTCATTCATTCCAAAATTGTCTTTTGAATGTCGATTATGGGCCAAACATTTGCACTTGGAAATATATTTGGAACTGGGGGAGATAATTACTATCCTTATGAATCAGTCTCGTGGGAGAAGTGGACTTTCACCCAAGAATTACCCCAATACATATTAGAAGTTTCAGAATAGATACAAATGTTCAGCTGGCTTGGAAATCTCACAGAAAAGACAGCTGACCTGAAATTCAGCAGAGATGAGAACAAACCAAGAGTTTGTTTTCTGTGTGTGTGTGGTGCAGTAATATGGCAGATAAGAAGGTAAAGGATAGAATCCTAGTAGTAGAGAAATTCTTTCTAGAAGGGATTCTCAATTTTGGATTTAAAACATGTGGTCTATGCACACATAGGGGACAGACTTACAGACACGGGGGATGGGGGAAGGAGAGGGTGGGATGAATGGAGAGAGCAGCATGGAAACATATATGCTACCATATGTAAAACAGCCAGCCAGTGGGAATTTGCTGTATGACTCAGGGAACTCAAACTCGAGTTCTGTGACAAACTAGAGGGGTGGGATGGGGAGGGAGATAGGAGGGGACTTCAGAAGGGAGGAGACGTATGTATACCTGTGGCTGATTCATGTTCATGTATGGCAGAAGCCAGCACAATATTGTAAAACAATTATCCTTCAATTAAAAATAAATAATTTTTTTTAAAAAACATGTGATCTATGGACAATTGGGGATGTTTGAATATGGATTTATGTTAGATAATGACATCATATCAATGTTGAGTTTTTGAGTGTTGTAATTATACTGTGGTTATGTAGGAGATTATTCTTTTGCTTAGGAGACATGTTGAAGTATTTAAAGGTAAAAGTGTCTTGACAGCACAATATTTTCAAATAATTCAACAAAAATAATGTTGAATAAAGATGATAGGTAAACAGATATAAAAGTGGCAAATTTTTACAATTTGATGAATCAGAGTGAAGAATATATGGTTGTTTATTGTACTATCCTCTCTCTCCTTCCATTTCCCATCTCTCTTCCTTTATGCTATTGTCATATATTTTACTTTAAAATATGTCATAAACCTCTCAGTCCATTTCTATTATTTTTCTTTAAATAATCAATTATCTTTAAAAATTTTTTATTCTAGGGTAAGATTTAGGAGTTCATCACTGCCTTACATGTCAGACTCAGACAGTTCCTGTCCTTAGGTAGCTTACCATCAAATTTTACAGATGAAACAATTACCTGAATTATGATTTTATTTGGTTAGTTTAAAACCACAATCACAGAAAACTAACCAAACTGATCACATGGACCACAACCTTGTTTAATCCAATGAAACTATGAGCCATGCCATGTATGGCCACCCAAGACGAAGGGGTTGTGGTGGAGAGTTCTGACAAAATGTGGTCCACTGGGGAAGGCAATGGGAAACCACTTCAGCATTCTTGCCTTGACCTCATGAACAGTACGAAAAGGCAAAAAGATATGACACTGAAAGATAAAGTCCCCAGTTTGGTAGGTGCCCAATATACTACTGGAGAAGAGTGGAGAAATAGCTCCAGAAAGAATGAAGAGGCTGAGCCAAAGAGGAAACAACGCCCAGTTGTGGAAGTGTCTAGTAGTGAGAGAAAAGTCCGATGCTATAAATAACAATATTGCATAGGAACTTGGAATATTAGGATCAAGAATCAAGGTAAATTGGAAGTGGTCAAACAGGAGATGGCAAGAGTGAACATTGACATTTTAGGAATCAGTGAACTAAAATGGACAGGAATGGGCAAATTTAATTCACATGACCATTATATCTACTACTGTGGACAAGAATCCCTTAAAAGAAATGGAGTAGCCCTCACAGTCAACAAAAGAGTCCAAAATGCAGTACTTTGGTCCAATCTCAAAAATAACAGAATGATCTCTACTCGTTTCCAAGGCAAACCATTCAATATCACAGTAATCCAAGTCTATGATCCAAGCACTAATGCCGTAGAAGCTGAAGTTGAACAGTTCTATGAAGACCTTCAAGATCTTATAGGACTAACACCAAAAAAAAAAAAGATGTCCTTTTCATCACAGGGGACTGGAATGCAAAGTAGGAAGTCAAGAGATACCTAGAGTAACGGGCAAGTTTGGCCTTGAAGTACAAAATGAAGCGGGTCAAAAGCCAACAGAGTTTTGCCAAGAGAACACACTGGTCATAGCAAACACCCTCTTCCAACAGCACAAGAGACATCACCAGTGGGTCAATACTGAAATCATATTGATTATATTCTTTTCAATCGAAGATGGAGAATCTATAGAGTCAGCCAAAACAAGATCAGGAGCTGACTGTGGCTCAGATCATGAATTCGAATTCCTTATTGCCAAATTCAGACTTAAATTGAAGAAAGTAGGGAAAACCATAGGCCATTCAGATATGACCTAAATCAAATCCGTTATGATTATACAATGGAAATGACAAATAGATTCAATGGATTAGAGCTGATAGACAGAGTGCCTGAAGGACTATGGACAGAGGTTCATAACATTGTACAGAAGGAGGTGATCAAAACCATCCCCCCAAAAAAGAAATGCAAAAGGTAAAATGGTTGTCTGAGGAGGCCTTACAAATAGCTGAGAAAAGAAGAGAAGCAAAAGGCAAAGGAGAAAAGGAAAGATATACCCATTGAATGCAGAGTTCCAAAGAACAGCAAGGAGAAATAAGAAAGTCTTCATTAATGAACAATGTAAAGAAATAGAGGAAAACAATAGAATGGGAAAGACTAGAGATCTCTTCAAGAAAATTAGAGATACCAAGGGAATATTTCAAGCAAAGATGGGCACAATAAAGGACAGAAACAGTATGGGCCTAACAGAAGCAGAAAATATTAAGAAGAGGTGACAAGAATACACATAAGTATACAAAAAAGATCTTAATGACCCAGATAACCATGATGGTGTGATCACTGTCCTAGAGCCAGACATTTTAGAGTGCAAAGTCAAGAGGGCCTTAGGTAGCATCACTATGAACAAAGCTAGTGGAGGTGATGCAATTCCAGCTGAGCTATTTAAAATTCTAAAAGATGATGCTGTGAAAGTGCTGCACTCAATATGACAGCAAATTTGGAAAACTCAACAATGGCCACAGGACTGGAAAAGGTCAGTTTTCATTCCAATTGCTAAGAAAGGCAATGCCAAAGAATGTTCAAACTACTGCACAATTGCCCTCATTTCACATGCTAGCGAAGTAATGCTCAAAATTCTCCAAGCTAGGCTTCAACAGTACATGGACTAAGAACTTCCAGATGTTCAAGCTGGATTTAGAAAAGGCAAAGGAACCAGAGATCAAATTGCCAACATCTTTTGGATCGTAGAGAAAGCAAGAGAATTCCAGAAGAACATCTACTTCTGCTTCATTGACTATGCTAAAGCCTTCGAAGAGATGGGAATACCAGACCACATTACCTGCCTCCTGAGAAATCTGTGTGAAGGTCAAGAAGCAACAGTTAGAACTGGACATGAAACAACAGACTGGTTCCAAATTGGGAAAGGAGAATAACAAGACTGAATACTGTCACCCTAGTTATTTAACTTATATGCAGAGTACATCATGTGAAATCTCAGGTTGGAGGAAGCACAAGCTGGAATCAAGATTGCTGGGAGAAATAGCAATAATCTCAAATATGCAGATGACACCACCCTTATGGCAGAAAGTTAAGAGGAACTAAAGAGCCTCCTGATGAAAGTGAAAGAAAAGAGTGAAAAAGCCGGATTAAAACTCAACTTCAAAAAACAAAGATCATGGCATCCAGTCCCATCACTTCATGGCAAATAGATGGGGAAAAAATGGAAACAGTGAAAGAATGTTTTCTTGGGCTCCAACCATTCAACCATCTCATCCTCTGTTGTGCAGATCACTGCAGATTGTGACTGCAGCCATGAAATTAAAAGATGCTTGCTCTTTGGACAAAAAGCAATGACAAACCTAGACAGTGTATTAAAAAGCAAAGACATTACTTTGCTAACAAAGGTCTGTATAGTCAAAGTTATGGTTTTTCCAGTAGTCACGTATGGATGTGAGAGTTGGACCATAAAGAAGGCTGAGTGCCGAAGAATTGATGCTTTTGAACTGTGGCACTGGAGAAGATTCTTGAGAGTGCCTTGGACTGCAAGGAGATCAAAGCAGTCAATCCTAAAGGAAATCAATCCTGAATATTCTTGGAAGGACGGATGCTGAAGTTAAAGCTCCAATCCTTTGGCCACCTGATGTGAAGAACTGACTCATTGGAAAAGACCCTGATACTGAGAAAGATTGAAGGCAGGAAGAGAAGGGGACAACAGAGGATGAGATGGTTGGATGGCATCACTGACTGAATGGATGTGAGTTTGAGCAAGCTCTGGGAGATGGTGATGGACAGGGAACCCTGGCGTTCTGCAGTCCATGAGGTCGCAAAGAGTCAGACACGACTGAGTGACTAAAGAACAATGGTTTTATTTAGAATTCTGACATAACAGTAGCTGTAGCTAGACCCTGGCTCTGCTCCAGTCTCCCTGATTTCCAAAAACTTCTCTACCAATTGTTGTAGAACTGAAGAAGCAACGGAAGCCAGAGAGTCAGCCTTACAGAGATACCACTGCATAAAGTCAGCCTCAATCTGTGGGAAGTAAATAATTAGTTATCAATGAAAACCTAGCTAGTTTTTGAAATATATAAGCTAACAATCCTTACTTAAAACACGTATTTTATCAAGAAAATTTTTAACACTAAGAGTGAGCAGACATTTCCATGCACAATCTGAAACCAATGTTGCTTTGAGTTAAATATATATCTATATTAACAGATATCTTTGTATCTAGATGTTTTCTTATAGTCACAAAATTTAGTTGTCCTCTTGTCCATGTTCAATTAAACCTCTGTCATGGCTGGTGATGCTAGTATTACAAACATGATTGCCATTAACCAGTTTTGAGTCCTAGGAGATATACAGTAAAAAATTTCCCCTTTATTGGTATATTATTAGCAGTAACGCTTGAGCAAAGTTAAGAATGCCTCAAGAGAGTGGTTCATAGGTTAATTATAGACAATCCTCACTACATAGTTTAAGCCTGTGTATACAGTTTTAAGATTTCTCGATACGTGGCACAAAAACAGACATACAGATCAATGGAACAGAACAGAGTCCAGAGATAAACCCACACACCTATGGACAGTTAATCAGTTCAAGAAAGGAGGCAACAATATACAATGGAGAAAAAACAATCTCTTCAGCAAGTGGTGATGGGAAAGTTGAACAGCCACATGAAGTTAGAACACACCCTCCCATCATACACAAAAATAAACTCAAAATGACTCAAACACTTAAATATAAGACAAGACAGAATAAAACTCCTGAAACAGAACATAAGAAAACATTCTCTGACATAAATCATTCAAGTGTTTTCTTAGGTCAGAAAATATACATGCATGCCTATGTTCACAGCAGCACTATTTATAATGGCCAAGACGTGGAAATAACCCGAACGCCCATCAACAAATGAATGGAAAAGAAGATATGATATACATATCCAATAGACTATTACTCAGCCATTTAAAAGAATGAAATAAAGCCATTTGCAGCAACATGGATGGACCTAGGGGTTATGATATAAGAAAAGTCAGTCAGAAAGAGAAAGACAAATACCATATGACATCACTCATAAGTGATATCTAAAATACAATACAAATGAACCTATCTATGAAGCAGAAACAGACTCAAAGGCATAGAGAACAGATTTGTGTTCGTCAAGGGAAAAGTAGGGTAAGGGAAGGATAGATTAGGAGTTTGGGATTAGCAGATGCAAGCTATTATATATATGATGGATAAATAAGAAAGTCCTACTATATAGCACAGATAACTATATTAATTCTGTGATAAATAACAATTGAAAAGAATATATATATGTATAACTGAGTCATTTTGCTGTACATCAGAAATTAACACAACATTGTAAATCAACTATACTTCAATAACATTTTTTGAAAAGATTTCTCAATATGGAGATTTAGTTTATTACAATCATCCTATGTCATGTTTATTTCAGTACTTTTAATGGCTACACATTTATTCTTCAAGGACTTTTTTAAAACATACAACCACGAGTTATCCAAAGGCAAATATAACAAAATAAAGTAAATGATCCAAATATGTATTTTTTCCAGTAGAAGGGGTGATAGAAATTAGCTATAATTATAAAGTAATGTGAATTGTTTTTCTTCTATGTTTCTTTAACTGGTTTTAAAGACAAATGTTAAAGAGTTTTATTGATGCTTCCAGTAATTACATTATTGTTCAACAAATGTGTAGCCTTCTGGAGTTTCAACTTTGAGGAACAACATAATTTACATTTCATTATGTTTTTTTTTAGAACTCACCTAACTTTACAATTGTACCTTTTAGCTAATGGCTTTAATTCAAGTAATTCATTTTAGCTATAAAAAGCATTTAGTGGTAACTGGAAGTTAACAATGGAATTTTTTTAACAGCTCAGAAATATATTTTATTTATCTTTATTGAAGTGTAGTTGATTTACAATATCATGTAAGTTTCAGGTATATAGTACAGTGATTCATATTTTTTGCATATTATATTCCATTATAGATTATTATAAAATATTGAGAATAATTCCCTCTGCTATATGTTTAGTACATTTTATATGTTAATCCCATGCTCCTAATTTGTCCCTCCTCCCCACTTTTGATACAATAAATTTGTTTCCTATGTCTGTGAATCTGTTTTGTTTACAGATTCTTTATTATTATTATTTTTTAGATTCCACTTATAAGTGACATCACAGAGTATCTTTCTCTGACATTTCACTAACCACAATATTCTCTAAGTCTACCCATGTTGTTCCAAATGGCAATATTTAATTCTTCTTATGGCTGAGTAATATCCCATTACACACACACACACATATCTATCACATCTTCTTAGGCCAATTGTCTATTGATGGGCAACACTGTTATTATTAATAAGTACATCCTGTATTCAGTTAATAAGCAGGTCTCAGGGCTACATAGGACCTGAAACATGCTTGAGGAGTGCAACACATGAAACTAATAAATATTAAATGATTAGGGTCAAAATTTAAAAGCTGCTGCTTTAATGTGAGCCTTTAATAATTATTATATTAGCTTACTAATCTAATGCTTAAGAATGAATACATTGTATTTTTGTCTCCTTTCTTGGCTGTGCCTTAGTCCAGCATTATTCCTCTGTTTCTTAATCCTGAATCTTGGCCTAAATAACTAATCAGGACAACATGAATACCTGATTTACATTCAAACTGCTTGGAGACAGTCCTGTCCTGCAGCTAAAATATGGTGATCCACATACCACCCAAGTTAAGCACTGCCCATTGTAGTAAATTGAGAATATTATATAATTTATCCAGCTGAATAAAGACTTTGCAAGAGAAGACATAATTATTATATGAGAAAACAGAAAAAATATTTCTTCTCATATGCAGTGCTTATTAAATTGTATGCATTATACAGTACTGGATTTTTTTCTTCGTATTTATATTATTCCAGAAAAGTATTTAAGGTAGGTGAGTAAACTATATTACTCATAAGCAATAGGCTGTGTAGGTTGATTTTCCCACTCAAAAATATAATTTCATACACTGTGAAAGCATAATAAAAGTACCTTAGATATTTAAGCAACCAGATTCAAACACTACTGACCTGGCTTGCTGTTGTTTAGTTGCTAAGTTGTGTCTGACCCTTTTGTGATCCCATGAACTGTAGTTTGCCAGGCTCCTCTGTCCATGGGATTCTCCAGGCAAGAATACTGGAGTGGGTTGCCATTTCCTTCTCCAGGGGATCCTCCTAACCCAGGGACTAAACCCATGTCTCCTGCATTGCAGACAGATTCTTTCCTCTGAGCCACCAGGGAAGCCCCACTGAGCTTGCTAGTTTATACATGGTAATGTATACATGGGACAATCTAGCCCATCAGTTACTATATTTAGCATCCAGAGCAATTCATATCAATGTGGGCTAATTATTCTGACTAAATGGATCCATCAATTCAACTCCAAAGTTAGTATTTTGATTTCCCTCCTACTGAATTGACATTGTCTCTGTGATGTACCCATTGTCTAAATTATGGCATTCCAGATCAAGCCCATAGTAACAGACCTTAAACCTCAACCCCCACTGACCAACGTCTTCCCTCCAATCAGTCACTATTTCTCCTTCTCACCCTCTCCTTTCCATCCCATACCATTATCTTTCTTGTCATTTCTCAGTTGCCGCAGTAGCTTTTCAGATGCTCCCGTCATTGCCAATACTGGTCAAAAACCCCTTAGTGCCATGGTCTGAGGAAGTTTCCCAAACCACAGATCTGATCATATAACATCCTTAATTGAAACCCTTCAAAATGCCTCCCCTGTTGTTACAGCGGGAGCTTTAGAACCTTCTTTACGTAACCAACTGGAAGCAATACTCACAGCACAAGGTACACATACTAATTCACAATGTGCATATATATGCATGACTGAAGTAAAAGTTTTATGGAGCAAACTTACCCTTAATTCTTGTGATGCACTCTGATATTTCCTATTCTATTCGATTCTTCTGTTCTATAAAATTCAATTTCACACACAAAAATTATTGATTTCAAACTGTAGTGCTGAAGAAGACTCTTGATAGTCCCTTGAACAGCAAGGAGATCAAACCAGTCAATCCTGAAGGAAATCAACCCTGATTATTCATTGGAAGGACTGATGCTGAAGCTCCAATCCTTTGGCTACCTGATGCGAAGAGCTGACTCATTGGAAAAGACCCTGATGCTGGGAAAGATTGAAGGCAGGAGAAGGGGACAACAGAGGATGAGATGGTTGGATGGTATCACCAACTCACTGGACATGAGTTTAAGCAAACTCAGGGAGATAGTGAAGGACAGGAAAGCCTGGTGTGCTGCAGTTCCTGGGGTCAGAAAGAGTTGGACACGACTTAGTGATTAAACAACAACAAATTGATCTTGCAAACCACTAATAGATCATAAGGTACAGTTTGAAAAATGCTGGTCTAGAGGATAAAGTTTACACTATTTACCTCTGTTTCCAAGCCTTCTTCTGATATAGATCTGGACGACAATTCTGGGTTCATTCATTCATTATCTCACCAATAAATAGCTGACCAAAGCTTACTCGCTCAGTACCTGTCCGGCCCTAGGCCCTAGTGAGTAAAGGCTCAGTGCTGACCAGAGGAGTTCAGTATTTTGTGGAACACAGACCAGCACAAAGGCTATTACCATTTAGTTATGAAAGAAAGGTAAGACTCAGACAGAGCAATTAATTCCGACCACAAAGGGATCATCAGCACAAACAGGCTAGGGGACTCAGCTTCAAGCACCCGGCTGTCTATAAACACATTTCAGAGATCTGTCGGTGATATTTAAGAGGCACGCCAACGTTATGAACTTTTGTTTCCTCTAGTGATTTGTAATATGAGTTTTAGGATTGCAAAGTTTTCTGTACAACTCCAATAAACATTTTGGTTTTAAATTCAAAAAAAGAAGAAGACTCGCCAGCAGGCGCTCCGGCTCGGCTCGGGCTCCCAGGGCCTCCCTCGCCGCACCCTCTCCCCGCCTCCCACGCTGTGACTCCAACCAGAGCTGCCCCCCGCCACCACCCGGCTCCGGACCCCTGGAGCGCACCACTCTCAGCGCCCCTTCCCACCTCCCCGC
The DNA here is from genome assembly GCF_002263795.3 of Bos taurus. Classification (NCBI taxonomy): domain Eukaryota; kingdom Metazoa; phylum Chordata; class Mammalia; order Artiodactyla; family Bovidae; genus Bos; species Bos taurus. The sequence goes on from NC_037336.1 coordinate 43,640,513, forward strand.
AGCCCCGCGCCGCACTCGCGCCGCGTTCCCTTCCCCTCGCCACCCGCTCCCTCCCACCCCAGCACCCTGAAGCCCCGCACCCTGGAGGAGGAGGTCCGGACGCAGCTTGCCAGGGGCCTCCCTGTGGACTTTAAACCCAGAGAACTCTACCCGCCCTTCAGGGCGTTCAAGGGGTATGAAGGGTCCCTGACCAAGCTCTCATAGAGCAGCCTGCGGGTGTTGTGATCCGTGACAGCAGGGCTGGAGCAGAAGCCGTCAGAACGCATTGAACCGTATTCACTTTGATCCTGGGGACCCGCAGACCCTGAGGCTAAAGTATGCCAAAGCCACTACCAAGACGGCCAAGAACAAGCTGATGGCCGCACCAAATCCCACCAACGCCCAGCCCGCCCTAGAGCGCCCTTCAGCTTATGGGACCCCTAAGACCTGATCCCCCAATGCCCGCATCCTCGGACGGGTAGGGCACCGTACCTTCTGCCCACCACGGAGCTGACCTCCACCGTCTCGCCTGCTGCGCTCACCTGCCCAGCTGTCACTGCTCAGAGAAGGCAGGTCAGGTGGCGCTCTCCCATTTTCAGGATGAAGAAACTGATGCCTAGGGTGGTGCTGGTACACTTTCTCTGACATCACCTGCGAGGATGGAAATCTGGTCAGTTCTGTTAGTTCTTTAGTCTTGTGACCGCAGCGTGAAGCCCGGGCCCGCCGGCCCCACTGGGAGGAAGGTGCCCTGAGCTTCCACTGCCCCCAGGCGCCGGCCCTGCAGCTTTCTTCTGAAGATTGAATTTTAAGCCTGATTCAGTGGACTGTTTCCTTCTTCCTTTCTCTCCTCTTCCTCAGCCTTGCCCTGCCCCCCAAGTCCCTCTCCAAAGCCTCATGGTAGGATTCATGGTCTTCTCACCAGGATCCTACAGCACCCTGCCATGCCAAGTCGCTTCAATCGTGTCTGATTCTTTCCAATCCTGTGGACCATAACCTACTAAGCTCTTCTGTCCATGGGATTTTCCAGGCAAGAATACTGCCATGCCCTCCTCCAGGGGATCTTCCTGACCCAGGGATTGAACCCGTGTCTCTTAAGTCTCCTGCACTGGCAGGCATATTCTTTAGGGCTTACCTGGAAAGACACCCAGACCCAACTCAGAGTCCTGACCCCCAGTCCAAAGTTGCTTCCACAGCTCCACCTCGAAGATACCAAGCGTTTAACCCTACATGTTTTCCAGCATGAATTAAGACACTTAAACTTGTGGATGTGAGTGCACCGTTTGTTTTCACATTGTATCACCATAGCAACATGTCCTGACCACTAAGGGTTCATCATTCCCTGCCCTTCTCCCTACATCCTTCCCCTGCACCCAGCCTACCTCAGTGGGGACCAAGTCCTGCAGCTAGTTCCATCCAGCGCCCTTCAGCCAGCACCCCTCAGCACCCCACTCACTTCCTGGCTGAACAGAAAGGACCACCCAGCCAAGGGAGAACATTTTCTTGGTCATTTCAATAATCAAGGTCCTCTGCTTCCTCCTCCTCAGAGGGGCCAACAGCCAATTAAGAAAATCCTTTCTCTGCCCTATTTGCTTACCTCTCTCTCCACCCACACACCCCATCCCTGCCACGGCTCATCCTTCTTTTCAAATTTCAAAACCAACCAAAAGTGAAATTATTTTTGTAGCCTATGTAACAAAATATTTGTGCCACGTAAAGAAGAAAAAGCTGCAAACACAGACTGTTAAGGCAGCACATAGTGGAGACATTTAGGGCATTGCTGGGGTGGGGGGCGAGTAGAAAGACTTCCCAGAGGAACACACCTCTAAACTGACACCTAACATAAAAATAGACATCAACCAGGAAAAAGAAGTGGGGAGAGGTAGAGTCCCAAGCAGAAGAACAATTTGTATACCACTGAGGTGATAGTGGCAGGACCTTTTTGAAGAGTAAAGTGTTTCTGTGGGGCTGGACAAAGCTCAGGGACGCATGATAAAAGATAAGGATGGAGGAGTGTGGAATGCCCCATGGAGTGTGTTAAAAGCCACACTGGCTCTTTTAGGCCAGGGTTTCCAGATCTATCCCAGGTATGCTGAGGACTCCACAGAGGTCCTAGGCACTGCAGGGAGAGGCAAGGTCAAGGCCAAGCAGGCTGGGCTCTCCTGATCCCTTTCAACCAGCATAGCAGTGACACAATATCGGCACTGGGAATACAAATTCCCAATACTGGATAGTGTGGAAAACAGATCTGAGAAGGGCCAAATGGACAGGTGTTCCAAACTAGGGGTGTGGCAGAAAGAAGAGTGGGAGCAATGCAGACTCAAGAGAAGGAAGAGACAGCACAGGGGATTGAATTCTTGAACAAGTCCTCATCTTTAAACTCACTGTGTCTTCTGTTCCCTTTGCTTGGAACAGGATTTCTTAAGCTTACTTATTTATTCCTTCACAGTGAATTGCTTGGACAATCTGGTGAAGCCCATGAACTTTTCTCAGAATAATATATTTAAATGCATAAGTGTACATATTATTACATAGACATACATGTTACTATAAAGAGATAATTGTATAATCCTATGCAATTATCAGAATATTAGGAAAACAAATTTGTGTTATATAGTATGCAATAAAACACAAATTCTTACAGTGAGTCTAATTCCTATAGTAATTTCAAAGTAAAAATGTGTGCAAATTAATATTTGAAGAATCTGAGTCAACTGCAGTATGAATATATCTATGTTTCTATTGGTAAAAAGTTACAAGTATTGCTAGCACTACCGGTTTGTGACCTATATTTATAATGGAAGAAAAAATGTTAAATTTCAAACTGGAGGTTAGTGAAAATAAAGACATACTCATTTTCTTTTCCCAATTCTTCAAGGCCCTTAATTTGCACCACAGATCCCTTGGTAAAGCCCCTTGCTTAAAGCCCTTTCTTACCTTGTCCATTAGTTGTATCTATCCTCTAAGATTTATTTTATACATTATTACATGTTCGCAAAGCTAGGTTCCCATAACAGTTGTACATAGTTCTATTACAGCCTGTGAGGAACTGTTGTTATCATGTGTTTACTTATCAGTTCTCTACCAAACTGGAATGTGAGTCCCTTGAGGGAAGAAATTACTTCTGATGCATCGTAGCATCAAGAGTACCTGGTACAGCCACATACATAAAAGCCTATTAAGTGAATGAGCACACTGTTCTGTGAGAACACTAATCACTTCATAGACTGCAGGGAAAGTGTGGAGGTGGGGGAGAAGACGATGCTTTATTTGTGTCTTTCAGGGATACAGAAATTTCATATTACGGTTGTTATGGTTCAATGAAAAGAATGTTAGAAAACCTACCTAGAACAAGGCAGTGAATAAAATCAGGGTGCATAAATGGTGGGTGGAAATGTGTGTGTGGCAATCAGAACATGAAAGCTTCTTGTTTAATTTTGCCCTCTGCTCTAATGGCAACATAGCCGAGATGAACTGTTTTTCTAGGGAGAAATTGGAATCATGGAACAAGAAGCAGTCCTGGAGACCTGTGAGAGGTGAAGAACTGGGCTGCCTGAAGCTTGCTTCTTCACTTCAGTTTCTCAGTCATTAGAAACGAAGGTGAGTTTACTGTGAGGCTAAATTTTTAGGTCTCTTCATTTACATGGGCCCTTTCTAGGGTCACTTAATTTTGTTATTTGTAATTTTCTTTGTGAATATGTGTATTTTCCAAAGAGGACTTCCCAAATTGTATATGCACTAAGATTTTAGTTACAGTATTAGAAAAATGTTATAGAATTGTGCCCAGCATATAGTATGCTCTGTAAACATTAACCAGCTAACTAACTAATGTATATGATGAATTGTCTAACTTCCTGTCATAGGGTCTCTTACATTTGCAGAATAAAATACACTTTATTTCTAGGCAAACTGAATACCTAAGGTTAAAAAAAAAATCAGAAATCGGTGTTTTAAACCATCCCACTTGTCCTTAAAATTGAGAGAGCCTTTAGGAATACAGCATCTCTGGGATGACAATTCCAATATTTAATGCATGTGTACAAATAATCCCACAGAAAGGCCCCAACACAAGAGTTGTTGATGTGGACCATCAACAATTTAAAAAAAAGTCTTTACTGAATTTGTTATAGTATTGCTTGTTTTATGTTTTGGTTTTTTGGCTGAGAGGCATGTTGGGATCTCAGCTCTCTGACCAGGGAACCTGCACACTCTACACTGGAAGGTGGAGTCTTAACCACTGGACTATTCGGAAAGTCCCAAGAGTTGTCGATAAATGTACATCTTAAAAAAAAAAAAAAAAAAGTACCTTTTAAAGTAAAAAAGAGAACTCCTCTAAATATTTTACTCAGTGTATTAAATGTGACTTTCATTTGAAATTTTATTTAAAAAACACTGCAACCTGCAAAGACATGAAGAAAATTTAAATAGATGTTACTAACTGAAAGAAGCCAATCTAAAAGGCCTCATACTTTATTATTTCAACCATACAACATTTTCAAAAACTTAAAACTATGGAGACATAAAATGATCAGTGGCTCCAGGGGTTTGGAGGAGGGAGGGATGAACAGACAGAGTGAAGAGGATTTTCAGGACAGTGAAACAACTCTGTATGAAAATATAATGGCAAATACCTGTCATTATACATTTGAATAAACTCATTTTTAGCCCCTCTGACTATATCAAGAGTGAGCCATAATGTAAACTTGGACTTTGGTTGAAAAAGATGTGCAAAGGTAGGTTCATCAATGGTAACAAATGCACTGGTGCAGGATATCATAGTGGAAGAAGTTGTGTGTGTGTGGAGACAGGGTATATGGGAACTTCCTGTTCAATCTGGGGTAAACCTAAAACTTTTCTAAAACATATGAATTAAAAGTATATGTTTTCCCTGATTTTAAGTTTAGCATTTAATAACCTAAGGATATGAATTATATTTTTGAAAAAGAATCCATCATTTTGATACACATAACATAGAGTCTATGCATAATATCAGTTCAGTTAGTTCAGTTGCCCAGTCTTGTCCGACTCTTTGCGACCCCATGAATCGCAGCACACCAGGCCTCCCTGTCCATCACCAACTCCTGGAGTGCACTCAGACTCACATCCATCGAGTCAGTGATGCCATCCAGCCATCTCATCCTCTGTCGTCCCCTTCTCCTCCTGCCCCCAATCCCTCCCAGCATCAGTCTTTTCCAATGAGTCAACTCTTCGCATGAAGTGGCCAAAGTACTGGAGTTTCAGCTTTAGCATCATTCCTTCCAAAGAAATCCCAGGGCTGATCTCCTTTAGAATGGACTGGTTGAATCTCCTTGCAGTCCAAGGGACTCTCAAGAGTCTTCTCCAACACCACAGTTCAAAAGCATCAATTCTTCGGCGCTCAGCCTTCTTCACAGTCCAACTCTCACATCCATACATGACCACAGGAAAAACCATAGCCTTGACTAGACGGACCTTTGTTGGCAAAGTAATGTCTCTGCTTTTGAATATGCTATCTAGGCTGGACATAACTTTCCTTCCAAGGAGTAAGCATCTTTTAATTTCATGGCTGCAGTCACCATCTGCAGTGATTTTGGAGCCCAGAAAAATAAAGTCTGGCACTGTTTCCACTGTTGCCCCATCTATTTCCCATAAAGTATGGTACCAGATGCCATGATCTTCGTTTTCTGAATGTTGAGCTTTAAGCCAACTTTTTCACATAATATAGTAACCATTAATAAACTATGAAACAAAATGCTTTAAAAAGTGCCACTGCAGTTATGACTTCTAATTCTAAACTTTTAAGACATTTTTCCCCCTTAACTATTCTTTTCACCTTGTCTTGCATTCTTGCTGAATCTTGGTGTAATATTCTGTTTCCCAGACTACATAGTAAGCAGTTCTAAGACAGAAGAAGAATTGTGACTGAAATTCCTGTGCTTTCCTTATAGTCGGGGGTGGGGGGCGGGGGGAGAGGTCATTTCCAGCAGAAAGAACAGGGTCAGGAAAGACACAGAATGTGAGGCAGAGGTCAGAGAGAGACCAGGGAGCCAGACAGGTGATGGGTGATGAAGCTGAAAACTGGATAAGGTTAGTCCAAGAGATTTGGATTTTATTCTGTAGGCAGTGAGGACTTGGTTTTCATAAAAAACAGGGCAGTGACACATTAGAACTGTGCTAAAGAAGATTATTCTGGCAGCAGATTGTAAAAAGGGTTGGTGCAGAGGAGGGGAGGCACAGCGTCTGATGGACATAAAGGCACAGGCTCCTGTTTATTTGGAGCTTACTATGTACCAAGCACTGTGATGAATGTTTTATGTGCATTATCCTACCTAATCTTCATAACAAATCTATGAAGCAGGTGCTACCATTATTCTCATTCAACCATGAGGAAAACGGAGAAGTGAAGGCTTGGAGAAGTTACAAAAGAGTCAAATTCTTGGGTGTGTGACGTGTTGTACCACAAAGGCCTGCTGTCACTATCTTGAAATTACTTTTCTTAAAGAAGCGCCCTCATTTTCATTTTGCACTAGCCCTGTGGAATTTTGTAGCCATTATTAAATAATTTTGTCTAGGGCTATACAGGTAATAGATGTCAGACATGGGATTTAAGAGTGCAAGTCCTCAGCTATAGAGGTTCCCAGGTGGCACAGTGGTAAAGAATCCATCTGCCAATGCAGGAGATGCAAGAGATGCAGTTTTGATCCCTTGGAGTGGGAAATGACAACCCACTCCAGTATTCTTGCCTGGAAAATTCCATGGGCAGAGGAGCCTAAAGGGCTACAGTCCGTGGGGTCAAAAAGAACCGGACACGACTGGGCATGCACGCAAGTCCTCAGCTATGCTATACTGCACTAGCTTATGATCCAAGAACAAAGGGAATGGATTTGAAGGAATTTTGTCAATACTGACAAAGTTTAGAGAGTGGTTTTTTTTTAATTAAAATAATTTTGTTGTGAAAACTTTTTAAGGATTTCACAAAACCTCTTGAGATAACCAGAAGTTCCCTATTGGGAAACAGTCTATTGCATCACTGAGGGTGCTGTTAACTGGCCTTGCTGGTAGGGGAGCTCTGAGCTTTGTATCAGGTTGACTGTGACACCTGGTGACAGCAACATGTTATTGCAAGGATTTCTTTTTCTGTTTCAGGAATCAGGCAGTTTAGTCTGTTTTTTTTTTTTTTTTTTTAAGACTTCCCCTTAAATTTTACACTTCCCAGACTATTTTTCTGTTTTTGGAAAAACAAATTGAAAAACTTCCTGCCTGACTTTCCCCAGTTTTTAATAAGAGCTGTTCATAGAAAAATATTCATATAGGAACCATCACATAATCTAATTTGAAGATTTTTTAAGAATAATGTTAATTGGGGGGACCAAAAATTAAAACACAAATGCATTCTAGTTATGAATGCATATATGTTTCCAAATAGTGTTTGGCATGTGGTTTTTATTCACTCCTACATAATCTGTGTAGGCGAGTAGATAGAGAATACTAACTAGAATCATAGTCTTATAATATTTTCAAGAGAAACCCACATTTTACCTGCAGCAGTGTTAGAATTACATCTGGTACCAAATAGTTGACATGGTAGTCATAGGAAAACTGATCCAACTTGCAATTTTAAAGTATAAAAATATATTCATGTATTGAAATTTGAGGGGTTCCTTTGCTGTTGCTTAAGAGTTATTTTCACTTTACCAAGCACCTAATTACGTGAACTCAAGAAATGCTTAAATGACTGAATGAAAACTTGTCACAGTGAAGGGAAAGCTATCACTAAGGTTAAAGGAGTCTATCTGCCCAGTTCCTGGATTCATTTTAGAATGCCAGCTGAATGGACACAAATGGACTGCCTATGATTGCTGAGCTCTGAAAGTCGCACAGTAATATTTGAATCCTCCAAACTTCTCTCACCTCATAGGAGCAAATATTATACAGTGATACTTTCCCAACTTCCAAGCATGTGTCTTTAGAATTTTCTAAAGGTAAAAACTTAGATGCTGAAGCTGAAGCTCCAACACATTGGCCACCTGATGTGTAGAGCCAACTCACTGAAAAAGACCCTGAAGCAAGGAGAAGCGGGAAGCAGAGGATGAGATGGTTAGATAGCATCACTAACTCAATGGACATGAATTCAAGCAAACTCTGGGAAATAGTGAAAGACAGGGAAGCCTGGTGTGTTGCAGTCCATGGGGTCACAAAGAGTTGGACACAGCTTAGCAAGTGAACAACAACAAAAACTTAGAACCATAAATATGATCAGCTACTGCTGCTGCTAAGTCGCTTCAGTCGTGTCCGACTCTGTGCGACCCCATAGACGGCAGCCCACCAGGCTCCCCTGTCCCTGGGATTCTCCAGGCAAGAACACTGGAGTGGGTTGCCATTTCCTTCTCCAATGCATGAAAGTGAAAAGTGAAAGTGAAGTCGCTCAGTCGTGTCCAACTCTTAGCGACCCCATGGACTGCAGCCCTCCAGGCTCCTCTGTTCAAGGGATTTTCCAGGCGAGAGTACTAAAGTGGGTTGCCATTGCCTTCTCCGAAATATGATCACAATGTGTGTTAAATTATTCAATCTAATGCATTCTGGCCTGGTTGTTTTGGTCTTTTGTTCAACATGAATATTTATGTTCAACTGAGGCAGGCAGTGCCTTAGAAACATGACGAGTTACAGAGGAGTATTAAGCTCCACCACCTTCAGCATCTAGGTAGGTAATCCAAAGTCTAAATAAGTGATAGCATGGGGACAGTGGGACACTGGACAGGTCACTCCCGGCCTGAAAGGGGGCAACTATAGCTCCACTCTAGCACTCGGGTGCCATGTGAGAATGTGGGCCCAGAGTCGTCAGATTTCAGAAGCCAGAAATCCAAATTTTTGAAACCCTAACCATTTTTTTTTTAATTTAAGAAACATTTTAGGGGCCTCCATGGTGGTCTGGTGGCTAAGACACTACATTCCCAGTGAAGGGGGCCTGGTTTGGATCCCTGGTCAGGGAACTAGATCCCACATGCTAAAACTAAGACTATATAAATAAATAACTTTTTTATATATATATAAAGAAATATTGTCAGGGGCAGAGTGGCTATCTGCCACTCTTCCTTACTGACCAAGATTAATTTGATCATGTGTAACTGTTAGGGTTTTTTTCCATAGATAAACATAGCTACTAAAGAAATTGAGGCTGGTGAGGATTAATCATTTCCCATAATCTGGATATGGGATTATAATGAAAGTCAATTTTAGATCAGATTCCAGTGCACCCACAGACACTTATTAATACAACCTGCTGTATAAGCTATGTAAGATCCCAACTCTCTGCCCTTTACAGTGCTCTCAGTATTTTGTTCCAAAAAACCTTATCTTGAGGCAGCTTTAACATCTTTCCTGTGGCTGAATTCTATAATCTCTATAGAAGACAAAATCAAGCTGCAGGGATCAAGCTGCAGGCTTCATGGATTCCCACACTTTGTTCCTTCAAGGGTGGCAAGAATCTCTAAAATGTTTTAGTCAATCCACATATCTTAAATATTGCTAATTTCATAAATGAGGTATAATTTCTAACATTTATCCTACTTTTGAGAAGCCAAAAATAAAAACCTATTTCTGACATCACTATGCTAATTAGCAAGCCATGTGGTATGGATCAGGAGAGTGGAGGGATGACAGATGTTCTTGGCAACAGCTGCTTCTGGAGTGTGGTCTTTCTGACCTTGACACCTCTGGAGTATGGCATTCTCAGTTTGGCCAACAATAAACGAAGCTTAAACTAGCATATGCATAGCATCACAGTGTGTATCCCAAAGCAGGTTAGAGTACATCATGATGTCAAATTAGTGGTCCAGTTCCCACCTGTGGGACTCATTTGCAGCTGTTCATAGATGCAGATTCATATTCATCCCTGCTTTCTAGGAGTTTCCATTGTAGCACCAGCTGAGGGGTATTGCTTGAGTAAAGATTAAAGGTTGGAAGAACAGACATGTGATTGTGTTCTGGGAATACACAGCAGAGCTAGAGACCGTACGGAAGAAGCAACAGTGCCTTCTGCAAGCAGACTACACAGCTGGCACCAAGACAGGAGGGAGCAGTGATGGAGACCCTGATTCACAGGCCACTGTGGGACTCCCACTCCACTAACAACAGGGTATCTCAATCTCTTTCAGCTTTCTTTGTTGATCATTTGGAGATTGACAAAGTAATAAAGGAAATCACTTTCTACCTAAACTCTAGGCTATGAGAAAGAATTTAGTTCCTAAGGGGAAAGTGATGGGAATCATAGAAGAAAGCTCATGTTCAGCTTATTTTACTTCCACATTTACTGAATGCCAGGCATTGTGCTGACATTAGGGATTAAAAAAAAAAAAAAATTGAGGAAATGTTGAAGCGCACCTAACCTAGATTGAGTGGATCAGAGAAAACTTTCTATCACCTGAACTGTCTTATGCAATGCGTGGTATATTTGAAGTGGGGAAAAGGGATACAACAATGGGTCTGGCGGGGACAGCATTTTAGGCAGCAGGCACAGTGGGAACACAAACATGTTAGCCTGAGTGCAAAGAACTGCAAGACTTTGATACCATTGTAATTTAAAGTGCTTGGCAGGGAACATTAGGAAATGAGGCTAGAAAAAAGGGAAAAGCCAGTCACAGAGGGCCTTGTTGATCATGTTGAGAAACTAGAAATCTGTTCAGAAGGAACGAGTGAGGCATCTGAATTATATGGCAAGAATTCATTTCAGAGAATCTACTCTGGTTGAAATCTAAATCAAAGATAGTTGGCTCCTGGGGCAAAAGGAGCAAGACTGGCAGCATGGAGACCAGTTAGCAGGCTAGCCCAATAGTGTAGGTAAGAAGTGATGATGGTTGAAGGAAGGATTTCGGTAGCATGGGAGACTGGTTGAAGCATATTTATAGGCAGAAGGAAGAAACCAGTAGTGGGGGAAACTGGAAGACAGGTTAATTGGTTGGCATGCAATTAGAGGTATTAGAACTGAACTAGAAGAATCAAATTTGGGTTAACTAACTCGACAGAGGATGAGATGGTTAGATGTCATCATCAACTCAATGGACATAAGTTTGAGCTAACTCTGGGAGATAGTGAAGGACTGGGAAGCCTGGTGTGTGGCAGTCCCTGGGGTCACAAAGAGCTGGACACGATTTAGTGACTGAACAACAACAACTTATTAAACTAGTAGGCTGGAGAAGAAAGAGAGTAGATGGGAACTTGAGGTCACGATGTAATAGCACGTTAGAGTTCATGGGGTTAGTAGAGACACCTTAGAGTTCAGGAAGGCAGATTTAAGTAAATTTAGATCAAAGAAAGTTGTGATCCCACAACTTTGAATCCTACAAGTTGTAATGCATGCAAAAATAAAAGACTTTACAACTGCAAACTATTATAGTGAGAAGAAAATAAATCATATTGTTGACAGACTTCTGTGAGTCTCTCCTTTGAACCCAGAATTTTAAGAGGACTGTGTATTCCCCTTTGGTGAATGAAGGTTGACAAGTAATTCACACAAGTTTGCCTGAGAGTCACTCAGAATGCACTGAAGCTTGGGAGAAATGGTAAGGCTAACCAGAAAGGGCTCCTTAAAAGTTATGTTCGTTGAAAAAAAATAAAAACATGCAGGGCCAATGACCAAGAGGGAAGACACAATGTTAACAAATGGAAATGACAAAGAACAAATATAGAATTCTTCTTACGTCTAAATTTTTGCTCAGGGAGCATAATCGTGAGATGGGAAAAAGTCCAACAACTGGAGTTATCTAGAAGGGAGATATGTCATGTGAAGAGTGGCTGAAAGAACTGACAGTATTATACTGAGTGGGTTATGAGGTATGAGAGCTACCTTTACATAAGTGAAATGCTGTTAGGACAAAGGTTAGCTATGTATGTTGCAGGCTGTAAGTGGAGTAGAGGAGGCACAAGGGGAGGAAGGAAGTAAACAGGGTCAAGTCTTAAACGTACAAGAAGCTGGATCTTAGTTCAATTTAATAGCTCTCCACCTATTAGGGTTCTCCAAACACAGTTTCTCCCCTCCCCCTCAACATTTTACCAGGAAAAATTTCAAGCATAACAGCGAAGTTGACAGGATTTTACAGTGAACACCCAAATACTAGATTCTACCATTCTACTACATAGATTCTACCATTAACATTTTACTATACTTGCATTATCAAATATGTATCCATCTATTCATCCCTCTATCCATTCATTAATCCACCTAATTTTTTTAATACATTTCAGAGTAAACTCCATTTAGTTTTGGCTACCATTGGGAAGGAAGGGCAACTTTATCCTAAGAACTTTTTTACAGAGGTTAATGGTTGTCTGTTCAGGATGCATAGAGAGGATTTCTGCATTGATTATGTGGAGTGGACTGGACTGTGACTTTCAAATATTTTTGACTGCTACCAATATCAAGAAATGTATTTCACATTCCTATCCAGTGTATACCACATACATATTAAAATAAAAATTTCAGGAAACAATATTTACCTTAATATATGTTGTTGTTTAGTCGATGTTCTGTCTGACTCTGCGACTCCATGAACTGCAGCACTCCAGGCTCCCTTGTCCTTCTCTATCTCCCTGAGTTTGCTCAAATTCATGAGTCCACCAAATGGACTCATGCCCATCAAGTTGGTGATACTATCTAACCATCTTATCCTCTGCCGTCCCCTTCTCCTTTTGCCTTCAGTCTTTCCCAGGGTCAGGGTCTTTTGCAGTGAGTTGGTTCTTCACTTCAGGTGGCCACAGCATTGTAGCTTCAGCATCAGTCCTTCCAATGAATATTCAGGGTTGATTTCCTTTAGGATTGACTGGTTTGATCTCCTTGATGTCCAAGGGACTCTCAAGAATCTTCCCCAGCACCACAATTTGAAAGCATCTATTCTTTGGTGCTCAACCTTCTTTATGGTCCAAGTCTCACATCCATACATGACTACTGAAAAAACCATAGCTTTGACTATTTTGGACTTTTGTTGGCAAAGCAATGTCTTAGCTTTTAAATATGCTGTCTAGGTTTGTCAGTTTTCCTTCCAAGGAGCAAGTGTCTTTTAATTTCATGGTTGCAGTCACCATCCGCAGTGATTTGGGAGCCCAAGAAAACAAAATCTATCACTGCTGCCACTTTCCCCCCTTCTATTTGCCATAAAGTGATTGGACCAGATGCCATGATCTTAGTTTTTTCAATGTTGAGTTTTAAGCCAGCTTTTTCACTCTCCTTTTCCACCTTCATCAAGAGGCCCTTTAGTTCCTCTTCACTTTCTGCCATTAGAGAGGGATTATCTGCATATCTGAGGTTGTTGATATTCTCCAGGCAAACCTGATTCCAGTTAGTGATTCATCCAACCCAGCACTTCACATGATGTACTCTGTATAGAAGTTTAATAAGCTGGGTGACAATATACAAGCTTGTCACACTCCTTTCCCAATTTTGAACCAGTCAGTTGTTCCATATCTAGTTGTAACTGTCACTTTTTGACCTGCATACATGTGTGAAGCATGCCAATATTTTCTAATTTTTTTCCCTGAAAAATGCTAGTCAGGACCCACAAAACTGATTTGATGACCCACCAATAAGTTGATTGAATTTTGAATAAGGTGTGATTTACCACTAATAAATCATTAGACTAAACAACAACCCCTAAGAAGATTCTTCTTTTTAAAAGTATCCTGTGGCTAATACTAGGATTTTCCTAATCTTTTCAATTATCAGGAACGATAAAGTAGTATTTACTCGGTATGCATAGTGTAATAATTTGATGGAATGTGTAATTAAAAGACTAACGTTAAATGTCTGGTAAGGCTTCTAGATAGATCCAGTGCCAACAGCTTTTAAGAGTAAGTTTACTAATTGCTTGTTATTTTAACCAACAGGAAGACAAAGGCATATACAATTGGATGGATGGGAGGGCTTCAAATGCCTGTTAATTCATGCTGTGGCTCTGACAAAGTGAAGATGAGAAAATAGGAAAACACTTTGAAGATCAACGTTTTATTAATTTTACTGTGGGAAGCCAGGAGAGAGACGCCGCGATCAAGCTCCAGTGAGGCAGTGTCTCCGTATTTGTAAAAGTCTCTGCTCTCACAGAACTGTTATAACCTTCTTAAATATCAATGACTGTCAAAAGCACAGACAAGCCAAGAGATCACCTGTGAACTTGCCAGGGGGTTTGACCGCTCGGTCCGCGCATGCTCAAGTCTGGCTCCAGCCTAGGTGCAGGGTTGGGCCGAACTCGGAGGGCGGAGTGCGGGCCACGTGGGGTCTAGTGACGTCATCTCCGGGCGCCGAGGGTGACTGGACTTGCGGTGGGCTTCCAGGGCTCCGCGGCGCTGCGGGCCGTCTTTGCTGGATACCGGAGGGCGGAAGTGGAGCTGGGCTCTACTCCGACCTCCGCGCAGGTGTCTTCTGCGGCTGCGCGGGCTATCGGGACTCCCGGCTGGTGCATCTCGGCGAGATAGTGTGTTGGCCGCTCTCCTCCGCCCAGCGTCTTCACCTGTGCAGGAAGCCGGAGGAGAAGCCGGCGCTTCTAGTAGGGTATGTGTGTGTCTGTCACCCCAGTGTGAGGAAATGCCCGCAGGAAGAGGGTTGGGGAAGTGCCAAGTAGGTGTGGTAAAAAGGAGGGGCGTGTGCGTTGAGAGGAGCGCTCCCCCGGGCGGTGGTGGCGGGTGAAGGTGGTTCCTCCGAGGAAGGTGGCGTTGCCCAGGCGCCGCCCCCGGAGCCCTAGCGCCGGCTGGGAGGGTGTAGCCTGTGTGATCTCTGGAGGGAATACGTCCGTTCCTTTCTAAGGTAGGAAGCCGGGGTCTCATCAGAGGCTCTGGAGTTTAGTCCAGGACTTGCATTTTTCGTGCAGTAGTTATTTAGATCATAGATATTTCATAGGCAGTTCGATTCTATCCGAAATCGGTGGAGTTTTCCCCAGTTTATCTTCTCAAAGCATTCATTAAGTCTCATTTTAATAATATTTAGTGCCCAAAAATAAATTTCCCGTTGGCAAAGCACTTTCATATACTTTAATTATACTTTGGATTATTTTCAAGTCACATCTGAAGTTGAGGAGCTTAAGGAAACTGGATTGGTTCTAGATTTTTCTGAAGGGTGTGGAGACACAACATGTTTTTAGCAAGAATCAGAACCCAGAGGCTGTCAAACGGCACTGGACTTCTAAAGTCTTCTAGAATTTACTTGATAAATTTCGGAGTTTTGGGGACTGTGTGTACAACTTGGGTCTGAACCGAATTATTTTGTGGTTTCCATAAAGGGAGTTGTTGATTGAATTTTGAATTTGAAAGTAAATATGTTGGGCTGAGGGTAGTAGTTGAGGGAAATTTTAGGATTTTATATTGGATTTGAGCATGTTCTTTGGTCCATCATGGTATGCTGATTAAAATTGGGGAAAAACAAATAGAATGATACTATATGGATAAGAGATTTTAGAATAATGTACAAGCTTCAAGTGTAGATTCACTTTATTAATTTAACAGATACGAAGTGCCAGTTATGTGCCAGGCACTGAACAAAAAATAAACGAAGCAATAAACAGTGAAGAAGACAATAAAAATCGCTGCCATGATGAAGTTCACTTTGAGGTTTGGGGTGAGGAAACATTAATTTAAAAGTTAATTAAAGTATATGTGAAGTGGAGTGGTGAAAAGTGCTGTGGAGAAAAAATAATGAAGGGGAATGGGACATGCTGGTGTCATGTGTAGGAAGTTATAGTGGTGGCCTAAGAGAAGATGACATTTGAGCAGAAACCTAGTAATATTAAGGAAGGGTGCCATGTGGATGTAGTGGAAAAGACGGTGAGAACAGCCAGAATCCCTGAGGCAGGAGCATATCAGCTAGTTTGGCTCCACCGGGGGAGCAAGTTGGAGAGAGAAGTAGATTAGCAGGTCAGAGTAGGTAGTTAATGTTAGTTGCTCAGTCTTGTGTCCGATTCTTTGCGACCCCATGAACTGTAGCCCACCAGGCTCCTCTGTCCATGGGATTCTCCAGGCAAGAATACTGGAGTGGGTTGCCATTCCCTTCTCCAGGGGATCTTCCTGATCCAGAAATCGAACCCAGGTCTCCTGAACTGCAGGCAGATTCTTTACCTACTGAGCTACCAGGGAAGCCTCAGGTCGTATAAGGGCCTGGTAAGAGTTTTTTTTTTTTTTGAACACTTACAGTTTTTACTTTGAATGAATTGGTCTAGTTTTGAGTGGCTTCCCAGGTGACTCAGTGGTAAAAAATCCACCTGCAATGAGGATCTCTGGGTCAGGAAGATCCCCTGGACAAGGGAATGTCTACCCATTCCAGTATTGTTGCCTGGAGAATTCCAAGGACAGAGGAGCCTGGAGGGCTACAGTCCATGGGGTTGTGAATGAGTCAGATACGACTGAGGGACTAAACAACAAGAGTTTTGAATAAAGGAGTGAACTCATCTGACTTGTGTTTTAAATTTTTTTTTCTGATTATGTTGTTATTTCTCTGCAGCAAGTTGCAGAAATATTGAGACCTCTGTTGGTAGACTGTGGCATTTATCTGAGTTAAAGGTCACAGTGACTTGGATCAGTGTGGTAGTAGTGGAGGTGAGAAATAACTAGGTTCTAGACTGATGTCTAAGCTAGAGCTGGTCAGCTGTGAAGAGGGGTCATGGTTGGCTCCCAGATTTAAGGCCTGAGCGACTAAAGAATGGAGTTACCACTTAGTAGTTTGGGGAAGACCACAGAGTACTAGGAAGAGGAGAGAGGGCGATCTGAAATCATTTTCTGTTTTGCACTTGCTAAATTTCCAAATGAAATGCCAATATACAGTAGTATATGTGGAACTAGAGTTCAGAAGAGAAGTCTAGGTTGAAGATGTGAATGTGGGAATTGTTAATGTGTAAATGATATTTAAAACCCTAAGAGATCTCCAAAGGCAGGGTTCAAGGACTTCAGGACATTTCAACATTTGGAGGTTGGGGCGAGTTACAGACTATATCCCCCAGGGTGGGGGTGCGCCTGTTCCTTAAAACCCCTGTTCAAAAATGGTGATCCTTAGTAACCAGATAGAAGGAAATAGTTAAAAAGCCAAGTCATTAGCTGAGAGAGAGTAAGGAAGGAGATGTGAAAATTTGAGAAGAGAGAGCTGATCTGGGACAGCAGAAGAATAAATGGACTAGGGAAACATGAGAACACTGGGCAGTACTCAGAGCCCACTTTTGAATTTAAAGGGAGACCAGCCAACATATTTTTAGATGTTTACAAATTTACTAGTAGTAGGTATTTGATATTTTAAGTAATTTGTGGATAGTTGGCGATTTTGTCAGCAAAAAAACAGCTTTAGGTAGTAGGTTAGCAGCTCTTGGTTTGTAGCCTAAAAGGGACTGTTAATTGTGCATTACATTCTTATCATACTCACTATACTGTTTGCTAAGTGTTTTTCGTTGGACACACCTACCATTTTTCCAGGCTGAGAATTAGATGCAGAAAATACAGCAGCAGTCGGGTAGTAGTCATTGCCCTAAAGAAGCTTATTTCTAGTAGATTGTATCATGGTTTGAGATTTCATTTTCTTCGAAAATGTTGCCTTCAAGTTGGATGCGTGGTTTGATATCATTGTGTATGTATGAGAGGGAAAAATATTTTTCTAAAATAATAAAATTCACTGAATTTAAAGTGTGATTGTACCAATTTAGCAAGAGTTTAGGTGGAGAAGTTTCTTCAGTAGCTAGTGTAACCTTGGGGTTTATGTATTTTCTTTATTTATATATTTTCCGGTGTTTAACAAAAATTCCAGAACCAACTATGTGCTAATTGTGCTACCCTCCCTGATACAAAGGTATATATGACTCAATTTCTGCTGTCAAGGAACTCACTGTTCAGTTTTGGGAGGGGCAAGAGTCAGATAAGATAAACATACCTGCAGTGCACTGTTATACCATATAACAATAAAGATAAATAATAAGTAATTAGATTGTAGTTTGCTTAGTGGAAGGCGTCCCAAGAAACTGATGTTAGGTTCACTCTTAAAAGAGGATTAAGAATTGGCCAAGAGAAGGGGCAAAGGATATGCAAGCAGAGCGGCCATGGAATTAAATACGTATTCCATTCTTCCTGTTGTTGGTTACTAGGTGCTAAACACAGAGCAACCTGTGACATTAGAATTATCTTCAGTTTACAGATAGGAGGTTTGGAGATGTCAGGTTTGTTGTCCAAGGACTCACAGCTTATATGAGGAAGTCAGGGTTGAAACCCATGTCAGTCCAGTTTCAAAACCTCTTAATTACCTTACTCTATTACCTACTGTAAGCATTTAAATCTTTTCAGTCCTTGTCTTTATCCCTCGGCCAGTTTTTTTTTTTTTTTACCAACTTCTATTCTTCACTGGAAAAGCCTCCTATCTGTTTTCAAACCACTGCTACCAGTCTAGGTCAGGCACTCATTATTATATGCCTTGGTTGTGGACATTGCTTCCTGGCTATGCTTTCTCTGACTCAGATCTCCTTTTGTGCACTGCCATCAGATTTGTTGTTGTTGTTGTTCATTTGCTAAGTCATGTCCTACTCTTTGCAGCCCCACGAACTGCAGCATGCCAGGCTTCCCTGTCCTTCACTATTTCCCTGAGTTTGTTCAAACTCTCATCCATTGAGTCAGTGATGTCATCCAACCATCTCATCCTCTGTTGCTTCCTTTTCCTCTCGCCCTCAATCTTTCCCAGCATCAGGGTCTTTTCTTTCCATCAGGTGGTCAAAGTATTGGAACTTCAGCTTCAGCATCAGTTTTTCCAATGAATATTCAGGGTTGATTTCCTTTAGGATTGACTGGTTTGCTCTCCTTGCAGTCCAAGGGACTCTCGTGAGTCTTCTCTAGCACTGCAGTTCAAAAGCATCAGTTCTTCAGCTCTCAACACTTTTTATGGCACAACTGTCACATCCGTACATGACTAATGGAAAAGCCATAGTTCTGACTATACCAGATAATTGTTTTTATTTCACCATTATAGAACCTCACAGCTTGTTGGATAAAATTGAAAACCTACAGTTATCTATTTGGTATACTTCATGATCTGGTTACATTATGTATTTATAAATTTGACATTAAAGGAATAATAATTGCTTTTATGTCTCAGCACTTACTGTGTCCAGTACCATGTCACATACTTTATAGATTTTTTTCTCTAGAACAACCCTGGTAACTTTTACAGTTAAGGAAATTGAGACTTAGTGAAGTAAAGTGACTTGCTTAAAATCATGTATGGTAGTAGACCGTGTCACAGTGTCAACTCTTTCATTGTCTATTACTGTTCCCAATATGTTTCCTAAAACGTTGGCTCATATATTGCTCCTGCCACTTCCTGTCTTTGCTAATGCTATATTGCCCTGCTTGGATTATTTGTCTTCTTTTCTTCTGTCCATATTTTACCCAGTCTTCAAGTTCAGTATCTTTTAAAATTCTTCCCTGAACATGGTAAGTTCTGTTAATATTTAACTGCTTCCCCTCCTCCCTATGAAAGCACTCACAAAGTAACATTTAATTATAACCATGGACATATTGGAGTTGAAAGGGATGTTTGGCAATTAATATGGTATGGTGGAAAGAGTACCAGATTGAAAATCCTGCTGCAGTGGAAAAGTAAAGGTGCAGTGAGGTTCTGCCTGATTCATGCATAGAAGAAAGGCTGTTTTGAGCAGATTCCTGAAGGCTGTCCAAGTCGAAGACAAGGTGAGGAAGGGTACTTTAGGGTTAGGAACCACCAGCATGAGCACAGCTATGGAACGTACACGAAAGTGCATGGTATGTTTAGCAGATTTGTAAATAGTACCTTCTGGGCAATGCCTGTAGGGGCTTCCCTGGTGGCTCAGACAGTAAAGAATCTGCGTGCAATGCAGGAGACTTGGGTCCTGTCCCTGGATCTGGAAGATCCTTTGGAGAATGGAATGGCTCCCCAGTCCAGTATTCTTGCCTGGAGAATCCCCATGGACAGAGGAGCCTGGCGGGCTACAATCCATTGGGTTGCAGAGTCAAATATGCCTGAGGTTTTTAAAAAATGAACACCACCATCGTCATTGTCATCATCATCGTGAAGCCCTCATCATCTGCCACAGAGCTGGGTGTATCAAATGGTCAAATTGTGACTCTTATCGTGAGTGTTACTAGCAATGCTCAGTGCATAATTTTTGGTTGTATTTTCCTTTACTAATTCCAGTTTACACTAGATAATGCTTTTGATTATTCTAAGTTCTTGAAGTTTTTGACTTTTAAACATTTTTTGAGACAAGCTCTTGTTGGTTCTATAAATTATGATGACAGATACATCTTATACTACTAGTACTGTGCTACAGGCATTATTGTAAGTATTCTACATGTATGAATTTAATTTTCATATCTCTCTTACATGGTCAGTGCTATTATTCCCATTTTATAGATGAGAAAACTGAGACAAAAGTTACAGGTGAAGAGTTCACTTTAGATAAGCAGTATACTTTTTTGGGGCTTGAGAGAATGTTGCAAGTATAGTTTCACTTTGGCTGTGGTTTGTTATTTGTATATGTAATTTTGAAATGGTTACTTCTGTGATCTCTTTAAATAAATAATGGCTTCACATTTGGAATTTGTTGTACTGATTTTTGCATTCATTCTAAAGAATGCCATCATGTAGTTTTTTGAAGTGAATAATCGTTAACGGCATTCTTGATTTCCTATAATCTTTGTTTTGGAGCAGGTTCGTTTATTCTTACAAGGATCAGACCAACGCTCTTCATTTTATTTTCAGTTTGGCTTTGGCTGAAAATAATTTAGCCTATATGTACTGCTTTCATCACTGGAAGAATGACAGATGACAAAGATGTGCTTCGAGATGTGTGGTTTGGACGAATTCCAACTTGCTTCACCCTGTATCAGGATGAGATAACTGAACGCGAGGCAGAGCCATACTATGTAAGTATGCTGGTGGTGGCAAGTGGGATGTCGGGACTTTGTCCATTTCTGTAGAGAAAGCTCTTAAGAACCAGGAGGCTGGTTTTCAACTCTTTGTATACAATTAATATGTGCTTATTATGGAAAAAAAATTAGGAGACACAGACCTGTGAAAAGAAGGAAGTAAGAATCGTCTCTAATCCTAGTGCTCAGAGGATAAAAGCACTGCTGACATGTTGATACGGGACCATCTTGACTTTCTTTTTCTTACACATCTATAGTGTATGATAATGAATCATAAGTTATGTGTGGTTTTTTAACAGGAAGCTATTTTGAAAATGATAGGTTCAGATTTGGTTCTTTTGTATTCAAAGCAACTATTTAAATTTTTTTGATAGCTGAAATGAACATATGAATGTGGGTGTATCTTCATATGTTCATGATTTAATATAGATAAAAAGAAACATATTGTTTAATAACATAATTTGTTGCATGTAGGCTTGTGGATTGGAGTTAGTGTATTATCTGTTCTAAAAAGAGAGTATCAGTTATCTTTTGATTTTAGTCTGCTTTTCTTTTTTCTTTTTAATTGCCGATATGATCCAAACGTAAGCATCTGTCAGTCAGAGATAATAGCATCTTGCCTTTTTACTAAACAGTCCCTAGTAGGCAAAGACGTTCTCAGTTACTGTCATTTTAGTTTTTCCTTTGTGTCTCAGGTACACAGGCTTCCCAGGTGGTGCCAGTGGTAAAGAACCCGCCTGCCAGTGCAGGAGACATGAGACATGGGTTTGATTCCTGGGTTGGGAAGATCCCCTGGAGAAGTACATGGCAACCCACTCCAGTACTCTTGCCTGGAGAAGCCCGTGGACAGAGGAGCCTGGTGGGCTGCACAGTCCATGGGCTTGCGAAGAGTCGGCCATGACTGAAACGACTTAGTATGCATGCACACGTAGTATTATTTACTCAGGAAGATCTGGAGAAGTGAAACACGTCTGTGCTGCTGGACTGTCTCTTGTTTCACTTCAGTTGAGCTTGCCCTTGGCTTTCTCCCCTGTGTGCTGGTGAGGCAGCACTCGTCCCCTACCTGCCCCAGCTGGGGATAGTCAGATGGTTGGAGGAAGCTCCTGTAGGGGCCCGTCCTCTGACTTGTTGGATACAGGAACTGTTTCGTTTTTCTCTGTGCGTCCTTGAATCTGGAATATGTCACACAAATGGTAGATACTCAGTGCATGAAAGTCTCTCCACCCCCATGTTGGGGGTTTGTTTAAATTCTCTGGGTTTTCTTACTGAATGATAATTTCAGAGAAATTGGGTAGTCTTTTGTACTTTTTCAGATAATCATAACTGATTATATAAATTTGAATCATTTCTACTTTGGAAACTCAGCAATTTTCCATCTTTAGAAAAACTTCCATGGTTAAAATGAAAAGTGATCATAGTTTATTTTTAGAGACATTTCATTTGTTAGATGTATTTTTACTCTTCTCCCTCAGTAGTTTGGGTGAGGATATCATTTAAGTTTGTTTCCA
This sequence comes from Bos taurus, assembly GCF_002263795.3. Classification (NCBI taxonomy): domain Eukaryota; kingdom Metazoa; phylum Chordata; class Mammalia; order Artiodactyla; family Bovidae; genus Bos; species Bos taurus. The sequence goes on from NC_037336.1 coordinate 43,662,880, forward strand.
AACTAGCTTTTGCTATTTTAATGAAAACTTTTAACCTTGGGCAGCTTTCTAATAGTACTTACACGGAGGAGTGTATGTGTGTCCAGTTGGTCAAAGTAGTGAAAGCTAAGAGATACATGATTTAAGACTGTTTACTTTTAAATCAGAATATGATGTTTGACACATTTTCTGCACTTAAAAAAAGCAAGTAAAGAATATAATATTTTTCCTTCCTTATTTATAAATCTGTTTTAAATATGAAAAGACCATTGTGAGAACTAGAGGATAAGTTGTTTTTTGTTTCTAATCGAATTAAAAATGGTAAGTAATGAGATTAACTGTTGGAAGAAGATTGTTTTTAATACGAATTGATTTTTTTTTTTTTCCTTGAATTCTTCCTAATTCTTCACCCAAAAGAAACTTCATTGTGGTGATGTTTTTTCAGATTATTGGGTGACAGGCATATAATAAATATTAAAGAACTGAACTTTAAAACTATGCAGCATAATTCAGATTTTGCTGTTTAAATGCATGCATACTTAAGTGTGGAGAAAGAAATGGCAACTCACTCCAGTGTTCTTGCCTGGGAAATCCCATGGGCAGAGGAGCCTGGCAGGCTACCATTCATGGGGTCACAAAGAGTCAGATAAAGACTGAAGTGTAAGAAAGAAAAAGTGATTGTGTGAACACTCACCTAGAGCCAGACATCCTGGAATGTGAAGTCAAGTGGACCTTAGGAAGCATCACTACAAACAAAGTTATTGGAGGTGAGGGAATTCCAGTTGAGCTATTTCAAATCCTAAAAGATGATGCTGTGAAAGTGCTGCACTCAATATGCCAGCACATTTGGAAACCTCAGCAGTGGCCACAGGACTGGAAAAGGTCAGTTTTCATTCTAATCCCTAAGAAAGGCAGTGCCAAAGAATGCTCAAACTACTGCACAATTGCACTCATCTCACATACTAGTAAAGTAATGCTCAAAATTCTGCAAGCCAGGCTTCAACAGTACATGAACCATGAACTTCCAGTTGTTCAAGCTGGTTTTAGAAAAGGCAGAGGAAGCAGAGATCAAATTGCCAACATCCATTGGATCATTGAAAAAGCAAGAGAGTTCCAGAAAAACATCTATTTCTGCTTTATTGACTATGCCAAAGCCTTTGACTGGGTGGGTCACAATAAACTGGAAAATTCTAAAAGAGATGGGAATGCCAGACCACCTGACCTGCCTCTTGAGAAATCTGTATGCAGGTTAGGAAGCAACAATTAGAACTGAACATGGAACAACAGACTGGTTCCAAATACAAAAAGGAGTACATCTAAGCTGTATATTGTCACCCTGCTTATTTAACTTCTATGCAGAGTACATCATGAGAAACGCTGGGCTGGATGAAGCACGAGCTGGAATCAAGATTGCCGGGAAAAATATCAATAACTTCAGATATGCAGATGACACCATCCTTATGGCAGAAAGTGAAGAAGTACTAAAGAGCCTCTTGATGAAAGTGAAAGAGGAGAGTGAAAAAGTTGGCTTAAAGCTCAACATTCAGAAAACTAAGATCATGGCATCCAGTCCCATCACTTCATGGCAAATAGATGGAGAAACAGTGGAAACGGTGCCAGACTATTTTTTGGGGCTCCCAAACCACTGCAGATGGTGACTGCAGCCATGAAATAAAAAGATACTTACACCTTGAAAGAAAAGTTATGACCAACCTAGACAGCATTTCAAAAGCAGAGACATTACTTTGCCAACACAGGTCCGTCTAGTCAAGGCTATGGTTTCCAGTAGTCATGTATGGATGTGAGAGTTGGACTATAAAGAAAGCTGAGTGCTGAAGAATTGATGCTTTTCAACTGTAGTGTTGAAGCTGAAACTCCAGTACTTTGGCCACCTGATGCGAAGAGCTGACTCATTTGAAAAGACCCTAATGCTGGGAAAGATTGAAGGCGAGAGGAGAAGGGAATGACAGAGGATGAGATGTTTGGATGGCATCACTGACTCAATGGACATGAGTTTGAATAAACTCCGGGAGTTGGTGATAGATAGGGAGGCCTGGCATGCTGCAGTCCATGGGGTCGCAGAGTCGGACACGACTGAGCGACTGAACTGAACTGAACTGAAGAAAGAAAATGCTGTATACAAAACCACTAGCAGTGGTTTTACTATTAGAATTATTATCGGTAAACACTTTAGTGCCAATATGATTTTAGTTCACGTATCTCTTTGTTGTAAATTAAGCTTGAATGTATTTTTAATTGCTTTGGGTTGTAATAATGATACTGTTTTAAAGAGGTAGATGAAATGGGATGAAAATTTGCCCTGAGAGCTAGTAGACCTCTTTCCCAGACATTCTTAGAGTTCAGGTGAGGTGATATAACAGGGTTGTCATTGTGGCCTGAAGCGTCCATTCGTGTTCAGGGGGAGGTGCAGGAAGGATGGGTGAATGGGAATGTAGTTTCCTTTTTTTAATGTTTATAGCTTCTTTCTTAGAAACTGGATTTTAAAATATCCACTCTGTACCAAATTTGTAAATTAAATAATTTTTATTCAGAGTCTTCTGGGATTTTCTGTTTTAATTGGAAAAGCTTATTAATGTTAGATATATTTCTCTTTATTTCTGCATTTTGATTTGTTGGCTCTGTATAAATCTTTCAGCCAATTCTATGTGTCATAATCATTGAGAATTATATCTTATATTACAGAGAATATTAGCAAGGAACTTTCCTAGAAACAAAGCAACGTTTCAGTTTTTGTTGTTTCTGTTATATTCATTTGAACTGTTACTTTTCCTTTAGATTATCCAGTATGAAACATACACACTAAATTGCATTCATATTTTGTGACTTTTTACCAGAGGTGATCACACAGATGTGTGGTAGTTGATCTGAGTAGACCCTAAACCCAGCAGTCTGTTTATATTCCCATAGTCAACTGTGTCTGTCCTCTGCTAGGACTCCTCTGAGCCCTCACCTCACTTCCTACTTCACAAAGAAAATAGAAACCACGTGACAGGACCTTCCTTACCTTTCTGCCGCCAACTCTGTAAAGCGTATCTGCACAGAGAGGTGAGAGTGTATCTGCACAGATTCACTTTTTTCTCTCCTGTTTTAATGGAAGAGGTGCCCTTTCTTCTCGGGCAAGGCCCAGCTTTCCATCTGTGTTCTGGATCCCATCTTCTGCCTTCTCTATTTATTTTACTTTCAACTTTTTCTGTCTATTAACAACAACTTTGCAGCATTTATATTGTCTCAGATCCTTCCTATCCTGTAACAAACCTCTTTGACCCCATCTTTCTTTCAACCACTTGATTTTCTTTCACAGCCAGACTTATCAAAAGGATTGTCTGTACTCATTGTTTCCTCCCCACCTCCCACTACTTACTTTGCTATAATCATATTTTCGCATTGCTTCAACAAAACTGTTCTTGTCAAAGTCCCTAGTGACATCTTTTTAAAAATTTTTATTTTTTTATTCTTTAACCAGACCTAGAGTCTGCTTTTGAACTTTAATTTGCTTGATCTCTCAGCCTTATTTGATATTTTTGGCTGTTTCCTCGGTTTTATTACACTGTCCTCTCACTCTGCAGTGCCTCATCCCTGGTTTTGCTCCTGTGCTCCCCTTTGCTTTGCCTTTTTTTTGGGGGGGGGTCCACTTCTCTTTTTTTTGCGGAGCAGGGGGTGGTGCTTCCCTGATAGCTCAGTTGGTAAAGAATTCAATTGCAATGCAGGAGACCTCAGTTCAATTACTAGGTCAGAAAGAATTGCTAGAGAAGGGATAGGCTACCCGTTCCAGTATTCTTGGGTTTCCTTTGTGGCTCAGCTGGTAAAGAACCTGCCTGGAATGCCAGAGATCTAGGTTCAATCCCTGGGTTGGGAAGAACCCCTGGAGAAAGGAAAGGCTACCCACTCCAGTGTTCTGGCCTAGAGAATTCCATGGACTGTATAGTCCATGGGGTTGCAAAGAGTCAGACATGACTGAGCAACTTTCACTTTCTCAATTTTTTCCCCTACTAGAGCTCTCACTCCATTTTTATGTCTTTGTTGAGCATTTTTATCTTAACAGCTCCCCAGGCTTTTTCTCCTGAGCTCCAGATCTGTATGTCTTTCTGCTGATAACCTCACTTAGATGTCTCGAAGGAACTCAAACTGAGTGTGTTTGAAGCTGGACTCATCATCTTTACTCCAGAAAACCTGGTCATCTGCCATCTTCTATTCTTGTCTTATCATCCAGCTAATTAATTACTCCTACAGCAATTAACATGGAACTCATCCTTTGATACTGCCTTATTCTATATCGCTGACATTCAGTCATAATTGGATCTGTCTGATTTTACATCTCAGATATTTCGTACTTTTCTTATACCTTTCATATGCCATGATACAGCCTAGTTCAGACCACCATTTGAAAACCAAAGGGTTTTATAATATTAACTGATTTCCCTGGTTTCTGTCCTGCCCTCTTTCCGTTTTCCCGTCTGCACAGTTAGAGTAATCTTTAAAAACATATACCTAATCTTTTCACCTGCCAGCTTGAAACCTGTAGTGGCTTTTCATTGCCTTTAGGATCCTTAATGTAGTTTACAAGGTTCTTCGTGACCTGGTCCCTTGCTTCTTCTGTACTATTCTGTCCTAAACCTCTACAGTCCTTTCATATTCAAATTCTTAAAATTCCTCATGTGCCAGTCTTTGTCTTTCTGTATTCACGCCATGCCTTCCTTGCAGTTCCCTCTGCTAGAATGAACAGAAGTATCTCCCACCCCTACTCACACCCAGACATCCAAATCCACCCATGTTTGGTTCGTTCCTCTTTCCCTTTTGACTCTTGCCTTAAAATTTACTTCCTGTAAAGGCCTTCCTTGAGCTTTCCTGTAAATTTCTTTGCTGTTTGCTCCTATAACATCCTTTACTTCTTTACATTCATCATATTTGTAATTTTGTTTTTACTGTGTTCCTCTTAAGCCTATAAGCTTCATGAGAGGAAGAACTCTTTTTGTCTCATTCACTGCTCTGTCCTCATCACCTAGTGTGATGCCTCACACATTGAAATGGAACAGAATTCTGGTATATTTTTAAATTTATTTTAATTGGAGGCTATTACTTTATTGTAGTGGTTTTTGCCATACATTGACATAAATCAGCCATGGGTGTACGTGTGTCCCCCATCCTGAACCCTCCTCCCACCTCCCTCCCCATCCCATCCCTCAGGGTTGTCCCAGTGCACCGGCTTTGAGTGCCCTGTTTCATGCATCGAGCTTGGACTGGTTATCTGTTTCACATATGATAATATACATGTTTTAATGCTATTCTCTTAAATCATGCCACCCTTGCCTTCTCCTACAGAGTCCAAAAGTCTGTTCTTTATATCTGTGTCTCTTTTGCTGTCTTGCATATAGGGTCATCATTACCATCTTTCTAAATTCCATATATATGTGTCAGTATACTGTATTGGTGTTTTTCTTTCTGAGTTACTTCACTCTGTATAATAGGCTCCAGTTTCATCCACCTCATTAGAACTGATTCAAATGCATTCTTTTTAATAGCTGAGTACTATTCCATTGTGTATATGTACCACAGCTTTCTTATCCATTCATCTGCCGATGGACATCTAGGTTGCTTCCATGTCCTAGCTATTGTAAACAGTGCTGTAATGAACACTGGGGTACCTGTGTCTCTTTCAATTCTGGTTTCCTCAGTGTATATGCCCCACAGTGGGATTGCTGGGTCATATGACAGTTCTATTTCCAGGTTTTTTAAGGAATCTCCATACTGTTCTCCATAGTGGCTGTATTAGTTTGCATTCCCACCAACAGTGGAATTTATTCCTAAAGAAAGAGGGTTCCCTTTTCTCCACACCCTCTTCAGCATTTATTATTTGTAGGCTTTTCGAGAGCAGCCATTCTGACCAGCATGAGATGGTACCTCATTGTGGTTTTGATTTGCATTTCTCTGATAATGAGTGATGTTGAGCATCTTTTCGTGTGTTTGTTAGCCATTTGTATGTCTTCTTTGGAGAAACGTCTGTTTAGTTCTTTGGCCCATTTTTTGATTGGGTCATTTATTTTCCTGGTATTGAGCTGCATGAGCTGCTTGTATATTTTTGAGATTAATTCTTTGTCAGTTGCTTTATTTGCTATTATTTTCTCTCATTCTGAAGGCTCTCTTTTCACCTTGCTTTTAATTTCCTTCATTGTGCAAAAGCTTTTAAGTTTAATTAGGTCCCATTTGTTTATTTTTGCTTTTATTTCCATTACTCTGGGAGGTGGGTCGTAGAGGATCCTGTTGTAATTTATATCAGAGAGTGTTTTACCTATGTTTTCCTCTAGGAGTTTTATAGTTTCTGGTCTTACATTTAGATCTCTAATCCATTTAGAGTTTATTTTTATGTGTGGTGTTAGAAAATGTTCTAGTTTCATTCTTTTACAGGTGGTTGACCAGTTTTCCCAGCATCACTTGTTACGGAGATTGTCTTTTCTCCATTGTATATTCTTGCCTCCTTTGTCAAAGGTAAGGTGTCCATAGGTGTGTGGATTTATCTCTGGGCTTTCTATTTTGTTCCATTGGTCTATATTTCTCTCTTTGTGCCAGTACCATGTTGTCTTGATGACTGTAGCTTTGTAGTAAATCTGAAGTCAGGCAGGTGGATTCCTCCAGTTCCATTCTTCTTTTTTCTCAAGATTGCTTTGGCTATTTGAGGTTTTTTTGTATTTCCGTACAAATTTTAAAATTATTTGTTCTAGTTCTGTGAAAAATACCATTGGTAGCTTGGTAGGGATTGTATTGAATTTATAGATTCCTTTGGGTAGTATGCTCATTTTCACTATATTGATTCTTCCCATCCATGAACATGGTATATTTCTCCATCTATTTGTGTCATCTTTGGTTTCTTTCATGAGTGTTCTATAGTTTTCTATATATAAGTCTTTTGTTTCTTTAGGTAGATTTATTCCTAAGTATTTTATTCTTTTCATCACAATGGTGAATGAAATTGTTTCATTAATTTCTCTTTGTTTTCTCATTGTTAGTATATAGGAATGCAAGGGATTTCTGTGTATTAATTTTATATCCTGCAACTTTACTATATTCATTGATTAGCTCTAGTAATTCTGTGGTGGTGTCTTTAGGGCACCTATGTAGAGGATCATGTCATCTGCAAACAGTGAGAGTTTTACATCTTCTTTTCTAATCTGGATTCCTTTTCTTTCTTTTTCTTCTCTAATTGCTGTGGCTAAAAGTTCCAAAACTATGTTGAATAGTATTGATGAGAGTGGGCACCCTTGTCTTGTTCCTGACTTTAGGGGAAATGCTTTTAGTTTTTCACGATTGAGGATAACGTTTGCTGTGGGTTTATCATATATGGCTTTTATTATACCGAGGTATGATCCTTCTAAGCCTTCTTTCTGGAAGGTTTTTATCATAAATGGATGTTGAATTTTGTCAAAGGCTTTCTCTGCATCTATTGAGATAAAAACATAAGGTTTTTATCTTTCAACTTGTTAATGTGGTGTATCACATTGATTGATTTGCGAATATTGAAGAATCCTTGCATCCCTGGGATAAAGCCCACTTGGTCATGATGTGTGATCTTTTTAATATGTTGTTGGATTCTGTTTACTAGAGGATTCCAGTGTATTTTAATTCTATGTTTGTTTGTTAAGTGAATCTCTAATTTTATAGCTGAAAATTCTTGGACAAAATAGGATTTGGTGTAAACAATATTACAGGCACTTTTTTGCTGAAACATAAGCCATCTGTTGTTATTGTTTAGTTGCTAAGTTATGTCCAACTCTTGCGACCCTGTGGCCTGTAGCCCACTGGGCTCCTCTGTCCATGGGATTTCCCAGGCAAGAATACTGGAGTAGATTGCCATTCCCTTCTCCAGGAAATCTTCCCAATACAGGGATCAAGCCAGCATCTCCTGCGTTGCAGGTGGATTCTTTATTGCTGAGCAACCACGGAAGTCAAGTAATCTATACAACTATGTAAAACATGTATTCCTTATTGGCTATACAGAGGGAAAAAAATGTATCACGTGTGTCATACTGAGTGCTGAATGAAGAATAAGAGAATAAGAGTCCATATAGTGGAGAGTATCCCTGGAGGGGTTAAACCTTTTTGTATTAAAAGAACTTGAACCTTGAAAACGTTAATTGAAGTGAAATGAGCCAGACACAAAAGGACAATTATTTTATGATTCCATTTAGATGTAATTGCTGCTGCTGCTGCTGCTAAGTCACTTCAGTTGTGTTCGACTCTTTGTGATCCCATAGACAGCAGCCCACCAGGCTCCCCCATCCCTGGGATTCTCCAGGCAAGAACACTGGAGTGGGTTGCCATTTCGTTCTCCAGTGCATGAAAGTGAAAGTGAAGTTGCCCAGTCATGTCCTACTCCTAGCGACCCCATGGACTGCAGCCTACCAGGCTCCTCCGTCCAAGGGATTTTCCAGGCAAGAGTACTGGAGTGGGGGGCCATTGCCTTCTAGAAGGGTCTAATTCAGAGCCGGAAAGTTAAAAAGTGATTATGGAAGGCTGGGAGGAAGAAGGGAAAGTGATAGTCACTCAGAAGTGTCTCATGGCTCCTCTGTCCATGAAGTTCTCCAGGCAAAAATACTGGAGTGGGTTGCTATGCCCTTTTCCAGGGATCTTCCCAATCCAGAGATCAAACCTGGGTCTCCTGCACTGCAGGCAGATTCTTTACCATCTGAGCCACTAGGGAGGAAGAAGAGAATGAGGTAATTATTGTTTAATAGGTACAGAATTTGATGGAAAGTTCTGGAGATGGATAGTCATGGGTGTCACATGGGTGACACAGCAGTGTCAATGTATTTAATGTCACTGAACTGTTTGCTTAAAATGGTTAACATGGTAAATTTTATGCTAGGTATATTTTAACACAGTTTGAAAAAATGAGCTTGAAGTAAACCAATGAGATATACCAAAGAAAATTCTTGTGTGATACAATCCTAATGTAGAAGGCAGGGTTATGCTTTTGTTGTTATTTTCTTTCCATTTTACCTATTTGAATATTTACTGGATAAACTGTATCTGTACCTATTCTAGTTTTTTCTTAGTGCTACTATATTTATATTAGTTACAGATTACTCCCACGGGCCAATGTAGAACAGAAGATTCCAGCTACATTTTAGTGTGAGTGTGGATTCTGTCTTATGAATGAGCATTCTTTTAAAATTTATCACTTTTGACCTTTTGTCACTCTTTTAACCTTTGTCATCTCTGATTCTTTATCAAATATTTATTATACGCCTCTTATAAAGCAGGCACTATTTTGGCCATTGGGAATGTTAGCCGTGAACAAAACAGATGAAAACCCTTGTCTTAATGGAGCTTAAATTCTAATGTTACTAATTCCTTATTGGAAAGAAATTTTTGTATCATGAAAATCATTTGTGAATTTTTCAGCAACTCTAGTTGAACCTTGCGGAGAAGGCAATGGCACCCCACTCTAGTACTCTTGCCTGGAAAATCCCATGGACGGAGGAGCCTGGTAGGCTGCAGTCCATGGGGTTGCTAAGAGTCGGACACGACTGAGCAACTTCACTTTCACTTTTCACTTTCATGCATTGGAGAAGGAAATGGCAACGCACTCCAATGTTCTTGCCTGGAGAATCCCAGGGACGCCAGAGCCTGGTGGGCTGCCATCTACAGGATCACACAGAGTCAGACACGACTGAAGTGACTTAGCAGCAGCAGCTAAACCTTGTACATGTAGTATAGGTCTTTCCAAAATCAAGAGCTGATACCCACACTCATTTTTTCCTGATTTATCTTCCTTCTTAGGATCTCCGTAGGTGAATATCGTTCTCTACAGAGTAGATAACTATGTAATACCCAACACACTGGTTAAAGTCCTGGACTTAATAATACAGAACTGTTGGACGAATAGATTATATTTATTTATTTTTTTAAAATGGCTAATTTACCATGATATTTTAATTTCTTAGAGACTGTCCATGTTACATCTGTACTTGATTCTGTCATTTGTGACACTAATGAATTTTTCTTTGTGATTTCTTTAATAGAATATGGTTTTGACAAGTTACTAATATTAAAGCTGTATGTAAAATAGAAGTGATAATAATACTTCCTGTAAAACAACTAGTGCTTTTCCTTATACTTAGTAACTTTTAGTTTCCTTTTTCTTTTCTTCTCTAATCACATTTTAGTTGTTTCATTATATAATAAAAGAAGAGCTTCTGGGACTTCCCTGGCGGTCCAGGGGTTAAGACTCCATGCTTCCAAACCAGGGCGTAGGTTTGATCCCTCCCTGGTCAGGTAGCTAAGATTGCACTTGCTGTGTGGCATGACCAAAAAATTTAAAAATCTTTTAAAAAGAGGAATTATGTTCTGTTCAATTCACATTCCTATCCTACAGCTTATTCCTAATATGAGCACCTTTTTTCCATACTGGAACATTCCAGCTACCACTCACATCCTTTACCTTGTAGCCCCTAGGACCACTGTAATGTTCTCTTACCTAACTGGAGCCTGTCACCTCTATCTTCATTGATTAAGTATCGATCCCTGAACTAGAATATTTCTCTCTGTATATAGTCCCCAGCCCAGTACATAATTCTATTTGATTCACTGATCAAAAAAACATAACTTTGAATAAGCAACATGAAAAGTGATACAGAGTTCCATTCACAGAAGCAGCTGAAAGAGAGTAACAAACCATTTTACCACCAAAAGAGAACAGAACCTTAGGAAAGCAAGAAATGGCTAGAGCTTCTCCTGCAAAGGAGGAGAATACATGAATTTTTGCCAAGTTCCTCCTTTTATCTACCTGTAGGTTCTTTAAATAAATCATTGCTCTCTTATGTTTTCTTTCTGGGCTCCTTTCCTGGGGGGAATAATTCTGATGGCCTTCATGCTTCCAGTTCTTACTATACCATCCTCAGTGTTCCTTTCCAGACTTTTCTCTCTGCAAAGCCCAAGTAGGTCCAGCCTCCATAAGGACAGATTAGTGTTGACTGACACTAGCAGGACCCCAGTTCATCAGTATTATATTCTAAGCTTGTGCTTTATTGCATTTCAGATTTCTTCATTAGTTATCACCAAAATTTGTTCTAATTTCCAGGCCTCCCCTACTTTTCCATTCCTTCTTTCTCATCTCATGTAATATTTCCTTAACAGATTTCCTGTCTAGAATCTTATTGCAGTCTTTTATATACAATGGTTAGAATAATCCTCAAGTACTGTTTCTCTTTGGGGTTTCCCTGTTGGCTCAAATGGTTAAGAATCTGCCTGCATGTGGGCAACGTGGATTTGATCCCTGGGTCAGGAAAATCCCCTGGAGAAGGGAATGGCTACCCACTCCAGTATTCTTGCCTGAAGAATTCCATGGACGGAGAAGCCTGGTGGGCTACAGTCCATGGGGTTGCAGAGTCAGACATGACTAAGCAGCTGACACTTTCACTTATTTCACTATTTCTCATCGTATCATTTTATTTGTGGTATCATAGTGGGCTTCATTGTTTATCAAATGAAATCTTCTAGCTGACCTTTAAAGGCCTTTCTGTTGCTGCTGAAGTAGTTTTGTAAGTACTTTTTAAGAGTTTTTTTTTTAACCTCCACTTTATTTTAGCCTTGTAGTTGAGGGTAGATTATGTCCTTGCCTTGGTGTTCTTCTCACAACTGAGTCAGTACACAGTAGATTATCAAAATATGATGGATCAACTGAGAACTCTTGATTGATAAGTCAAAGTGTACATTACACTGAGGTGATTATCTTCCCAGAGTTGAATTAACTCGGGTGAATCATATTAATTTTCAAGTTAAATTTGATAGAACTAATAAATATGCTAAATAGTATGGCTTCTGATTGCATTGTATTTTTATTTGGAAAAAAACTTTTACAGAAGGATTACACATAGACTTGTTTATTCTAGGCATTTACCCTATAAGCTATACATCAAGTAATGACCTCATAAGAAATTTTAAGTCATCTTAACCTTTAGCCTTTGATTTTCTATAAAAAAGTTTGCTTTGTTATAATATTCAAAATAATGCAAAAAACATGCCTGTTTTTCAGAATATTCAAAATGTAGTTTAAAATCCTATTTAGTGTATTTCTTTTTGAAAAAAATAGTAAATAAATATGGTTTTATAAATTTTCATTTCAGTTGCTTTTGCCAAGAGTAAGTTATTTGACGTTGGTAACTGACAAAGTGAAAAAGCACTTTCAGAAGGTTATGAGACAAGAGGACATTAGTGAGATATGGTTTGAATATGAAGGCACACCACTGAAATGGTGAGTGAATTTTTCTGCATTATTAAGCATTGAGTATATGATAGCTTTAAGAAGATATAGTGCCTTGAAGCAGTTTTTTAAAAGTTCTGTGCAAGAAATCACTAGTCTAGCTCTATAATACAGTGGATTTTAAATCAATGCTAAACTATTTTATTGGAAATATTTCTGCCTTCTATTTGGATGCATAGGACAGATTTATATATTTTCATCAATAGATTTTTTATATGACATGGTAATAGTATATTTGGTTATTTTTTTAACATATATTTAAAATATGAATAAGTCACTCTGTGATACTATTCAGTTTTGTTTCTGTCTCTAAAATCTTTATAAACAGATCTTTATATACACATGATTACCTGGAGGGACATCTTTCAAACTGATTGCCACATACAGTTGACCACTGTGCTATGTTGCTTAGCTTTGGTCTAGTAGTTAAAGTATATTGATTTCCTTTTTATGTGAAAAATAATTTTGATGATATATCAGAGTACTATTTTTTTCAGAAACATCTAAAATAAATATCCTTTTTCAGAAATATACTGAAAATAAATCCCAAATCTGGGCTTATCTATCTACAGATGATGTAATTTTGTGCTTCCTCTGTTACCGGGAGCTTTGGTCATTGTGCTTCCAAAAATATTTAAGGAAATTGAAGAAGTTACAGGAAGAAGAATAAAATGACCCAAGATACGCTGAGATGTAGGTGCAGTTAAATGAAAAAGGTACAGACTGAGTCAAGCTTTAAGTGAAATACGAAGAATAATAGTTTAATAATGGACTTGCTCTCTGAATTTGGGAATAGTAAAAAATGAAGAGTTTTAAAAGAGGCTTAAAGCAAATAAAAGAAAGCTAGTAGGTATGTAATAAGTACAACTGTCTTGAATCCAAGGATCATTTAGAAATAAGGAGTGAACTTTTGGAACTCACCTTGTGCTGATTAATTTCCAAGAGTAGTTAGATTTCTCTTAATGATTCAGAAACATAAAAGGTAATATCTTGTATTCAGTCATGGGTCACGTCACTAACCTTTTTTTTTTTTTTGGTATAATGTCCATTTTTTAATCAAAACAGAATACGGATCTTCATAATCACATTATCAGACTCATGACTCTTGAATAATTCTAGACCTCAGGCAGCATAGATAAGTCAATGTTTTCTGTTTTCTTTTTATTTCTCAGAAGAATTGAAGGTTTTGGAATGGGAAGGTGGCTTAAAAGAAGTATAAGAGCAGCAAGGATCAGGAGAGTAGAGGGAAAGGAAGGAGGGGGAAAGATTGTGGGTGAGTAGCAATAGGATATATCTATGTTCTTGACAGTTCTATCTATATTATAGTTGGATATTGAAATTGTATTGCTTAATGTGCATTAGTTGTCGATTTGGAAAAGGAAATGTCAACCCACTCCAGGATTCTTGCCTGGGAAATCCCATGGCCAGAGGAGCCTGGCGGGCTACAGTTACCAATTACCATAAGAAGAACTGATGTGACTGACCGTGGGCTTTTTAGTTTTATCATTGTAAAGCATGGTTTCTCAACAAGGGCTGTATTGACGTTTGAAGCCAGGTAATTCTTTGTTGTGGAAGGGCTACTGTGTATGTTGCAGTATTTTTAGCAGCAGCCCTGGCCCCTACCCTCTATTGCCAGTTGTGATAATAAAAATGTTGCAGGGCATGGGATGCAAAACCACCTCCAATTGAGAAACTTTGGAAGAGATGAGAAACTTCAACTCAGCTTTTATAGTAAATGGTTATTACGTCTTCATCTTTCAGCTGCTATTTTAATTCATCTTGTGTGGTGGTTATTTTTGTATTTGATGTGATTTGTCTTCTGTAGGTTTGTATTCTATATATGATATCAGTAAATGACATTTGGTCCCATTTCTCCCTGTTACGTTGTCTTCAAGATATGTGTTCCTACTTTGTCATTATTTATCCTTTCTGTAAATCTTTTATTAAAGAGCAAAGTTATTTTTCCCTTTAGAGAGCTTATGTGAATGCAGTTGTGTTCACATTGTCTTCATTTTAGTTTTGGGGGTGTTAACTTTTTATGTATGATGTCAGTTTCATAACTATGTCTTGTGCACTCATTTAATGGCTATTTAAAAAAATTTTTTTAGTTTTATTTATTTATTTTGGCTGTGCTGCATCTTCATTGCTATGTGGGCTTTTCTGTCATTGTAAGAGCTGGGGCTACTCTCTCATTGCTGTGTACAGTCTTCTTACTGCTGTGGCCTGTTCTTGTTGCTGAGCACTGTCTGTAGGGCACGTGGGCTTCAGTAATTGCAACACGTGGGCTCAGTAGTTGCAGCTTCTGGGTTCAAGAGCACAGGCTCAATAGTTGTGCCCTATGGGCTTAGTTGCCCCGCAGCATGTAGGATCTTCCCAGATCAGGGATCACACCCATGTCTCCTACATTGGCAGCTGGATTCTTTACCACTGAACCACCAGGGAAGCCCTTTAACTGCTTTTGATACAACGTTTCCTTTAGTATTGTTAGGTACTCTGTATATTTGAGGAATGAATAATTTACTGAGGCATGAATGTAATCCAAAGCCTCTGGACTAAGTTCTGACCTTTTCTCTTTTTGCTCCGAACCATAGCAGTTTTCTCCTATGTGATAAGAGTTATTTTCCTGGAAATAGGCTGTCAATATCTACCTAGCATTTAAGCAGTGGGCTTCATAGGATAGGATAATCATTGTAGAGAAGCTGCTACCACTGAAGCTTTTTAAGACTTGGACTTTTGAGACCATAATGATGACTAAAGAGTAGAGGGGGACTTCCCTGGTGGCTCAGTGGTGGAGAGTTGGCCTGCCAGTGCAGGAGACACAGGTTCAATCCCTGATCTGGGAAGATACCACATGGTGCAGAGCAGCTAAGCCTGTGCTCCACAACTATTGATCCTATGATTTAGCACCTGGGAGCCTCAACTGCTCCCAGCCTGCACATGTGAGCCTGCACATCCTAGACCCTATGCTCTGCAATGAGAGAAGCCACCACAATGAAAATCCCGAGTACTGCAATGAAGAGTAGCCCTCTCTTGTCACAACTAGAGAAAAGCCCACGCAGCAATGAAGACCCAGGACAGCCAAAAATAAATAAATAAAATTATTAAAAATTATCAAAAAAAGAGTAGAGGAACATTTATTTGAGGAGGATGATGATATCTGCCTTATGCTTAATTCTTTGGAGTTTTAAGTAAATTCAAGTGAGAAAGAAAACCAAATACCAGTTTAGACAATTCCTAAAAGAAGGAAGAAAGTATAAATTGATATTCTTTCTCTCTATAATAACCCTGTCTCCTATTTATATTAATTATTTTGCAGATATTTAATCATCTGTGTGAGGTGCTTGAGCAGGTGCTTTGTAGCTTAAGCAGTGGCTCAGAAGAGGTGCTAAGTAAATGTTTGTTGAATGAATAAATGAATCTAAATAAGTTTTTTATTGATAAAACTTAGACTCAAATAAATAAAATAACTTACTCAAATGAGCAAGTAGGACCATATATTGAGGCTCTCAGTTCAGGGATCTTTTTGCTATATGTGGTGATAATTCTGTTAGTTGTTATTGTTTTCTCTGATTCTGTATGTTCTAATTACATTTTAAATTCTGCATATTAGAATAGAAAAATATTTAAGAACAGTGGTATGCATATACTGAATACTTAATACATTGTCCATTTGTAAAGAGGTGCCGAGGAGGCTTTATCTGTTTAGTGCTTTATCCTCTATATTCTTTATGTCTTTAATGTTTAAAAATTATATGGGAAATGAAAAAAGCTGATCTTAAGTTAAGGATCTCTTTCTTAAGAGTATTTGAGTTTATTAGTCAGCAGAGGGTGCTCTAACATTACACTGTAAGAGATAGTTTTTTAGAAGAGTCAGACACAACTGAGTGACTTTCACTTCACTTCTTGTTACCGTAACTCGTGTTCAAATTTGTTACTTTTATATTAGGCTTATTTTAAGAGAAAAGATCTTGGTTCTTTAAAGAATACTTTGTTAGTATATCCTAAAGTTAGATCTTAGGCCTCTAGGTACAAAATTTAGAAAAAGTTCTCTGTCAGCTGTAAAACATGTCTCTACTGGGATATTAATGTTTTGTATAAATTGACTTATTTTCAAGACTGACTGTTAGAAATAAGTTGTTGAAACTACCTTTTGTATTTAAAGAAAAGCAACAAATACTGATGTAGATCTGAGGTTGTAGACATACTATATCCATTGACTCAGAATTTAATACTGTACCTATGTGATTTCAAAAGTGAACTTTAACAAAATAACTTTTGTAAAAAGGCTCTTCTCTTAAATCTAGTCATTTTTCTAAGGTGAATTTTTAGAATTTTATAAATTATTCTGTAAACTAGATTTTTGAAATGTGGCTTACTTATTAGCATTTTACACTTGTAATATTCCTTTAGTTGGTTATTTCTGTACTTTTTCATGCAAAAGAATAGACTGAGAAAGCTGAGACACACAGTGCTAGCCTGTAATTGTGTTTGTACCACAGAGAAAGGCAAAATAGATTGTATTCATTAAATTACTTTGGTTTGCATTTGAGTTAAACCTTTTTTTATTTATTAAAATGTAATCCTGTTTTCAGTGAATCACTAATGTAGCAAACTTATGAATAGAATGCATTTATTTAAATGAAATGGAGTGGGACAATAGTGCTCTAGAATGTAGGAAACATTCCTTTCAAAGCTAGTCTTAAAATACTGGTTTGCTATCTAATTCAGATGTTTAGACTAGAATGAGCACCCTTGGCTGACCTCAGAGCATACCTGTTACTGCTATACCATGTACAATACGTCCATGTGTTTTACCAGTAATAAAAGGGTAAAGAAGCAACAACTTATGCAGAAAAATTGTTAATTCATTTTGAGGATTGAATTTAGAAAAGGCTAGAGCAATTTAAGGAAGAAAAAAAAGAATAAAATGTGAAAGTAGGTGTAACACTATTCTGGTGCAGTCAGTTTTTACTGCACAGTAGATTGAACCTCTCCTGGTTGTGTCTTCTGGGTATATTCAGGTTCAAGTCCTCACTACTTCCTTTTCTATTAAATTTAGGTTAAACTGGCAGGAGTAGCGATGTAACAGCCAAAAGGCTACATTACAATTTACTCATAGTTACGGCTTATGTGGTTTCTGTATTATAGGTTAGGAGCCTGGAAAATCCCATGGACGGAGGAGCCTGGTAGGCTGCAGTCCATGGGGTCGCTAGGAGTCGGACACGACTGAGCAACTTCACTTTCACTTTTCACTTGCATGCGTTGGAGAAGGAAATGGCAACCCACTCCAGTGTTCTTGCCTGGAGAATCCCAGGGATGGGGGAGCCTGGTGGGCTGCCGTCTATGGGGTCCCACAGAGTCGGACACAACTGAAGCGACTTAGCAGCAGCAACAAAACTATATAGACTGTCCATTTAGAAGAATTGTGCAAATTACTACTTTTGAAATTTTTGACATAAATCAGATTATAGTGTAAGAATAAGTCAGTACTTTAACTGTTATCCAGTTCTGTTTTTTAGATTTTCTTGCATATTAATAGATTCACCAGAAATAAGGAGTCTTGGGACCAGTTAATTCAGGTGGTGTATTTGTTTGGAGTTAGTATACTTGCATCAGAATCATTCTGACATAAACAACTGCATTGATGATCCACATATGATCTGTATACTTTGACAGTATATATAAGTAAATAGTTATTTTATTCTTATATTTTTCTGGCTTAGTTTTATTTTTAATGTTTGTTACAGGTTAACTATTAGATATTGTTTTATTTAGAATGCTTTTTGGTAATATTTTACAAGTTTTAAATTTTAATATATTTTAGAAATTATCATACTTAAATTTCCATCCTAATCCTTAGTATATCAAGAAAAATCATCATCATTTACTCAGACCAGTAAACTTTATATGTGTGTGTATATATGTATATTTAAGTCACTTTATAAATAATTTAGAGAAGAATAAAGGAATGGTGTATAATAACTTTATTAGAAATTTTACTAAGCATTTAAATACAGAAATTCAAATTTTTGCTCCATGTTTTCGCTGGTTTTGAATGTATATATATCAAAAATGGGCAGTGTCCTCAATGCAAATAACTGCTCATTAGTTATCAAACATTCAAATAGACCTCTATGAGGTTCTAACTTATCATTACTTCTGGCTCTTTGTGCGCTTAACAGCAGTGCTTTGCAAAATTATTAAAGCCTTATATCATGATTATATTGTAAAATAATTTCTTTTTTATATGAGTAAACATTCAGTCCAGTTCTTTTTAATTTCTACATCATCTAATTCCTTCCAGTCATCTTTGTTTACAAATCTGCTTTTAACATTTGCCCACTTTCTGTCAGAGCAGGAGGAGAAGGGGATGACAAGAGGATGAGATGGTTGGATGGCATCACTGACTCAATGGACATGGGTTTGGGTGGACTCTGGGAGTTGGTGATGGACAGGGAGGCCTGGCGTGCTGCAGTTCATGGGGTCACAAAGACTTGGACTGAGTGACTGAACTGAACTGAACTGTCAAGAAAATTGCAGAGTACATATAGCATTAAAGATAAGAATACTGACACTCTTGCTTTTTCAAAAATGAAATAGTTTAGGTTCTACTCATAAATACTATATGAAGAAATACTTTCTTTGATTATGTGGATAAGAATGCCATATGTCCTTAGAAATACACTGTTCATTCATTAGTTCTTAAGTTTTATAAAATTCATTGAAAGGATATTATCTAAAGACTCATAGTCTGAGATTTTAGTTAAATGATCATTTTACCAATGTCATTAAAATCTAAAGTACTGGTTTGTGTCTCTTTGCAAAACTCTTCTGATTTATCTAATTGTGTAGTCTTTCTCTGTCAATATAGGTGGAAAATAAGACATTTTGAATTTTCACCTGTGTTAATGAGAGCTGAAAGCAGACTCCAAAGATGAGGTCTGCATCCTTATTTTATACTTTGTTGAAATACGATATAATGTTTCAGGTGACAAAGTAAGAAAATGGAAGAAGGATAATTATTATATCTTTCTTCTAGGTATAACATTATTCTTCCATTCTTACTAATCTTATCAATCTTTTTTTTCCAGTTAGGAATAATTGATAATGATGAAATAATTCCTGGAATGAAGTAGCAAAATTTTTCAAGATGGAGGAAAAAAATAAGATCACCAAGATATCACAGTATACCTTAGATTTATAAAAAGGTCCAGTGAATTCATATGGCAATTGCTAATCTTATTCCCTTTTTTTTAAGTGAGTTTTCATTGTGAGTTTTGGAAGACTTTTAAGAAAGAAAGTTATAAAATATTAATCTTAAAATAGTTATAACTGCACAGAAAAGAAGTTCACAATCTAATATTGGGCCCATTGAATTTTTATTGGTATAACAAGGGTTAACTATTCTATGGATCTTGGTTTATGCATTCAGCAGCTCTTATCTACCCTGTTTGAGATTCTGTGCACTTACAGGTTTTTTTTTTTTTAATATTGAGGGTAAAAAATAATTGATCATTGAATCTTACTACATATAACTTGTATTCTGACTCAAATACTTTTTTTTTTTTTTTAAACTTTACAATATTGTATTAGTTTTGCCAAATATCGAAATGAATCCACCACAGGTATACCTGTGTTCCCCATCCTGAACCCTCCTCCATCCTCCCTCCCCATACCCTCCCTCTGGGTCGTCCCAGCGCACCTCAAATACTTTTTTTTTTAATTATACTTGATTTTTAAATGGTATTATAGGTTGTTTTAAAATAATATTTGATTTAACTTAAGAATTTGTGTATAGTTCCATTTTTGAACAGTAGAAAATGTGTACGACACTGAATTGCTAGTCATTTTATGGGCTTATTGGTGAATCTATCCAGTAGGTTAACTATGTGGATGCGTGCATGCTCACCCGCTTCAGTCACGTCCAACTCTTTGTGACCTCATGGACCGTAGCCCGCCAGGCTCCTCTGTCCATCACATTTTCCTGGCAAGAATACTAGAGTGGGTTGCCATGCTCTCCTCCAGGGGATCTTACCGACCTAGGGATCAAACCTTCATCCCCTGTGTCTACTGTGTTGCAGGTGGATTCTTTACAGTTGAGCCACTGGGAAGGCCCATAGAGTTGGGAAGACAGTATGCTCTTTTAGTTTAAGTACCCACATTCATTTTTAATCTGATTACAGATACCTCAGAGGGACGTGAAGACTTAAAAAAGGTCTATTTTGTGAAAATGTATGGCGTTACATAGAGCTTGTACAATTTTAAGAGGTCAGAGAGAAGGACAAGAAGTGTATAGGATCTATAACTTGTTTATAGTGCAGTATTTTTTAAATTACTGTTTTTATTTCAGTTTTTAACTGAGGCTGGATTTTTTTCCTGATTTCAGAATTTACTAAAGAAAGCATGCTGTAATTTAGTTGATCCAAAATAATATTCATTTCTAGTTTTGAAAGATTTGTGTTAGTTACTGACATTCAGTTAAAAGTTTGAGGGTTTTATAAAGAGATATAACACATACATGACTAAAACTACTCACTGTTTTATTTTACTAGCAAGGCATTCATCCTGAATGCATTTTAAATAAAAATATGATCTCTAATGACTGATGATTTTTCCACAGTTATATTATGTAGATTATAATTTTGTTTGTATAGTAGGCAAACATAAATACTGTTAGTTAATATTTGAATTTTGGTCAGGTAATACATTTGGGTCACTCATTTTGAAATAAACTGATGTATTTTCAAAGTTTTCCGCTCTTAAACCTAGGAGTAATTCACTAATATATTATGGAGGAAAGAACAAGGCTGTGCATAAAACCAAGCAGTCCTCTATTGGCCTTTGCTGGGGGGATTATTTAATTTTGATAATTAAGTTACTTTAGATTCTTTAAAAGGGTGTAAAAAATAAGGTTTGTTCTTTGAAGTCTGCAAGATCTGTATTGTTAACTTGTTTGATACTAAATAATTTGCTTCCCTGTGAGTAATGATTATATTAGGAAATGTTCTCTTATTTAGAAGTCGCTAATTTATTTATTTTTTTTTAACTTTAGATTTAGGTTATAGAAGAATATTCAGTGACTTTAGAAAATATTGACATATTGTTACATAAAAAAAAACCAGGTTACAATAGTTTGTAAAGGATAAGCCTAATCTATATTTAGAATTATTTGCATAAAGAGAAGATTAGAAATTTATATGCTGTAATGTTAATAGTAATAAGTACAAAATAAGTGATTTCATGCCCCTTTAGGTACTCTTCTCAGTTCTTAAAATTGTAAAATTTAAGTTGTTTTAAAAAAAAGCTCATCATCCAAAATGAATACTGATATGATAATTAAGTGTTGCAATACTGTGACATAACAGTGCTCATGCCTGATAAAACGTTTCTTAGTACAGTTTCATTATGTATATTGAAAATTCCCTGGGGAATGAAATGGCTAGGGGGGAATAAAACCCTGATGCCTGAAAACTTGCCATACTAGCCCAAGCGAGTAACTGTAAAATATCACCTTCCTGTGATTTGTGGTTAAAGTCCCCTAATACTTGATGTTAAAATGTACTTGAAATTTATTTTGCATTTGTAGTTTAACTTTAAATATTAATTTTTTCTTATAATGTACTCTTTAATTTTTAGGCATTATCCAATTGGTTTGCTATTTGATCTTCTTGCATCAAGTTCAGCTCTTCCTTGGAACATCACAGTACATTTTAAGGTATAGTCTATATAGCATATTCCATTTGTCTCATTTGTGGTACTACTTAGTAAATAGCCTTAGAGTAGAATTTTAAGTTGTTATGCTTTCCCATGATACTTTTATTTGCTAAACTACCATTTGTGTTTATGTGTAAGATGTCCTTCGATTTCTTTTTAACTTTTGGCACAACCATTTAAACATTTAATGTATGAGTGCCTGTTCTTTATTGGAGCTAGACACTCCATGTTTGAAATTAAATATTTTGGAATTATTTTCATTAAAAAAATCTCAAATAGGGACAGCAAAATCCAGAGTGCATGTAGGCATGAGAATGGGGAAGGAGGCAACCTAACAATGAGTAACTCTAAGGCTGTTTTGATGGAATGAAGAGAAGTGTTAGGAGACAGAAAGCCAAAGACTTGATGTAAGTCTGTTTTGAGAAATATTAATTCCTGTGGTTTTTCAAGATTCCAGGCTAGTTTTATTGTAACCTAATTTTGTCTCGGTCTTTTATAAAAATCTCATCTCTCTCTCTGTCTAACCACCCTGATTTTCCATACCCTACCGCATAAGCAGTTCACAAGTACTGCTGAAGGACAGGACCCCTTCTATTAGTTGATCACTAGGCAGTGATTCTCAAATGTGAGATATAGTGGGAGCGAAACATGTTAAGAGTTTGAAAAGTCATTTAGAAGTCTGATTTGCTTTGCATTAGGGACACTTGCCTGGCAAATCCCATGGACGGAGGGGCCTGGTGGGCTGCAGTACATGGGGTCGCCAGGAGTTGGACATGATTGAGCGACTTCACTTTATTTTTTCACTTTCATGCATTGGAAAAGGAAATGGCAACCCACTCCAGTGTTCTTGCCTGGAGAATCCCAGGGACGGGGGAGCCTGGTGGGCTGCCATCTATGGGGTCACACAGAGTCGGACACGACTGAAGTGACTTAGCTGGGACACTTACTCAAAGTGAGTGCCCAAAAAAAAAAAAAAAAAAAAAGTGAGTGCCCAGAGGCTTTCCATATCTTTCTAAGTTGCTTTCCTTCCCATTTTTCTAAAATTGAATTTGTGGTTCGTTGACATTTATTTCCCTAATATTTGGACTAAAATGCTTTAGATAGCACCATGTTCCCACAGACATTAGTTACTATGAAACCATACAGAGGGAGGACATGGTTCTGGTATACATGAGTTTCAGTTACTATGAAAAGCCAAGTCTGCCTGTATGTATAATAATTCATGTTCAGGATAGTATGAATGTAAAACTACTTCAAGCATAAGTGTAGAGGTTCCATGTTGCCTAGCAGGTCTTTCCCATTATGTTGCAAAGTAATTCTGGTAGTTAGATTATGTGTGTGTGTGTGTGTGTCATACACTAAAAAACTTTGAAATCTAGGTTAAGATACATCATACCTACCTGTTTATTTATTCATTCAACTAATACTCAGTCTACTGTGGACCAGCCAAGCAGTGTTCTAGGAGCCTGAGATATATGAGTGAAAAACACAAAAGACACTCACACACATTTTATGGTACCTAGCTGGCATTGGATTCTAGGCTGTCTGTAATTACTGATTGAATTAGTTGATGGATTGTAATAATGATAGGAAAGGCTTAGAATCTTTATGATTGGTTTACCATCATGTCAGATTTTAAGAGATTTTATATAGGGTAATGTGAAAACATTTGGAGAACATTTACCCTTAACTTAGTAAACAAATATATTCCAAATAACCAGTGCATGATGTTGTAAAATTATGCATGTGTAAAAGATTCATTCAAAGTACATGATTAGCATCAGTAATTTTAATGTAACAGAGGTCGAATGTTTATTGATGTGGTTTCAGATACCACATTAATGTTATAGTAAATTGCATACTAAAAACTACTGGGTTCTAGTCTTCAAAATGGTCAATTTAAAATGAGTTGTATATGAATTATATCTCAGTTTTTTTTTTTTTTTTTGTAAAAAGACACAATGGTTAGTAATTTTCCAAATTTGGAGGAGAAAACACAAGAAAACACAATCTAAAGCAAATAACTATATAGAAAAATACACCTAGGCACATTATAATCTTTGAAAGCCAATTATAAACAGAAAATCTTGAAAACAGCCACCAAAAAATGACACATAAAAGAGAACAGTAGGTAAACGATGGCTGACTTTTCATCAAATAGTGGAGAACGAAGGAAAATGGAATGATATGTTAAAGCACTGAAAGAAGCTATGGGCAAGAATGAAGAGCATTGGAAATGGTAAATAAATGATAAATAGAAAAGATGACCTTTTCTTTAAAACAGAAATGACAGTTTAAGGTGATAATAGTATATTTTGGGCTTCACTGGTGGTTCAGCAGTAAAGAACCTGCCTGCAGTGCAGGAGACGTGGGTTCAGTCCCTGGGTCAGGAAGACCCCCTGGGGAAGGAAATGGCAACTCACTCTAGTATTCTTGCCTGGGAAATCCCATGGACAGAGGAGCCTGGCGGGCTATAGTCCATGGGGTCGCAAAGAGCCAGACAGGACTTGGTGACTAAATCACCACCGCCAATATAATTTTAAGGAAGGGTTAATATGTGTAAGTAAAATAGGTGACCACATTTGTCTAAAGGATGAGTCTGCAAAATCCTCACTTACTTACTTGTGGGTCCCAAATAAAAAGAAATGCAAGAGGCAAAATGATCATCTAGGAAGTCTTTACAAATAGCTGAGGAAAGCAGAGAAGTGAAAAGCAAGGGAGAAAGGGAAGGATATACTGAACTGAATGCAGAGTTCCAGAGAATTGCAGGGAGAGATGAGAAGGCTTTCTTAAATGAACAATGCAAAGAAGTGGAGAAAAGCAATAGAATGGGAAAGACTAGAGATCTCTTCAAGAAAGTTGGAGAGATCAAGGGAACATTTCATGCAAGGATGGGCATGATAAAGGACAGAAACAGTCAGGACCTAATAGAAACAGAAGATACTAGGAAGTAGTAGCAAGAATACTCATATGAACTATACAAAAAAGGTCTTAATGACCCAGATAACCATGATGGTGTGGTCACTCACCTAGAGCCAGACATCCTGGAGTGTAAAGTCAAGTGAGCCTTAGGAAGCATTAAGTACCAACGAAGTTAGTGGAAATAATGGAATTTCAGCTGAGCTATTTAAAATCCTAAAAGATGATGCTATTGAAGTGCTACATTCAATATGTCAGCAAATTTGGAAAACTCAGCAGTGGCCATGGGACTGGAAAAATTCAGTTTTATTTCAATCCCGAAGAAGAGCAATGTCAAAGAATGTTCAGGCTACCATACAGTTGTGCTCATTTCTCATGCTAGTAAGATTATGCTCAAAATCCTTTAAATTAAACTTCAACAGTATGTGAACCAAGAACTTCCACATGTACAAGCTGGGTTTAGAAAAGGCAGAGGAACCAGAGATCAAATTGCCAACGTTCATTGGATCATAGAGAAAGCAAGGGGATTCCAGAAAAACATCTGCTTCATTGACTATGCTAAAACCTTTGACTGTGTGGATCACAACAAAATGGAAAATTCTTAAAGAGATGGGAATACCAGACCACCATACCTGTCTCCTGAGAAACCTGTATGCAAGTTAAGAAGCAACAGTTAGAACTTCACATGGAACAGTTGACTTAAGATCATGACATCCTGTGCCATCACTTCATGGCAAATAGAAGGAGAAAAAGTAGAAGCAGTGACAAATTTTATTTTCTTGGGCTCCAAAATCACTGATGATGGTGACTGCAACCATGAAATTAAAGGACACTTGCTCCTTGGAAGGAAAGCTATGACAAAGCTATACAGCATATTCAAAAGCAGAGACATTACTTTGCCAACAAAGGTCCATATAGTCAAAGCTATGGGTTTTCCAGTAGTCAGGTATGGATGTGAGTGCTGGACCATAAAGAAGGCTGAGCACCAAATAATGGATGATTTTGAACTGTGGTGCTAGAGAAGACTCTTGAGAGTCTCTTGGAAGCAAGGAGATCAAACCAGTCAATCCTAAAGGAAATCTTTCCTGAATATTCATTGGAAGAACTCACGTGGAAGCTGAAGTTCCAATATTTTGGCCACCTGATATGAAGAGCCGACTCATTGCAAAAGACCCTGATGCTGGGAAAGATCGAAGGCAAAGGAGAAAAGGGCAGCAGAGGATGAGATAGTTAGATGGCATCACTTGCTCAATGGACATGAATTTGAGCAAACTCTGAGAGAGAGTGAAGGACAGGGAAGCCTGGTGTGCTAACAATCCATAGTGTTGCAGAGTGTCTGACAAAACAACTGAACAACAGCAAAGAAGAAATCACAAGGGAGGTTTTAAAGTATTTCAAGCTGAATGATAGTGGAAACACAACATATTAAAGTTGGTGAGAGTCACCTAAAGCAGTGCTTAGAGGGAATTGAAAAACTTTGTATAGTACAAAAACACAATTTCTGATATCAGGAATGAAAAATACTACATCCTGTTAAGTATTAATAGGATAGTAAGAAATATTATGAACAACTTTATGCCAGTAAATTTGATAAATGGATAAATTCAGTAAAAAGAAGTAGCAGATACGAATAGCCCCTAAATATATATATATATATAAAGGTTGAATTTGTAATTTAAAAGAAACGTTCTCACAAAGTAAAATTCCTTGCCTAGTTTCATGCGTGGTAAATTCTAGCAAATATTTAAGGAATTAAACAATATCAGTCCTTAGACTTTTTCCAGAAATAGAAGGGGAGAGAATAATTCCTAACTTGTTTTACAGGCCGTAGTAAAGATATTAAAAGAAAATTGCAGGCCAACATTTCTGATGAGCTTAGATGCAGACACTCAGAAAAATACAAGCAAATCAAATCCAGCAACGTGAAAAAGGATAATACACCGTGACCATGTTATAATTTCCCACAAATACAAGAGTGACTCAACTTTCATTGTCAATGAATTGATGTAAATTCAACACATTAGCAGAAAAAGTAGAGAAATCATGATGTGATGAACATATGCAAAAAAAGCTTTTGACAAAATTCAGTACCCATTTTCATCAAAACTCTCAGATTTATTTAGGGTGGAGATTGAACAGAACTTGATGGCCGGTGGGAAACAGGGAGGAGGAGGACTCAGCGTTACATGGAAGATGATTTTTTGTTTTGCTCTATTGTCATAATACAGCTTATGATACTATTATTAATAGATTGAATGGACTCTCCCTCCCCCCCACTCACTTTGTAAGTAGTTTCAATTTAGTGTTTCATTTAGTATTATTTGGTTATTTCTAATATGTCTGGACATATTCCAGGCTGCCTGGATTAATATTTTATCTAAAGGACACAGGTAATATTACATAAGTAAATGGAACCTTTCAGGGTAAAAGTGAAATTAGATATAGTTTATCAGGATTCTGACTTGGAAGATAAATGAAAGCAAGTAAAACATGGTGTTGAAGTTGCTGCCTTTATTTGCAAGAATTTGTTTGGACTGACAAGATTATGTAAGAAGAGATTTAGAAATGTAATGTAACAAATAGAGATTCTGCTTGTAATTTTATTGTGAAGCTTTCAAAAAGAAGATTTCCCGCCCCAGCGCAAGGTCATCATGGGAAGAAGAGCATTTCATAAAAAGGATCTGAGGGGTTTGGCCGAGACCTTTGACGCTGTATTCGTGGCAACTGTTAATTCAGCTGCTATGGCTGCCTAAGCATAGCAGGCTGTTTCTGCTCTCGTGCTTCCCCTGAGTTCACTAGAGTCCACCTCTCTCCTACATAGAGATGTAGGGCATTCTCTGTGGAAGGGTAGGTGTACAAATACGCACTCTCTTGACAGACCCCTCTCTTTTACTATAAAGACTGATTATTTGGAATTGTCAGCTATTGGTTATAGGTGTCAGCATTAGAAGTTTAGAAACCTGCAAAGCAATGGAAGTCTGGGAAAAGCAAAACCTCAGTACCATTCTGGTTGTAAGAGCCATTGAAGGAATTAGCAGCCTGTGCTGATGCAGCAATAAAAAATGGTGGGATTTTTTTTTTTTCCTCCTGATTTCTCAAACTGGTGGTTTGAGAGATCTAACTCCTTTTTTTTTTCATAATCAGGTTGCATACAATTTTAAGAAATTCTAACAGTTTTTAAGCTCAACTAGGTCTTCCCCTGGTGGCTCAAATGGTAAAGAATCTGCCTGTAATGCATGAGACCTGGGTTCAGTCCCTGGGTCGGGAAGTTCCCCTGGAGGAAGAAATGACAACCCACTCCAGTATTCTTGCTTGGAGAATTTCATGGACAGAGGAGCCTGGTGAACTATAGCCCATGGGGTCACAGAGAGTTGGACACAACTGAGCGACTAACACTTCAACTTTTCAGGTCATAATTCAGACTACATGAAAACAGTCTTTTTTTGGAGTATGAACTTTTATATTTTCTGCCACACATTCATAACCAGAATGGATAATTAGCAGCACAGTGAACTGTATAATATCTGAATAAAGCCCATCTAATTTTATAGATCAAGTATAACAAAACTAAACATTTTTTTAAATAGCAATAATTATCATAATGCTTGTCCACTTGACTGTAATAGAATTGATATGATATGCACTCAATTCTTTGTCCTGGTCCAGAAGCCAGGGTAAATCCCTTCAGTCTAGCTAATAGAAAGCAAATATAGCTGACTGTAAAGTTGCTTGAGGCATGGACACTCTCTGTTGCCCATATCTCTCTCATCTTTTAGTTTTGTCTGTCACGCATACTCTTTTGCCTTCTCGTTGTTACGAAATTTTATATTTTCTCCTCTTCTTTGCCTTTGTGTGCCTGTGTCTGAAAGCATCCATCTTAATTTTTCATGGGCTTCTAGTTCAAGAGCACTGTGAATCTGGAATCCTTTTGTACCTAAGAGAGACAATTTGGTTGTCTCAGCTGTTTCCTTCTGCTGTAATGGGTAGTTATATAGTGGCTCATGTTTTACTCAGCAGAAGCTGTGAGCCTGAACTCTGTGAGAATAGAGGGAGATGTGACTGATTATTTGTATTTTAAAAATGTGATTTAGGAGATAGCCATAGGTAATCAAGTGCCTTTTCTTTTGGTAGGAAGGCATCTGTGGTAAATTTCCTTGTCATTTAGGAGCTATCTGTGACTTGGGTAATTTGAGTGTTTTCTGTTAATACAATAGCTTGAGTAGGCTGTAACTAAGTGCTATTTTCTGCCATTATTATTTGACTCAATTTTTATTAAAGGACTTATAGAACAATATCTTGTTTTGGTAAGATAATGTTTGAATATAATCATTAAATACATATTTAGGTCTTAGGGAGGAAGTGGTATTGCATAGTGGTTTAAAAGCTGGGACTGTTGAGTCAGACTAATCCTAGCTCCACCACTTGCAAGCTGTGCGATTGTATTTACTCCCAGAGCTTTATATTTATATATATTTTTAATCTGTAAAATAGCAATAACTAATGTTTACCTCAAGAGTTGTTATGAAAATTATATAATCCGTATTAAAAGTCTTGGTACAGTGTCACATACTAAGTGTTCTATATTAGAGTTAGCTGTTATTGTTAATATCTTTTTTTTTTTTTGGTGAAAAGTGCATTAGTCATCTCATTTACATAAATGCTATTTGTCCAGTGATCCTTGCCTCAACTGCCTAAAAGATTCAGTGAAGGTAAAGAATGTAAATTTAGCTATTTGACCTTACATTTTAACAGCTTTGTTAAGCTCTAATTGACGTAAAGCAAATTATACATGTTAAAAGTGCACACTTGGATAAGTTTATACCACAGTTTATATATTTGTTTACCTGTTGACATTTGGGTTGTTTCCTGTGTTCTTACTGCTGCAAAAAAAGCTGCTATGAACATTAATATACAATTCTTTGTGTGGACACATGCTTTTATTGGTCTTAAGTAAATACTAGTTACAGAATATCAGATGATAAATGTTTGTTTGCTTTTTTAAAGAAACTACCAGCCTGTTTTCCAAAGTGGTTGTACCATTTTGCTTTTCCATCCTCATTCTTGCTAGTACTTGGTACAGTTGGTCAAAAAGTTGTTGGGTTGGCCCAAAAGTTCGTTCAGGGCAGGGAAACTGAGACAACTTTTTGGCCATCCGAATATTTTTAGAATTGCTCTTTCATATCTTTTTTCAAGTTGTATAAATTCATACCATATCACACAGGCATTAGAGAAAGTCAGACTATGCCAGATAGCTAAAGATTTTTAAGTTAACTTTTAAAATATTTGGAGTTATGTCAAAATCTCTATTGTGAAGGTATGAGGTGGTTTGGTTAAAATATTGAAAAATTGTGGAAGATAACAGTTCTTGAGGCACTAATTTTGTAATGTGCATACCTGTTTAATATGTGTATTTTTTTCTTTTGATAGAGTTTTCCAGAAAAGGACCTTCTACACTGTCCATCTAAGGATGTAATTGAAGCTCATTTTATGTCTTGTGTGAAAGAAGCTGATGCTTTAAAGCACAAAAGTCAAGTAATCAATGAAATGCAGAAAAAAGATCACAAGCAACTCTGGATGGGTTTACAAAATGGTAAATATAGCAGTGTTTAGTTTCACAATACCACTTTATGAAGTATGAAGTAACTGTATCCTGTGAGTAGTTGGTACATCTTAGGGTTGGTGGTACAAGTTTAAATTGCAGCCTCTGTGCACAAAATTTCACAAAGAAGCTACCTTTGGTCACCCCTTACTTAGCTTGTACTGTTCTAGCATCCTCTCTTCCTGAATTTCCTAGCATTAGATTGCTTTGCCCATGACATAAGACAGGATAAACTTCCTGTTTTTAGCTTCTGGAAAAAGTGGCCTTACTTATAGTCATGATCTTTCTGGAACTGTAACTGAATACCCTCTGAATGTACCAAAATACCTCCACTTGTGTAGGGGCACAGACTCTAGTCTCTGCTTTCTCAGAACAGTAAGCCTTGCTTTGTGCTCAGATTCTCCCTTTCCTGGCTGGGATTTAGAAAATACATTCCAGGGAAAAGCTGAGGGCAGTCTGCACCTTACTGCTGTGTTCTCTGTCTCTTAGAGATCATAGTTCCTTAACCTTGCCTACAATTGATTGCCCTCCAGTGTCTTCACACAGTTCTGTGTACAGGCACTTCTCACTTTGCATGGGTCAAATCTGCATGAATTTCAGTTAACATGCTTTAGTTAAATAATGCAAGTTCTTCAGTGATTATGTGACAGCAGATACACGTCATAATCAGTGACCAATCATGCCACTCCTTTCAGCATCTTGTCAGTGAATGGTCCTTATACAGCTGTTACGTTGTTCACTCACAGAGCAGGAAGCATTGTTGCTTCCATGTATCCACTGATAAACTCCTGTAACATTTGTAAAACTGGATTACTGAAAGGGGGAATTAGCCAAGAAAGATGAAAGTGTAGCAAAGAAACAAAAAGTGATAGTGCTGAAAGTGAAATTTGAATGAAATGCAGTGGAATTTTAGAATATATAACTGTGAGACTCTTGACACTACCAGATTGAGGGACTTCAGAAATGCAGCCATAGGAACTTAGTTTAGGCAAACTCTTCCACACACATGAGTGAACTGGTTGTGTTGAAAAGGATGAAATTATCCCAGAGGGATTGATGCTGGCAAAAATATCTCATTAAAGGAACAGGGATATTTCTGACCTTGAAAGTGCAAGTAACATGTTTGAAGTTGATCCAAACTTAGAAAGGAGTATGACAGTTTGCCAAGGTTCAGGAAAGATGCTTGCTTGTAAGTTATATGTCAAGAAAGCAAGCACTGTTTAAATTGTGCTTGAGTTTTACAAATAAAGTCCTTCAATTCTCCGTGTTCCTAATGTTTTAATTGGTGCACTATAAATAACACAGCGTACTAAATAAATATTAGTTTTCTTTACTTTTTTCATTTTCCTGTGCCTTTATAACCATCAGAGTTTTTAATGTTTTGACAGTTTTCTAAAAGGTCATAGACAGTTGTACATTTTCTCATTATTAGGATCACTTTGCATGGTTTCATCTTGCATGATCACTTTTCCAGTTGTGTACTACTGTGCAGAGCAAGGACTGTCTATATTTTTCCCATCTTTGATAGTTATTGTACCAACTTGGCACAATAAGAAAGCTGCTCTTTCATGGCAACAACTAGAATAAGAGAAACCCCTCTTACTCCCTTAAAACAAAATAATTGAAAAAATATGATACAGTTTTGTCTTTTGTACTGCATAATTACCATGTCAAAGAGATGTCTGTAGTTATTTAGTATTTATTAAACTTTCATTATGAAAACTGCAGGGCATTGTCTTTGACTTCTGTAGTACAAAAGGTATATGTTTTATGACGTGTCCTATAAATTTTCTCGTTTATTTCAAGTTTCTTATATTTGATCCAAGTTACATGGAGTTGCTCCTTAGTTTTGTATTTGTGCCTCTCGTATGTATCAGTTAGGTTGTAAGCTTTGCAAAAGGAAGGCACCAGGCCTTTCACCTCATTTGTATTACTGAGTACATATATTCTTACTAAGTGATCAAAAGAGTTTACAACCCCTTAAGAAGGAGTACTTTTTCTTTGTCCTGACTGGCTGTTTGTAGATGAAGTGGCGTTTCAGGAGGCTTATGAATAAGATTATTTAAATGCAATAAGACAGAAATATCCTAAAGAGAGAAGGGATCTGAGAGTAATTTGGCTTCGGAATATAAGTAAATAATGTAGATAGACTTTTAAATAGATGTTCTTGAAATCTATCATGAGGATGATGAGTCAGCTATAGAGAGCCCAGGGATTCTGCAGAGGATTCTAAAAATGATTGAACTCTTTCAGCTGGGGCATTGCACAATTGGGTACAGAAGGTGATAGGTAAGAGTTGTGAAAACAACAAAGGTGTGGTTTTTAGTCTCAGTTCTTCTGGCAGCTCCTTTGGGCAAGTCACTCAATCCCTTTAGCTTCAGTTTCTTTATCTGTAAAACAAAAGAATATCTGCTTTGTTTTCTTATGTGTCTTTAGAAGATTTTATGAAACGCTAATATAGTTTATGTGAAAGAGTTTGAAAGGAAGTAAAGCTGTCTTGATAAAATACTGAGAAGTCACTTTGGAAACTCTGGAACAGGGGCTGGCAAACCGTGGTCATGAGCCAGCTACCTGTTTTTATAAATAAAGCTTTATTAGACCCCTGCCACCCCAGTTCATTTAAGTATTGTTTATAGCTATTTTCATGCTACAGCTGCTGAGTTAATAGTTTTGGAAGAGACCATGTGGCCCACAACTTATAATATTTACTCTCTAACCCTTTTACAAAACATTTGTGAGCCTACAGGTTATTAAACCAATAGCTTTTATTTACCATTGATCTAAAGCATGACTTCCCAGGTGGCGCTGGTGGTAAAGGACTCACCTGCCAATGCAGAAGGCATTAGAGATGTGGGTTTGATCCCTGAGTCAGGAAGATCCACTGGAGGAGGGCATGGCAACCCCTCCAGTATTCCAGTTCTTTTGCCTGGAGAATCCCGTGGACAGAGGAGCCTGGTGTGCTACAGTCCACAGGGTCGCAAAGAGTTGGACACGACTGAAGTGACTTAGCACGCACGCATGCAGAGCATGACTCATCATGTCACACTTTCAGAACTTGGTATAAACGTATCAGATTTAGTCTAATAACTGCCTTCGTTGCAATTTTTTTGGCCTAAAATTCCTTTTTTCCTGTTTTTGTCTTAGCTTATATAGTCTTTCTTGGTTGTGTGACTGTTTTAAAGTTATTTTTATTCACTTCACTTTTATTAAAGTACTTTTCAAATTGAGTTTCATAAACTCCAACTTAAAATGGTATGTGGTTAAATTATACTTTATTCCTTTTTTAGCTATAAATTATTTTTGTAGCTATTATGTTTGGTTTTATTGGTACTGGTAATGATTGAGTTTACACACTCAATCCTACATGTGGAGTCCTGTGGAAACTCAACTTTTTAAAGGTGAAATATACATTTAGGAAATCTTAAGCTGGGTAAAATGTTGACTGTTGCCTGCATTAAGGTAAATTGGTGAAAGGTGGGTGTAGTAGTTCATTCTGTTCCTTCTTCCTGGAATAACCTTTTCCTTTCTTTTAGTCTATTAATTTTTTTACTTAATGTTTTAATGTTCCTCTCTGTTATCACCCTCTACATGAAATCTTGCCTCTTTCATTGTTTTTTTAGCCAACGAAGTATCTTTTGAACATCTATCAGGTACCTGACACCATACTAGGAGCTAGTGATCACCCAGCAGTGATAGAACAAACATGGATCCTGTTTTGATGAAACTTACAGCCAGGTGGAGGCAGAACCATTTATATTTTCATGCTGTTACAGCTCCTTGTCCATTCATCTGCATTTTTGCTCTCATGTTTCACACTCTGGTATAGTTATGGTTTATGTATTCTGGTAGAATATAACTTTCTCTTGCTTATAGTATATCATGCATTTTTTGTATCCCCAGTACCAAGTATACCTTTAGGCATAGAATGGACAAAATAAATATTGACTGACTGACTCCTTTATTTTAATCCTATCTAGTACAGCCAGGAAATGTTAACAGCTTTTCATAAATAGATTAATATTAGTGTAAAAAAGAGGAAGTACCTGTAACAATTATAATATGGAAGTCGTTTTTTATATTTAAGAATTTTTCCATCCAAAAGAAAGTCTTATAAATTTGTTAGGGCAAAGATGTTTCACCTGTTGTTTAGTGTAATTGTAAATTGGCAGAACTGAGACAAAGCAGATGGTAAATTTATTTCATTCAGAACTGCACCTGTAGAACATAGCAACTAAACAATTTAAACAATTTTTGAATACTTTCAAATGCTAATTTTAATTTTTCAGGTCTCTGTGAAAGAGAAATAAGAAAAGCTTTTGAAACCAAGAAAACTCATTTAAGACATACTGTGCCTTTCAGTGTTTTTTACCGGTTTTCATTTTAGTTACAAGAGTATCTAAGCTCTCCTTGAAACAAAGGTAATGACCACAAAAAAAGAAAAGAAAGTAGCATTTTTATTATTTATGAGGAACTTGTCACTATGTTTGCAGGCTATTTTCTATTAAATGTCAGAAGGTTCTTCTTCTAAGCTAGAGATTTGAAGAAATCTCTAAAAAATATTTTTAAGATAATATATGACAGTTTTTAGCTTTGACTTTCTGGGTATACCAAAGAAGAAAAGATGATATCAAATAAGTTCCATAGACCTTCAAATAAATGCAAGTTTTGACTGCTAATTATTGAAAATTTACATTGTTTATAAAGTATTATTAATCCTTTGA
The DNA here is from genome assembly GCF_002263795.3 of Bos taurus. Lineage (NCBI taxonomy): Eukaryota > Metazoa > Chordata > Mammalia > Artiodactyla > Bovidae > Bos > Bos taurus. Next base: position 43,698,089 of record NC_037336.1, read on the forward strand.
GCTAAGTTATGTTTTAGAGGCATTATTTGGTAATGTACCATTTTAAATTAAAACTGATTTTTAAGAGAAAATAGTGATTTCACTTTCATGCATTGGAGAAGGAAGTGGCAACCCACTCCAGTGTTCTTGCCTGGAGAATCCCAGGGATGGGGGAGCCTGGTGGACTGCCGTCTGTGGAGTCGCACTGAAGAGACTTAGCAGCAGCAGCAGCAGTGATTAACCAAAGGTGAATTTTATGATAAGTTGTAGCATTTTGAAAATACTTTTGCTTGTTAGGTGATGTAAAACAATGATTCTAGCAGGCTTATACAATAGAGATAGTTGGTCTGTGTTTGCATTGCTTGGTTTTTGTCGGCTGGACTGAGACTGAGTATTGGACTGAGAATCTGTTGGTCCAAGAAGGCACTGGGCCTGGTCTTTCTTTGCTTCTCTACTACTAGTTGTGTGCCCATAGTAGATCACTCTTCTCTCTAAACTGGAGTTTCCTTATAAATGTTGAGGTGGTTATACCTCACAAGACTCAAACTCATGACTGTCCAGTGGTAATCACTTACACTTGAATTCTGATGATTAGATATTTCCAGAGGATTTCCTGGAAGAATAGTTATGGTTTATCATTTCTCTCTCCCTCTTTCTCACTTTACCTCTCCTTTCCTCCTTGGCCTTTTTAAGCAGGACTTAGGTACAAGGTAGCAGATAAGTTTTCTAGAAATAAATGGGGTATCATAGAAAGACTACTAAAACAGAAAGACAAGAGATTTTTGGACTTAAATCTCTATCTTGAAGCTTCCTTTCTGTGCTGTTATCTTAGTGTCAGTGCTGTTCCAATGTGTAAGTGGTGTGGAAGGAGATTCCTAAGTTGAACTGTCAATAGGAAGCATAAGTACTCTTCTTGAAGCTTTTGTCTTAATGAAAGGTCACTATTTGGTAAACTTCCTTTCTTTAGAAAAACTCAGTGTTTTTTTTTTTTTTTTTTATCAGTCATGAGAACACTGGGATCATTTTGTATAAATAAGAGCAGAGAAAATAGCGTGACGAGTGTCCACATATCCATCACCCAGCCTCAGCAGTTATTAGTATATGGTCAGTCTTGTTTCATCTATTCTCACCCCTCCTCCACTTTTGAGTTTATAGAAATTAGATTAATGCCACCAAGATTGCTCACAGATTTATATTCTTCACAGACTTTATCCTCTGATATTTAATCAAGTCTTGGAACCAGCTCTCTGTACAGGAGAGTTATGCCCAGATCCTGGTAGTATGGATTAGCCCATTATAAGAATCCACCATGTGCCAGGCACTGTGCTGGGCATAGGGGCCACTGGGCTGAATACAACAGCCATGATTCCTCCCCTCAGAGTTTGCAGCCTGGTGGGGGAGGCAGACATTAAACAGACAGTCTTTGAATAATTATTACATTTATGGTTTGGGCTGTAGAGGAAAGGATAGGGAGCAGAGTGGTTGTGATGAAAGTGTTCCCAGCATAGGGAATGATACGGGTTAGTCTGAGGAGCAGAAAAGAGCTTAATAAATTCTGGAAGCACTTAAGAAGGCTATTCTGACGAGGGCATGGTGATCAAGATAAGTCATTTTTTTGATACCCAGTCCCTTAAATACCATCATAAAAAGAAGCATAAGTCACTTTGATGCTACTCATATTTTAAAATTTATGCTGGTTTCTGCTAATTACTGTTTTCTGAATGCTCAAAAACATAAAACTTCGCTAAAGATTGATGTCAGGCTTACCAGTTGATAAAATCCATTCATATTTTTAGGTTGAAGCATTTGTCTGTCTGCTGACCTCAAGCATCTCTCTCATTTTCCATTGTTTCATAAGATTATTGGCATTGGTTTTGTAATCCTATCTTTAAGTTCTTTTCGTGTCCCCTGAAGTAATTTTCCTTTATCTGAAGGCTTGCATTAATTTTTAAAGCCGAGTACCTGCTGTTAGGTCTGAGTTTTTTGAAGCATCATTTTAATTTTAGCTATGTTTTCACACATTTCTTCTTTGAAAATCACTCTGTTGTTGAAGAAAATGGAAACTAAAGAGAAGCTGGATAGTTGAGCTCTCTGTTGTCTCTTAATACGATACTGTCTTTCCCAATAATGTTCTCCTTGCATTCCTTTGCCATGCATGGTTTATGAAGCTTGTTTTGTTTTTCCTCTTTTTTTTTTTTTTTTTTAAATAAACCCCACTCCAGTACTCTTGCCTGGAATATCCCACAGACAGGAGTCTGGTAGGCTGCAGTCCATGGGGTCGCGAAGAGTCGGACACGACTGAGCGACTTCCCTTTCACTTTTTACTTTCATGCATTGGAGAAGGAAATGGCAACCCACTCCAGTGTTCTTGCCTGGAGAATCCCAGGGACGGCAGAGCCTGGTGGGCCGCTGTCTAGGGGGTCTCACAGAGTCAGACACGACTGAAGCGACTTAGCAGCAGCAGCAGCATCTCATCCTTGTTGTTAACCTTCCTACACTCTTCGTCTTCTTTTTTCAATGTGCCTTAGGTGTCACAGACATAATTTCTCATACAAAATCTCATCTGTTGTTAGTATTTGGCCTCCAGTTCATTTATTTATTTTGGGCTTTGCTGGGTCTTGGTGCCGCGTGACTTTTCTCTGGTTTGGGGGATGGGGGTGCCTCTCTCTAGTTGCAACGCTCAGGCTTCTCATTGTGGTGGCTTCTCTCGTTGTGGAGCACAGGCTCTAGGACATGTGGGCTTCGGTAGTTGCAGCACATGGGCTTCGGTAGTTGCGGCTCCTGGGCTCTAGAGCACAGGCTCAGTAGTTATGGTGCAGGGGCTTAGCTGTTCCACAACATGTGAGATCTTCCTGGATTAGGGACCAAACTCGTGTCTCCTGCCTTGGCAGACAGATTCTTTACCACTGAGCCACCAGGGAAGCCCCCTCCCACTCTTTTTACATACCCCTTTTATTAGGATTCTGCCGAGAAATAGAATGAACACACACATATGGGGTTTATTATGAGGAATTGACTTATGTGATTTTCGAGGCTTAGAAGTCCCACAATCTGCCTTCTGCAAGCTGAAGACTCAAAAAAGTCAATGGTGTAATTCAGTCCAAGTCCGAAGTCCTGAGATCCAAGGATCCTACTGGTATAAATCCTAGTCTAATGGTAGGAAAAGATGAGATGTCTCAGTTCAAGAAATGGGGCAGAAAAAAGGTGGGGGGTGCATATTCCTGTTTCCTCTGCCTTACTTTTTGTTCTGTTCACATTCTCGGCTGATGGGATCATGTCCACATTGCCGTGGGCCATCTACTGAAATGCCACATACTCATATATGCTAATCTCAGCACAAAACACTCTCACAGGCACACTCAGAAATGTTTAGTCTGGGCAGCCATGGCTGGTCAAATTGACACACAAAAAAATTCCATCACATTCATGCTATAACTTGGTTCATCTTTTACGGGTGTCATTTTAATATTAATTCATTGAACAGGTAATTATTCAATCCATACTGAAGATAAAGTAGTGAACAAAATAGACTGAATTTCCTGCCCTTATGCAACTTACATTATAGTGGGGGAGGTAGACAATAAGTATACATAGAAGTAAAATGCATTATACGCCTTGTGATGAGCGGCGTCATGGGAGAAAAAGCATGCAAAAAGAGAACGTTCTGTGTTGGGAGAGGGCATTGCTATTTTTAATCAGGGGGTCACAGAAGTTATCACTGGTTGGATGACATTAAATGAAGATCTGAAGCAGGACCATGCTTTTATCTGGGGTGAATAATACCTTCCTAGGCAGAAGGAGGAGAAGGCAGTGGCACCCCACTCCAGTACTCTTGCCTGGAAAATCCCATGGATGGAGGAGCCTGGTGGGCTGCAGACCATGGGGTCGCCAAGAGTCGGACACAACTGAGCGACTTCCCTTTCACTTTTCACTTTCATGCAGTGGAGAAGGAAATGGCAACCCACTCCAATGTTCTTGCCTGGAGAATCCCAGGGATGGGGGAGCCTGGTGGGCTGCCGTCTATGGGGTCGCACAGAGTCGGACACGACTGAAGCGACTTAGCAGCAGCAGCAGCAGCAGGCAGAAGGAACAGCAGGGCCCTCAGGTGGGGGAAAGTACTAGGTAATGTTGAAGAACAATCCTATTTTTAGCTTTCACCGAAAGTGAGAGATAACTTAAATGTTTTCCCCTGGGATACCCTTCTCCTCTAGTGTGCGTGTCAGATTTCTCTTCTTACTTGTGAGACCAGTCTATCCTGTAGTCTCATCATTAAAAAAAATTCTGTGTAGCAAAAATGTCACTTTTCTATTATCTAGTTCTTTCCATGAGTCTTATGTGACAGCTTCCTTTTGGAAGTGATCTTACTCTGTTTTGAAAGCAATGAAGTGCTCAGAATAGAGATAATTAGGAATTGGGCCTGTTTTTATTAAGATAGTTATAGAAGACCTGTTTGAGGAGATGATGTTTAAGCTCAAGTCTTAAAGATTAGAGGAAACTAGTCAAATTGGGGAATGGCATATTGAATTTGGTACATTTTAAGGAATAGAAAGAAGACCACTGTGTCTTGGCCAGTGACATGAGATGAGGCTAGAGAGATGGGAAAGAGCTAGATGATATAGGTCCTTTTAAGTCAGGGGAAAGAATTTCTATACTAAGTGCAGTGGGAAGCTGTAGGAGGATTTTTAAGCAGGAGAGTGATGAGATACAGAATATGATGGAAGAACATTCTAGCTACTGAATGGTGAGTGAAATAGAGGGAGCCAGGAGTGGAAGGGGAGAGAGTCTGTAGTAGTAGGTCCAGGTATAAGGTGATGGTGGTCTTTAGGGTCGTGATGATCCAGATGGAGAAGCGTCAATAAATCTGGGGTTTATTTTGGAGCAAGGCTTGACAGAATCTGTTGTTAGACTGGATAGTAAGGTTGTTACCAAACCAATCTTGGGTCTGCTCCCCTGCACTCAGTAAGGCCAGTCGACAGACAACCAGGTTGTGGTGCAGGAAAATACAGCATTTACTGCAGGGCACCAGAGCAAGGAGAATGGGCAGCTCACGCTCCAGAGACCCCTTGTCCCTGCTGACTTTCAGGGAAGAGGTTTTTAAGGCAGTGTGAGGGAGGGGGCTACAAGGAGCGTGATTAGCTTGTGGTTGGCATCGAGGTGAAGCTGCAAGCATTGTCAGTCTTCTGTTTCTAACCAGTCTAGGATCTATATTCTTGCAGTCAGCAGTTTTAATCTGGTGGGGGTTTTCTTCCTATAAAAACAACTTAGGAGTGTTTCCATCTTTCAGGGAACTGTGAGTTGGGTGATTCTACTGTGGTGGATTTATGGTAAACAACAACTATCATTCTTTGTTTCCACATCTTCACATTTCCTAATCATTAACTCTTGAGTCAGGCTTTAGAGACTCAAGTGAGGCCTGGAAAACTAAAACAAAAGCCTTTTACTTCAAAGGATGGGGACACAAGGGCTTGTATACGGTTTCAAGGTTAGGTTGAAAGAAAGGAATCATTCCTGAGTTCCGACCTGGGCAGCTGGATGGGTAGGGGCACTTTATACCGTGATATGAAATAACTAGTTAAAGAATAGATTTGGGATGAGGAGCAAAGCCAAATTGAGAAGGTCAGCTTTGAAGACGAAAGTTTGAAATGTCTCTGAGACACTCGTTTCGAGATGCGTTGAGTTAGATGTTGATAGAATTGTTGATAGTGTTGTGAGTGTGTGTCAGCAGATTCGAAGTCGCTCAGTCATGTCTGACTCTTTGTGACGCCTGTAGCCTACCAGGTTCCACCGTCCATGGGATTTTCTAGGCAAGAATACTGGAGTGGGGTGCCATTTTTGGATCAAGTGCAGCAGCGTGTAATTTCATTCTTATTTACTTTTACCATGTAATAATAATAAAGAGTACCCTCTTTACTATTTCATCTGGAAGGATAGGACAGTTAATGTCCCAGTGATACAAGGCAGTGAATACAGAGCAATCCCATGTGTTCCCGGTGTTTGACAATTCTTTCCAGCCACTAACTGTGGCTTGCTTTTTTTCCTGCATATGGCTGAGTTAGTCATTTCCATTATGGTTCTGTCTGCAATACAGTAAGGTTAATAGGTTCAGTCTGAAACTGTGTGTGTGGCTTCAAGAATTTGCTTAGAGAAAATTTATAACTTGCTTGAGCATTCAATTAAGTTTTACTGTGGAACAAACAAGCATTTTACTATATTACGTGTTTTACATCAATCTTTTGGTATTTTGCTTTCTGTAATTAGAAATAGTGATGGAAATGTAAAAGTTTATGCATTTGTGTTTCAATGTAAAACCATAAAGATACTTCACTTGGCTTCTGGAGAAAGGTTGCTCTTGGGAATTACATGATTTGAATGAATAAATAAATTTGGTAATGATTTGGATCATAGCTTACAGTTCTTTGAGTATACTTGGCAGTAAACATAATCAATAATAAAACTTGGTGAAAATGTTGAGATAGTTATTTCATAATACACTACAAATTATACTAGCATAAGTGTATTGTTAGCAGTGAATGCTCATTAATGTGAGCATCAGTGAATGGTCATGTGTTGCAGAGTTAATCAGTGGTAGAGAGAATACATTTTTGTGTATGAGATGCAATCAATAAATGTACACGTCTATAAGACTAGATATATACCTGGTGGGCTACAGTCCATGGGGTCACAAAAGAATTGGACAAAACTGAGCACACACACACAAACTCTGATCAGTACTTGAAAATATTTTTAGTGAATTCTTAGTGTTGCAGGAATACAAAGGTTTAGTTTGTAATGTCATTTTAAATAAAATTTCAAATCATCTCCAGTGAAAAGACTACCTTATCATATGTTTTATTTTTCTCTGGTCTAGTTAAAAAACTTTAAAAATAATGTATGCTTTCTAATCTACTGTTACTTTTTTGTAAGCTAAGTTTGGCAAAGTTCAAAAAGCTTTTTTCTTATGAATGTTGGTACCCTATGTAAGAAAATGCAGAGAAACATATGTCACATCAGTGCTTTTCACTGTTGGAGTCATAACCTGTAATTATTATTTGAATTTACAACATGATTCCTCTTCTTAAAAAAACAAATATATATATATATACACACACACATACATACAGACACACACACGCCCACCCCCATATATACACATGCACACATATAGACATATATGCTTATAAAGTTTAACTTATTTTGTTTTTAACTTTTTATTTTAGTTTTCAATTTCTTAGGCTTAGGTATAATTGGTGTGAAATATTATTCAGGTTTTCAACATAATGATTTAATATTTGTATACATAGCAAAGTGAGCACCACCACAGTAAGTCTAGTTAACATCTGTCATTTTACAGTTATAAAAGTTTTTTCTTGTGATGAGGATGTTCAAGATCCACTTTGTTAGCAACTTTCAAATATGCAGTAAAGTATTGTGAACCATAGTCACCATTCTGTATGTTACCAGTTGTAAAAGAACTAAGAATATTTACAATACTGGCTGAGTCAGTTTACATTCCCACCAACAACACACTTGGGTTCCCTTTTTCCTGGTAGCTCAGATGTTAAAGAATCTGCCTGCCAATGCAGGAAACTCAGGTTCAATCCCTGGGTCGGGAAGATCCCCTGGAGAAGGGAATGACAACTCACTCCAGTATTCTTTTCTTTTTTAATTTACTTATTTTTTAATTGAAGGATAATTGCTTTACAGAATTTTGTTGTTTTTGGTCAAACACTCCAGTATTCTTGCTTGGAGAATCCCATGGACAGAGAAGCCTGGTGGGCTACAGTCCATGGGGTTACAAAGAGTTGGACACCACTGAGTGACTAACAGTTTGCCAACACTTGTTATCGCTTGACAATAGCCATTCTGACAGGTGTGAGGTGATACCTTATTGTGGTTTTGATTTGCATTTCCCTCATTATTAGCACGGAGAAGGCGATGGCACCCCACTCCAATACTCTTGCCTGCAAAATCCCATGGACGGAGGAACCTGGTAGGCTGCAGACCATGGGGTCGCGAAGAGTCGGACAGGACTGAGCGACTTCCCTTTCACTTTTCACTTGCATGCATTGGAGAAGGAAATGGCAACCCACTCCAGTGTTCTTGCCTGGAGAATCCCAGGGACGGGGGAGCCTGGTGGGCTGCCGTCTATGGGGTCACACAGAGTTGGACACAACTGAAGTGACTTAGCAGCAGCAGCAGCAGCATTATTAGCAATGTTGAGAACTTTTTATCAACCTGTTGAAAATATCTATTCTGCCATTGTTTGGGGAGGGGTGTTGCTGTTGAGTTGCATGAGTTCTTTATTTATTTTTTGGATATTAACCTCTTGTCAGATACATGATTTGCAAATATTTCCTCCCGTTCAGTAGGTTGTCTTTTCATTTTGTTGAGGATTTCTTTTGCTGTGCAGAAGATTTTTGGTTTGATGTAGTTCCACTTGTTTACCTTTGTTGCTTTTGTTGTCAGATTGAAAAAGATTGCCAAGCCCTCAGGGTGTATGTGCATATATAGTTTAACTTGCTTTTGAGTGAATCTTTTGTTTTGAAACTTAATATCGTAATTCTCCTTCAGAGAACAGAAAACCCCAGTTGCTTCATCAGTTGTCTCCTGGTTGCTTTTCTCTAGAGCAGTGTTCTCAAAATGTAGACAGTGGGAAGCATCAGTGTTTCACAGGAACTGATTAGAAATGCATCCTAAACCAACTGATGGAGAAGGCAATGGCACCCCACTCCAGTACTCTTGCCTGGAAAATCCCATGGATGGAGGAGCCGGTAGGCTTCTGTCCATGGGGTCGCTGAGTCGGACATGACTGAGTGACTTCACTTTCACTTTTCACTTTCCTGCATTGGAGAAGGAAATGGCAACCCACTCCAGTGTTCTTGCCTGGAGAATCCCAGGGACAGCAGACCCTGGTAGGCTGCTGTCTATGGGGTCGCACAGAGTCGGACACGACTGACGTGACTTAGCAGCAGCAGCCAACCAACTGAATTAGAAATTCTAGGGTCAGTCCCAGCAGTGTTTGGCCCAGGACCCCTCCAGGTCATTGCAGTGCTCTGCAGTGTGGGAGCCACTGCTCCTGAGCAAGATTTCTCAGCCTTGTCACTGTTAGGCATGTGGGACTAGATAATTCTTTGATGCTCGGGTGGTGGTGGGGAAGGGGCTGGCCTGTGCATTACAGGATGTTTGGTAGCTTTCCTGGTCTCTGCCCACTCATGAGACGCCGGTAACACACTGCTCCCTATTCTCAGTCATGACATTAAACAATGTCTCCAGACACTGCCAGATACCCCCTCAGCAGCAAAATCACTCCATTTGAGTACGACTGCTGAGAGGATGTAGAATTAATGGGTAAAACGGCTTCTCTATTAGAGTAGCAGTGACTATTTACTGAATCCCCAAGTTCTGTCCCGGGTGCTTTACAGCAGCCTTGTAAGATATGTTTGAAAGTTTAAAGCCGGGGCCAGTTTATGTATGAAGTTTCTCATCTGTTCCACCAACTCAGTTTTGAGAACTAGTGTGTTCAGTTGTTACAGTGACTCATTTAGGCTGTATTTGGAACTGTATTCTTTAAACAAAAGGACTTTGACATATAAACAAATTAAAAAGTTATTTTAATCTGTTAACTCTTCTCGTATGTAAACATAACCATGTGAACTTCTTATTGTAAACTTAGTTGTTTCTGGATGCTGAGGGTTATTTTTGCTGACATGACTGTTAAATGACAAATGAATCAACAGTATGCTGTCATTTCAGTAAGACTGTTAACATTTTTGGAGGTAACATGTGTCTTCTGTATTTTCCCTTTTTCTTCTGCTGTTGCCTTGCGTCTTCCTCTCCTGTTTTCTCTATGGTGCTTGACCTAGTACTGTATATGTTGATAAACACTTCTTTCCTTCTCTTCCCACTCATTTAAACTTTTACCTACTCTCTGACCAGTTCTTTATTATCTTTCTAGGGCCTGAATGGCAAGATAAACATTTCAGCTCAATAGTCTGTAATTAATGCTGCCCAGTGTGTTATCTATTCCTAGGTACCGATTTCATGCACTTTTAAACAAAGATCTAGAAATGACTTTATTGAGAATTTTAGAATTTCAAGCCTCTCCCTTTCCACTCTCCTAGTCCTATCCCTGTGTCATTCTGTTTACGCCATCTGCCTGTGCAGACCTGTTCTGAGTAATGGCTGTGATAATGAGCTCTAGATGTCACAGTTCTCTGTGTTTTTTCTGAATCAAAGCAGTAACTGCAGTTCTCTAACAGTGCTAATTTCTTATTATTCATTGCATGTCTCTTCTATTGCTTTAGAAATGGTAAAAGATTCAGAAATCCTTTTATGCCAAATTTTATGCCAAATTTTGGTGTAAAAGGATTTCTGAATCTTGTACACATTTAAATATTAAACTGTTCCAGTGTTTTAATTAGCATTCAGAGAGTTGCAAGATTTTAACCCAAATGCTAGAAAACTAAAAAAGAAGCAGCCCATAAAAAATGAGAGCTAAATAAATGAACTTGTATATCTAAGACTCAGAGTATTCAGTCAAGTTCTGATCATTATCTTCAAAAAGTTAAAGTGAAAGTCACTCAGTCGTGTCCAGCTCTTTGCAACCCCGTGGACTATACAGTCTGTGGAATTCTCTTCCCACAGGGTTCCTTTATGATCCATACTATCTTTGATTCCCTGGCTTTTCTACATCTAGCTTATTTCTATCTTTCTCAGTAGAGGAGTATCAGTAAAATATCCCAAATGCTATTTTTAATTGGAGTTAATTTCCATAAAGGATTTAACTAGAAAGATTTCACTTTATTTCAAATTACTATAAGCCACACTCAGAACTAAACTACATGATATATGCCTTTTTTTCTTAAACTAGCTTCTTGTTTTTGTTAATAAATTCAGATTTTTTTCCTACAAGTATATTAACCTGCACTTTTCACTTACCTTAAGGTGAAATTATTTTTATGTGGGTTTTTTCAAACCCTATGAAAACATTTTTGCAAGAAGAAAACTTATTGCTATTTATTCACTCAGACTATAGGGTAGGAAGAGCAAGGGAGAAAAGACCTTTAGTGGAGATCTAATATCTGGAAAGGAGGGAGAGACAGGAGCAATTTGCATAGGCTCCTTGACTAAAGGAGAAAGACTTTACATACAGAAGCTTTCCCCTAAAATTTTAATCATTTGTTTCAAGATGTTATATTACTCTGAGAATAATACTCTGTGGGATTCAGATATTTGAATTGTAAATGAATGAGTTGAGAAACACTCATAGAATCATTTCGAACGTTAATAACTTTATTCTTGTTTCTACTGGAATTCTTAAACATCTTGAGCTTTTAGAATACATTGTATATATCACTTATTACTAAAAGCTATTTAATACATTTAAAATAATAGTATTTAGTCTAAAATAAATTCACTATAGAAAGTAATAGTTTATAAAATATTTAGTGGGCCCTATTTTTTGAGGTATGTGTATAATTTTACAAATCAACTTTGTTTTGACAATGAATGAGTTGTTATAATAAACAAACTTTGTGGTAAATGCCACCTGAATAATCCTAGTAGCTGAAACTTAAACCATGCTTGAATTTTCCAGTTTTACTCATTATTGTCCTTGTCTGCTTTTAAGAGGTAGTTCCTAATTGAGTGACACTTTCAATTTTATCCTGTTGCATTTTTTTCCTCGTTCTCATTGAAAAATAATGCCTTAATGTATATGTTGAGTGAAAGTGAAAGTTGCATCTGACTCTCTGAGACCCCGTGGACTGTGCAGACCATGGAATTCTCCAGGCCAGGAATACTGCAGTGGGTAGCCTTTCCCTTCTCCCAGGGAATCTCCCCAACTCAGGGATTGAACCCAGGTCTCCCACATTGCAGGCAGATTCTTTACCAACCGAGCTACAAGGGAAACCCAAGAATACTGGAGTGGGTAGTCTATCCCTTCTCCAGCAGATCTTCCTGACCCAGGAATCGATCCAGGGTCTCCTGCATTGCAGGCAGATTCTTTACCAACTGAGCTATGAGGGAAGCCCCTCATACATGTTGAAGTAAATATTAAGTATTTATTTCTGCAGCAGCAGCTGCTGCTAAGTTCAGTTTGTAATCTGTAACTGTCAAAGATGAAATCTGGCTAACTATTACACCTGGCACTACCCATGAATTTTGAAGTATAGGACTCAGGAGTTTTTGATAATATGAACTTTCTATTCATTAATAGTTTCTCAGATTCCTGTTAATCATGCATCATTGAATTGACTAAACCTGGAGTTTTAACAAACAACCAGTGTTTTTGTTTATAGAAATATAACTGAAAGCTTTGTGATATGGTAGCATCTCTGAGTCTGCTGGCCCAGTGACCTCAAGCCATTCATTTACCTGCTTTGAGCCCCAGTTTCCCTCAGTAAGTTGCTTTGAAAGCATAAAATTCATTTAGGGTTTTAAAAGAACAGTTAAATTCTGTTCAGGTGTGTTATTAATAAATATGCTGTCTGAGGTTCTGCTATAATAAGAACCCCTGACTTTTCACTCTAGCATCACTTGAGTTATTTTCCACTTCTTTACCAGCCTAACTTCTGACATGCTTTTTACTTAACATCTCTCACTTAGTCATCTAAATTAGAAAAGAAGAGGGTGGGGGGGACTTGAACCATCAAGCACTACTAATACATGATAAAGGACCAGTCAGACAGTCAGACCTATTAGAAATTGTGATAACTTTATGTATGTCAGTGACTTCCCCCCTACATATAAGTAAAGGGAAGATTCTGTGTACTTGTTTTATTTTTTGTTTTTATTCTCTACATCTCCCAGTACTCAATTAGGTACATAATAGGAGGAAATAAACAGTTTGATAGATTTAACTCAACACACATCCTACAAAGTAAAAACTTGTTTGAGTACACTGTGACTTCTGTCAGTTGTTTTCCTTTTCTCTTTCTTGCCTAGAGTTAAACTAGAGATTCATAATATGAATTCCTTGCAAACTGGGGGCTTTTTTTTTTTTTCTTTTTTAACGAATATTTTTTGCAGTGGATCTTCCTTGCTGTTCCGGCTTTCTTTAGTTCTGGTGTTCTTTGAGGGTTTCTTACTGTGGTGGCTTCTCCTGTTGCAGAGTGTGGGCTCTAGGCGTGTGGGCTTCAGTAATTGCCGCACACAGGCTCAGTAGCTGGGGGCCCTAGAGCGCGCGGGCTCAATAGTTGTGGCCCGTGGGTTAGTTACCTCCCCGCATGTGGAATCTTCCTGTGTCTCCTGCATTGAGGGGCGGATTCTTCTCCACTGTACCACCAGGGAAGTCCCGGGACTTCTTTTGAAAAGATATTTTTCATGTCGCTGCCTTGGACAGATGTAATGGATTTGAAATAGAACAGAATTTACCTGGAATTATATTACATTTACTGAATTCCTGTGATGTCCCAGGCAGTCTTAGTGATTCTTCACAAGAATTAGATAAACACGATCAGCTTTTAAAATGAGAAAATGAGCTTACACAGCTAGTAAGAAGTGGGACCAGGATTTGATCCTAGATCTTTCATTCCAGAAGTTTTCGTATTACATCTGGAGGCTGTTAACTCTGGCTGCGTATTAGAATCATCTGGGAGTTTACAATAAGTACAGTTCCAGGGAATCTGGAGTGAGACCTTGGGATTAGTATTTTTTCAAAAGCTCCTCGAGTGATTCAAGTGGGCCACTAAAAATGAGAGGTGTTGCATTGTATATTGCATCCCCAATGACCACTGGTGCCCCCCACCTTTTTAATCTTTCCTTATTTGTCTATGAGTAATTATTAATAAAATTTTCTCATTTACAGTTTCTTATCAGAAGCATGAGGAATTTGTGTTAGAATAAAGAGAATATCCTGCATAATAAACATTACAAAGATATAACGAGTATAATGGAGTATCTTTACTCTGTTGGTCTTTCAAAAATCAAAATAGATTTTTATTTTTGTCTTACGATTTTGGAGTGAGTGCTCTGATGAAGTGAAAATGGGCTTGGTAACAAGTTAAAGTTGTTTCTGGCTGTCTCAATTTGGGAAAGTGAAAAACTGTGATTCAACCTGAGGGAAAAAGTACTTTCTTATTTTATAGTCGTTTTGAAAGGTAATCTGTTTAACAATCTATAGATGATTTATGGAGGTGTACATTTCATTAATCAGTCTTGGCCTACCACTGTGCTCTGTAAATCTCTTTTTGGAAAACAAGCTACTTTATAAATTGTCTTTTAGAGTCAGTGAAGACTTGAATATGATTGAAGGTCATTCTTCCTTTTTTTTATTTCTAACTTGAGCACATAGAATAAGTTGGGGTTTTTTTGCATTATGAAGTTTTTGAATTTTGAATCCTTTTTATGTTGTTACTGGCCATGTTTGAAAATAAATTTGAAGTAAATGTTTCTTAATTGGTTAGAATGCAATAATTGAATTATGTCTGTTAAAAATAGTTTTGGGGATTGTTTCTTGGAACACATTAAAGATGATGACTTGCAGTTATGGTTTACTGATTGATGATATTGAAATTAAAATTTACAACTCTGACTTTCAATACTTAGTAAGATTAGTTTTTTTTTTTTTAAGTTTCCAGCAATATTTATTTTTTAAACCATTTATAAAGTAACTAGTTTGGACTGGCTCCATTTGTAGACCTGTGCTATAAAGTATCTAACTATGAGCCTCTCGTCTACCTAGGTTAACAAGAAACCTTTTTTTTTTTTCGTCATGCTTATCTCCTCTCCCCTAATATTTTAAGAGTTGTTAGGAGAGACAGGGATTGAAAATTAATGGTTATTAGATGGTAAAGTTAGGAGAGGTGGAATTCATGCCAGCCTGCCAAGACTGGAGGACCACTCGGATGTTCTTGGACCACCTTTCCTGCTCCCACCACTGTTTCATGATATGGCTGAAGATTGATGCATTGGAAATTGATGGCAGGTAAATGGCAATTAAGTTGTTCCCACAGAGTGAGAAGATAGGGCCTTACAGGGTAGTTGAAAGGGTTGGAAGGAGTGAAGGGGCTGTAAAAGGAATCCCGTGTTGTAGAGGGTTACAGCTGGATTGCATTACAGCTCTTACTCTCCCCACCGTGGCTAGCAAAGGCCCTCAGTTGCATAACTTACGGAGGCAACATTCACGTAGAATTTCATGTGAATGTTGCAGACTCCCTGGTTGTGAGCCAGGCTGAACGCTCCAACAATCTTGTGATGATGGGGTTTTGGCGGAACCACTTTTTCATACTGGTTTTGACCCTTCACTTACCTTGTTACTGAATCTATGTGTAAAGGCTTGGCGTCTTTTGTTGAGAAGCCTAAGAGACAAAATGACCTTGTGCCAAGTACCGTTCTCATTATTTGGTACATATGAACTCATTATTCCTTCCAGTGACTCTACAAATACTATTAATAATATCTTGATTTTACAGATGAAGAAATTGATACACAAGTTTTAAAGTGTTGCTCAACTCGCCTAGCTATTAAGTGGCAGAGCCAGAAAGCAGACCCAGGCGGTGTGGCTCCACAGTGTCTGCTTTCCCATTGTGCTCTGCTGCATTTGCGATGCCTTCTTTTTGTTGCTCCACATTATCGAAGTCAGTCATGTATTTGGTTGTTTAATCATTTAGCAAACATTCATTGAGCATGTCCGTTGTGCCAAGAATTTTCTAGGGCTGAAGACAAAGGCCTTGCCCTCATAGAACTTATATTTTAGTTGGGGGACAGAGACATGTTTAGAAGAAAATTAAAAAATACTTTAGCTAGAATTATAAGGAAAGTCTTCTCTAAGGAGGCGACACTTCCACTGAGACTTGAATGGTGAGAAAGAAGCAGCTGTGTGAAGATTAGAAAAGGGAGGATTCCTAGCCTCTAACTGTGACATGGGAAGAAGCTTGGTGCTTTCTGGAGACAGCAAAGTAGCATGATTTCGGGTCTTAGTCAGTAAGCAGATTGGTAGACAGTGAGATCTCAGAGAGATGCAGACACTGTTGCATTACAAGGGGGTGGGAGGGGGCCGAAAGGAACCCGCTTCCTGGCAGGAAGTATTTTATCTGCAGCGACGTGTTGGTTGCCTGCATGCAGTTCTGAGTGGGATGCGGTCTGCCCCATTCATAGCCAACAAGGAGATGCAATGGATTTTTTCTTTTTAATGACGATGCTGGTACTTAGCTTCAAATAATCATATTGTTGAAGTATATTACAAAGCATTATTCCTTATAGTCCCTTAGAAAAATGTTTGGAAATTTATTCATTCGTGACATGATTTGATTTGTATGAGAAGTGCATTCTGGATCTGTTTTGGGGATGCGAGTAGAAGAGCGGAGACCAGTTAGGAGGCTGTCACAAAAGTTCAGATGAGAGACAGTAGTGGTTTAGGTGAAAGTTGTTGCAGTGAATATAGAGAGGATTACACTGTAAAAATATATATTGATTCCTCTTCTTGATACCAGTTTTCTAGACTGCGAGTTACAGCATCTTTATTCCAAGAGCCAATCCCAGTAATTGGCTTTTTTTTTTTTAATAGCACTTCTTTTTTAGGGCAAAGGGGTATGGTAGTCCCTCCTTATTCATGGTTTTGTTTTCACAGTTTCCATTTCCTGTGGACATACGTGATCTGAAAATATTAAATGAAAAATTCCAGAAATAAACTATTCATCAGTTTTAAGTTGTGTGCTGCCCTGAGCAGCATGGTGAAGTCTCGCTCTGACTTCAGCATGTGAAGTGTAAGGGATGGTTCCAGCGTATCCACATTATGCGTTCTACCCTCCCATGAGTCTCGTAGTATCTGTCACAGTTATCACATCAGCGGTATTGGGATTGTGGTGCTTGTGTTCAGGTATCCCTTATTTCACTTAATGATGGTCCCAAATTGTTAGGGATGCTGGCAACTAGATGGTCTCTTACTGTGCCTTATTTATAAATTAATCTTCATTATGAGTGTGTAGGTATAGGAAAAAAACATAGTACATATGGGACTCATGGATACGTAGTGCTGTCCACTGTTTCAGGTGTCCACTGAAGGCCTTGGGACATAGCCCCAGTGGAGAAAGGAAGACTACTATAAATGTTTTCTCTCAGTTTATTCTGAGACAGTGATAGGCCAGGTCAAAAATTTCCTCAGATTCAGATTTTATTGCTCTTTTGATTAACTCCAACAGCGGATAGCCCAGAGTACAATCCTGCTGCCAAGATGAGTGTTTATGAACAGAATTAAGGACTGGCCTTAAGGATTGGTTCTCCTCTCAGCCTTATTACAAAGGCCAGCCTGCTTCTGTCTTCAGGATGAATTTTCAGGGGTCCTCGAAGAGTTTTCAGGGCTTCTTTGTTTTGATTAGGGCCTCCCCGCCAGATATATCTCAGTAACTTAAAGCCTCAAACAGAAGGGCTCATGGAAATGTGTGGGTGTGGCTCTGCTGAACGGCATCTGAGCACCATTGGACGTGCTGTGGTGTATAGATGCTCCCTCCCTGGGTCAGCCTGTCAGCTCAGTTCAGTCGCTCAGTCTTGTCTGAGTCTTTGCAACCCTGTGGTCTGCAGCACCCCAAGCTTCCCTGTCCATCACCAACTCCCAGAGCTTGCTCAGACTCGGTGTCCATCGAGTCAGTGATGCCATCAGTTGGTCAGCCTGACTGTCCTGTGACTCGGGACAAATGAGTTTGAGGATACAGGTCACTCATTTAACACAAATGGGTTTTTTGCCCTCTGATTTTTTTTCACAAAGATGTTTACTATATTACAATGTGAAGAAACTGGGCTTCCCTGGTGGCTCAGACGGTAATTGATCCCTGGGTCAGGCAAGTCCCCTGGAGAATGGAATGGGCAATATTCTTGCCTGTAAAATCCCCGTGGACAGAGGAGCCTGGTGGGCTATAGTCCATGGGGGTCACAAAGAGTCAGATACAACTGAGCAACTAACACACACACATACACACACACACACACACACACGTGAAGAAATTAATTCAAATAGATCTATACTTGGATATGCTTTCTGTTGCAAAGCTTGAAAGCCTCTGGTCAAAACACTACATCTATCATATGGCCGCTTGTAGTATTGATTTGAATAATACTATTGATAAATCCATAATTTTCTGAGGAATAGGTTCCTTTAAGCAGTAATTTTCAACCGTTTGCTTTTCTCTTCCAAGAAAAGCTCAAAGCCTGTGTTTTATGAGCCGTCAAGATCTGACACTTATTTAGGGTGCTGTAAATCTGTTCATTTTGACATCACAGACTTGAAGAGCAGGAAGTGGAATGGTATGCATGTGGGGGCCATTTCAGCCTTCCCTATGGTTCTGTCCCAGCGAGCAATACCACAGTGCTGAACTGAGGCTGGGGTGCCGCCCTTCAGAGGACCTCCATGTCTCCCATGGGATATTGTAAATAAACAGGTTATTCGTGGCATTTGAATATTAAAATATTATTTGCCTTGAGTTCTTAATAAAGCTTGAAAAACAGATACGTCCTTTAAAATTGCCACTTTTTTCTGCAGCTTTTTCCTTGTGAGGAATGAAGAACACAAATTAATCAATTTATTTCTGTGCTTCTTAGGAAGATCTTGGTTTAAAAATTTTTTTCTGGATTTTTAAAAATTTCCAAGACCAAAATAAAAGCTTAATTCATCAGCGAGTGAAAAAAAAAATTTGGTTGCCACGAGGGTTCTGAGAAATTCTGTTTTTAATATCTTTAAAAAATTATATTGACATTCTATAGCACAGGCCTTCAATTTTGTGATTTTTGATTGGGTAGCCATCATAAAAGATTGTTAAACTTAAAATACAGAAACCAACTTAGCAGTCATATTCATAATAACTGTGGCGAGAAGTGTGTAAGTTACCTTCTTTTCTCTTTTTCTTTGGATAAGCTAAGTGACTGCTAGTTTTAATTTTCTTCTGTCAATACTTAATTGTTTGTTTTGTTTTAGAATTAGAACTAGTTTGAAAACTGTTGAAATAGATGTACATTTACCTAAATTTACAGTTTAAAAAATGAGTAGCTAAAGACCACTGAGCTTCTTTTACTTGTAGGTTCTGTTTTCACGGCCAGTAATAACTCAGTTCCAGTATTCAGACTACTGCTTGGTAACAAATTAATATGTACTTGATTCATTAACATGTAGGAAATTAACACTACATCCTTACTCCAATTTTATTTAATTATTGGCTAGGGGTTAGAAGAGATCCTACTATTACAAAACCCAGTGTGAAAGACATTTGGTTATATACTTAAACTCAGCACTGATTTTCTTTTAATTTCTTCTATTTGTATCTTTCCTGTTAATAACTTTGACTTAGAAAAGTTAGATTATTTTTGGTTAGAATGTTTTTGATGTTATTGAGGAAATGCTAATCTTATTTAAGAACATATTATTTTTATAAGACAATTAAGCTAATATAAATTAATACAGATCCTTTATTTATTTATCTTTATTCCTTTTAAACATAGTTGTATCAGACTAGGTTCAGTCAGGAGATAGAAACCACACAAAGGGTTGAATAGATTGTTTTATATACAGAATTATTAAACCCTGATAAAAGAGTAACTAGATATATAAGAAAATCAGACCTGTACCCTAGGGCTAGAGGAAGGTCACACTTACCAGGAGCCCCTTCCTAGGGCTGGGTTTCAAAATCATTGGAGAAGGTATATTCCAGCACATTGGATTAGTAGAGAAAGTCTCTGTTTTGCCAGGCTGGAGCAGGTCTGCAGTTGCTGGGAAATCAGGAAAACCTGGAGTGTGGGCCACCTGCAGCCAGTGGCACGGGCAAGCAGAGGGAGTGGCAGCTCTGGGAAACTGTAGATCAGCCACACACATAGGCCTGCAGAGGAAAGCAGGGCAGTGATACGGGGTCGGGGACTGCAGAGTGCAGATGCAAGAAGGAGCCCCTTTTTCCTGCAGTGTCCTTCCAATACTCTACTGAGAAAGCTTAATGTGATTGTCACGGTAGTGTGGGTGTTGGTCACTTGGTCATGTCTGACTCTTTGCGACCCCATGGACTGTAGCCCACCAGGCTTCTCTGTTCATGGAATTCTCCAGGTAAGAATACTGGAGTGGGTTGCCATGCCCTTCTCCAGGGGATCTTCCTGACCCATGGTTCGAACCTAGAGATGCTTAGAGAAATTGTGTCCATTATGCCAGTGTATATATTGAAAGCCAGATTTGGAGCTGAGAGTCAGTAAATTGATAATGTGTGTAGTAATGTTTCTTTTTCCAGTTTACTTTTTTGCGATATAGGTATGTGAAAGCTTTTTACTATTTTTCTGTACTTCTTATTTGTGTTTGCTTTCCTTTCTTTAGCCCTATTGACATTTTGAGTCAGATAATTCTTGGTTGTGGAAGCTGTCCTATGCATTATAGTATGTTTAGCAATACCCACTAGATGTTAGTAACACGCACATATATTGGTGACATCCAAAAATATCCCCAAACCCAAGGGGAGCAAAACCTTCCCTGCTTAAGGACCACTCCTTTAGCTCATTTCCCCCTCTCAATTAGAAACAGTATATATCTTTCATTAATAAAGATTTGCCTGTGGTTCTTAAATATTTTATTTTAATAAGGAGGTTGTCTTAAATAATTACAAAATTTTATTTTTAGAAAAGTTATTAGAACTATTTAGTCTGACTCTCTTTATTTCATCTGTTAGTGAATTAGGGCAGAGTTTTCAGTTGATATATTTCTAGTCACCTAGCTAGAAAGGTCAGTTTTCATCCCAATCCCAAAGAAAGGCAATGCCAAACAATGCTCAAACTACTGCACAATTGCACTCATCTCACATGCTAGTAAAGTAGTACTCAGAATTCTCCAAGCCAGGCTTCAACGGTACATGAACCATGGACTCCAGATGTTCAAGCTGGATTTAGAAAAGGCAGAGGAACCAGAGATCAAATTGCCAACATCCATTGGATCATTGAAAAAGCAAGAGAGTTCCAGAAAAACATCTATTTCTGCTTTATTGACTACGCCAAAGCCTTTGACTGTGTGGATCACAACAAACTGTGGAAAATTCTGAAAGAGATGGGAATACCAGACCACCTGACCTGCCTCCTGAGAAATCTGTATGTAGGTCGGGAAGCAACAGTTAGAACTGGACATAGAACAATAGACTAGTTCCAAATAGGAAAAGGAGTACATTAAGGCTGTATATTGTCACCCTGCTTATTTAACTTATATGCAGAGTACATCATGGGAAATGCTGGGCTGGAGGAAACACAAGCTGGAATCAAGATTGCTGGGAGAAATAACCTCAGATATGGAGATGACACCACCTGAATGGCAGAAAGCGAAGAACTGAAGAGCCTCTTGATGAAAGTGAAAGAGGAGAGTGAAAAAGTTGGCTTAAAGCTCAACATGCAGAAAACGAAGATCATGGCATCTGGTCCCATCACTTCCTGGGAAATAGATGGGGAAACAGTGGAAACAGTGTCAGACTTTATTTTTTTGGGCTCCCAAATCACTGAAGATGGTGATTGCAGCCAGGAAATTAAAAGATGCTTACTCCTTGGAAGAAAAGTTATGACCAACCTAGTCAGTATATTAAAAAGCAGAGACATTAATTTGCCAACAAAGGTTTGTGTAGTCAAGGCTATGGTTTTTCCAGTAGTCATGTATGGATGTGAGAGTTGGACAATAAAGAAAGCTGAGCACCGAAGAATTGATGCTTTTTAACTGTGGTGTTGGAGAAGACTCTTGAGAGTCCCTTGGACTGCAAGGAGATCCAGCCAGTCCATCCTAAAGGAGATCAGTCCTGAATATTCATTGGAAGGACTGATGTTGAAGCTGAAACTCCAATACTTTGGCTACTTAATGCGAAGAATTGACTCATTGGAAAAGACCCTGGTGCTGGGAAAGATTGAAGGCAGGAGGAGAAGGGGACGACAGAGGATGAGATGGATGGCATCACCGACTCAGTGGACATGAGTTTGAGTAAACTCCGGGAGTTGGTAATGGACAGGGAGGCCTGGAGTGTTGCAGTCCATGGGGTTGCAAAGAGTCGGACACAACTGAGTGACTGAACTGAACTGAGTCATCTAGCTATTTCGTTGGAGGTCTAGGATTAGAATCCAAAATTTTTTAATGAATAGTTATGTATTTAGTATTCTGTTATTCATTCAAGAGCATATGTTATGCATGCACTGTAGTAGGTGCTAGAGATTGAATGATGAGGCAGTAGTAAAATTTCAGCAATGCATTAAGAATCACTTTAGTTATCACATTCTTGTTTGATATCTGATAGTAGAAAGATAATTTTTAAAAGATATTGAATGAATGATTGATTCATATATGAAACGACTGTGGTTAAAGGAGCAACTCGTAGCATTAAGATGTAGTTTTGTGGTTCCAACTATTGAAATGGTTGTGGGCTTTGAATCAGAAGACCAAGAGTCTGGTTTTAGTTCTTAACTAAACTCATAACAGGCCGGACCTTAGTTGTCGTCTGTGAAATTGCCCTGGACTGACTGGATTCTAAATTCCCTGTGCTACCAGTTCTATTGTAATATGAGCCTTCCCTCAGATTGGGATTAAAAATGAGAATAGAGAAGGCCTAGAGGTTGTCACAGTCATCTAGGACAGGGCTATAAGAAGAAACAACTAAATTTTGTTTTTTACATATAACTGTTATGGCTCAAGCAGTATGAATAGATATCCAGTAAATTGGGTTGAGATGAGTCAATTAATAGAGCTTTAATACAGATGAGCTTTAATATAGATGCTTTAATATAGATGAGCTTTAATACAGGCTCATCTGAAATTCTGGAGTATTCATGTACTTTACAGAGACTTAATTCTGAGATGAATTTCTATATATAAAAAATATCTTAATGTAGAATTCTGGGTGAGTTCAAGGTGTTAAAAAAACAACACAGACAATGGGGAAAATAGTTGTATATTATTTATCAGATAAGGGGCTTATATCCAGAATTCATAGAGAACTCACAATATTCTACAACAAAAAGATAACCAATTAAAAAGAGGACGAAGGATTTGATAGATATTTCTCTAAAGACAATATGTAAATGTCTGGTAAACAAATGAAAGTATACTTAGCATAATTAGTCTTTACTGTTGTTTAGTCACCTAGTTGTGTCTGACTTTTTTGTGGGCCCCATGGATTGTAGCCCGCCAGACTCCTGTCCATGGGATTTCCCAGGCAAGAATACTTGAGGGGCTTGCTGTTTCCTTCTCTAGGGGACCTTTCAGGCCCAGGGATCAAACCTGTATCTCCTGCATTGGCAGGTGGATTTTTAACCACTGAGCTACCTGGAAAGCCCATAATTAGGGAAATAGAAATAAAAACCATAAGGGGATACCACTTCACACCCACAGAATGACTGTAATAAAGAAGATGGACAATAACGTGTTGGCAAGTTTGTGGACAAATCAGAACCTTCATACATTGTTGGTAGAAATGCAAAATGGTGTGGCCTCTTTGAAAAACAGTTTGGTAATTCCTCTAAACATAATTACCATGTGGCACTTAAACAGTTACTATGCTGCTGTTGCGTCATTTCAGTCGTGTCCGACTCTGTGCGACCCTAGAGACGACAGCCCACAAGGCTCCCCCGTCCCTGGGATTCTCCAGGCAAGAACACGGAAGTGGGTTGCCATTTCCTTCTCCAGTGCATGAAAGTGAAAAGTGAAAGTGAAGTTGCTCAGTCGTGTCCCATTCCTAGCGACCCCATGGACTGCAGCCCATCAGGCTCCTCCGTCCATGGGATTTGCCAGGCAACAGTACTGGAGTGGGGTGCCCTTGCCTTCTCCGAACAGTTACTATATAACTCAGCAATTCCATTCTTTGGTAATGTATGCAAGAAAATTAAAAATAATGCATCCACATAAAAACTTTTATGATATTCATGGTAGCATTATCATAATAGCCAGAAAGTGGAAACAACCCAAATGTCCACAAACTGATAATGGGTAAACAAAATGTGGTATCTCCATACAATGAAATATAATTTGGTCATAAAAATGAGTGAAGTTCTGATACATGCTACAACTTGAATAAACCTTGAAAACATAGTAAGAGAAAAAGCAAAAAACAGATGCAAAAGACCACATATGATTCCATTTATATGAAATGTCTGGAGTAGAATAGAGATTAGTGATTTCCAGCAGATGAGGGGAGGGGATAATTATTAATGGATATGGGTTTCTTTTGGGAATGATGAAAATGTTCTGAAATTACATGTTAGCAACTCAGTGTATTAAAAAACACTCAGTTATATATTTCAAAACAGTGAATTTTAGAGTGTATGAATTATATATCAGTAAAGTTTGTTTTTTAAAAATCAAGCCTGACACTTTAAAAAAGGAATTGTTTAATCAGTCTGAGATTAAAAGTTCAACTGACAGTTATTTCTCAATTCTTTTAAAGCCTGTCCTATAATTTTATGGTTTTGCTGTTTAACATGTACAGTGTTTGGTGTTTTTACTTTATTTCCTTAAATAAGTTCTGGTTCAACTTTAGGTCACTGGAAGCTGTGCCTTTATAGACAGTAGGAATAAAATCAAGGGAAGCAAGACATTCATCAATACCAGATGTTTTTTGCCATGATACCCTCAGTAATCATAATCTGTTTAGGGTGTCTCTTAGGAGAAAAAAATGTCTAATGGAAGTATCTAGGAAGAAGAAGGAACAATAATGTAGAAAAAATTAATTTTATATCTTGCTTCATGTTTAGTTATGGAAAGGTAAGTTTAAGAAGAAATAATATATAAATAATGCCCTTTCAGAAATTTCTATGAGAAATGATGTATAACAGTTTTCATCTCTTCGTATGAGATATTAAATTATAATATACACCTTTAATAAATAATTTATCGTTACAGACAGATTTGACCAGTTTTGGGCCATCAATCGGAAACTCATGGAATATCCTGCAGAAGAAAATGGATTTCGTTATATCCCTTTTAGAATATACCAGGTAGGAAGTAACATTTTTAACAATACCAACTTATGAAAGCCTTGAACATCTTACTTCTTAAAACACTTTTGTCCAATGTCTTTTAAGTTTACATAGTAGCTGAATAATACTTATTAGGACTTTCCAGATCTCTTTCTTTGGTGGCAGTCAGATCCGAGACTGCACTATGAAGTATGTGACTCATATAGTGGGTCCTCACTCATATAATCAGTCCTCTTTATTTGCAGATTCTGTACTGGCAGATTAGCCTGCTTGCTGATACTTATTTGCAACCTCAGAGTCACCATTCAACAGTACTACCCTAGACATGGGCAGAGTGATGAAGAATTTGATTTGCCCTATATGCACATTTTCAGTGATGCTATGCCTTCTTAAACCATAAAATGTGCTCTCATACCTAGTGCCACATTCTACACATTTTTATGCTTTTTATTGGTAATTTTCATGTTAGAAACGATTCCCAGGCATAGTGCTGAAGTGTTGTCTTTATTCAGAAATGTACATAAAACACAATTATGTATTGGTGAGTTGAAGAATACATGAGCAGAGACTTGCAGTAACCCTTGTATTCCATTGGTTCAGTGTTTGCTAATTCAGCGTTTGCAGTGACTTTATAGAACATGAGTACTGCAGATGAGAATCGACTGTATTTGTTTTAGATGATGGATCTTCAGTGCTGTACAACAAAATAAATGGTAGCTTCTCACTACCATACCATTTCATGGGGTTAAAAAACTCCATGTTTCTGTAGAGTACTTTAAAACTACCATATGTTTCCTATATAGCAATACTGAGTGAATTTTTATGGATGGTATCCAGAAAGCAAGTTGCCTACTATCATGGAAAAAGCAGTTAAGAATAGAAACTATTAATAGATATAGTATCATAGACGTAGACCCTCATCTAGCAGGACCTCCATTCAAATTAAAGAGATTGTATCATAACTTCCCTTTGTAGACATTTTTACTATATCATAGTCTTTACTTACAGTTACTTCTATGGTTATCTTTTAATCTTTTATAGAGCCATCATATAAATGTGTGTTCAAAAAGGAAGTAAACCATCCAACTGAAAACAAGTAAAAACCAAAAATCCCAATATACTTCATGAAAAGTTTTTATGACTTTAATAAGGTTGCTTCTCAATTATTAATAAAGATAATGGCAAATAGACTGTTTAGATCATAGATTAATAATACATACAACATAAATAAAATGAGAAAAATGACTGATGGAATGAAATCAGATAATCTAATTAGCCACCTTCTTCTGCTTCCTTTTTTCAGAAAAATTAAATTTTTATTTTTTTTAAATTTTATTTTATTTTTAAACTTTACAATATTGTATTGGTTCTGCCAAATATCGAAATGAATCCACCACAGGTATACATGTGTTCCCTATCCTGAACCCTCCTCCCTCCTCCCTCCCCATACCATCCCTCTGGGTTGTCCCAGTGCACCAGCCCCAAGCATCCAGTATCGTGCATCGAACCTGGACTGGCGACTCGTTCCATATATGATATTATACGTATTTCAATGCCGTTCTCCCAAATCATCCCACCCTCTCCCTCTCCCACAGAGTCCAAAAGACTGTTCTATACATCAGTGTCTCTTTTGCTGTCTCGTACACAGGGTTATTGTTATCAGCTTTCTAAATTCCATATATATGCGTTAGTATACTGTATTGGTGTTTTTCTTTCTGGCTTACTTCACTCTGTATAATAGGCTCCAGTTTCATCCACCTCATTAGAACTGATTCAAATGTATTCTTTTTAATGGCTGAGTAATACTCCATTGTGTATATGTACCACAGCTTTCTTATCCATTCATCTGCTGATGGACATCTAGGTTGCTTCCATGTCCTGGCTATTATAAACAGTGCTGCAATGAACATTGGGGTACACGTGTCTCTTTTAATTCTGGTTTCCTCGGTGTGTATGCCCAGCAGTGGGATTGCTGGATTATAATTGCTGATTCCTTTTTTCAGAAAAATAAAATTTTAATTCCATAAGTCTTTGTTAAGCACAGATATTACATAGTGGATTTGGAAATGCCATACCTTATTTATTTATACTGTATCTTATATCATGAAGAATCTGAGGCAATTTACAGGAATATATTTTGTACAGAAGCAAAATAGAAAAAAATTTAAAATCAGAGCCACTGAAGATATAAAATGGAAGCTCAGCATGAAATTACCTACACTATGAATAAGTGAGATCTTCAAATTTATTAAAATTTTTAAATTTAGTGAAATTGACTTTAAATTTGACTCAAAGCTTCTTTGCAGCCAGAGCAAGGGAGAAAGAAATGTGATGAGATATAATTTTTTTTCATTTTATATATGATGAAAATTTACTAGGGTATCAGAGAAGCTAACTTTTCTTGGGTACCGCATAGGAAAGAAATTTCTCACGTGACCACATTTAGAGGGAATGGGGCAATATCCTTTATATCTCACCTATAGTTAGAAGCACAATAATAGTTTCAATAAAACTGCTTCCTAATGTGTCACTTAGTGAAAACTAAAGACAGTGTATCATAAGCCATGGATCATCCACAGTGCAATAATGAACTGGGGAAGTAATTGGAAGGCAAAGACAAAAGAAAATTTTAGGTTATTTTATGGAAGAATGCTATTTATCAAATAAGAAGGAAAGTTACTGATGGAGCAAGGCAATTGAGGGTTGGGATAAATCCGTAAAGGTTAATCCAACAGAGGAAGAGGTTTTCAGAGACCTGTTAAGGAAAAGGACAGGAAGCAGTGTTGCCACTGGCATGGGAGAATCTCAGTGTCCTCTGTATGGCGCAGGAGAGGCAGAACAGTTTTGCACGTGTTACGTTCAACAGTGGGCAAACAGGACAGTTCCTGTGTTTGTGTAAAATAACGTGGGAAAAGGCGGCAGGAAGTCTGCGTGTTTGTATTAAGAGAAAACTGTCTCTTACTACACGATTGCTTAGACATTCCATAAGAGAAACTTCCAGAGTGGTTTTATAGAACGAGAATCAGTAATGATATGCTTTGGTTATCCCACAGAGAAAAGCCAGAATTGAGTAAGATATTATGGACTAAGTATATGTGGGAGACCTGGGTTCCATCCCTGGGTTGGGAATATACCCTGGAGGAGGGCATGGCAACCCACTCCAGTATTCTTGCCTGGAGACTCCCCATGGACAGAGGAGCCTAGCGGGCTACAGTTCATGGAGTCGCAAAGAGTTGGACACAGCTGAGCAACTAAGCACAACACAGCAACCGTAGTACTTCAAGTGGGTGGGATGTTTTATGTGGTCTATAAATCTCATAGGAAAAGGCTACGTCTTCACCATCACAGACATAGATATTGGTGATAAAAATGCAGATTAAAAGCAGTAACGGGCTATTACAGAATTTTAAGAGTGGTCCTTATGTTTTCTGAATGGATTTCTTCTTTTTTTTTTTTTAAATGCAGGAACCTACTTTGCGGTTGAACTTGGATGGTGTGGATGGGGACAAATGAGATTGACTCAGGGGGCTTGACTCTGTCTTCCTAGGGTCAGTAGTTGTAGTGTCACATATTTAGGGGAATTCTAAAGCACAATTTGAAGAACTACTCTTTATCTAGGCCAAGACAGGTTCAGTGATTTGCCCAGGTTAGGAAGTTCTTGATCTAGCTAGCACTCTGGATACACTAATACCTTCAACATGCTAGTGGTATCTTTGAAGGCAACGTTAAGGTTTCTTTTTTCCTTTTTGATTCTGTGTAGTAGGATTAGTACAGTGTTATTATGTACACTGTAAGTGCTTCACAGGTACTTAATTGAATCTTAGAGTATTAAAGCGCCAAAGATTTCATAATTCTAAAGCTGAAAAAAAATTTATAGTTCAAATAATCCAAAACTGAAAAAGCTAGCTGCCTTTAATAAGGATAGTGCTGTTGTAATAGCAGAAGAAAAAAAAAAAAAAAAACACTTTTAGAATTAATTAAAATGGTTGGAGACTAGTAGGAGCAAGTGGAAAAGAGCTGTTGGAAGGGTTGCATGGCAAAAACAGTGCATTGTATGCACCCCTGAATTCCAGCACTGAACTGGAAGGGAGGCCCCCTAAGGCTCTGTGGGAGATGTGACACTGACTAGCTGTGTGTCCACAGGTGCTTACTCAGTCTTGCTGGGCCTTCGTTTCCTCATCAATAAAATGAAAAGGGCATAACTGAGTGAACTTATACATCTGTTTGGAATTGTTCTTTAAAGAAGCCATATTACAGGTTTATCTAATTGTATCAGTGATGTTCTTTTTAAAATGTTTTATACTCCTGGTTTCAGAGCAAATTTATCAGTTTTATAGTAAACATAGTTCTTTCCTTTATGTCACTGTTTGTATGACTTTAAAATAATTTCTGAAATGATTCATCTTGAAAATTCATTAAATCATTCAGCAGTCATTAATAGTTGTTTGGGACTATTATACCGTGAGCTCCATAGGCATACCTAAAGCCTAGCAAAGTACCTTATTTGTGGAATTTAGTTGAATAAAATAGAGATTCTAAAGACATTTCCAAAAAACAGAAGCTCCAAAACTAATTTGAGATATATACCTCCCAACACTTACTGGGTGGTTCAGTTCCAGCATGTGTATTTAACTATAGATTGCAAATGCTTGAAGCTCCTTTAGGGAAAGTGGGTATTACTATTACTAACATAGGAATTGTAGGGTTACTGTTGCTAGAATAATAGTGCAGATGTACAGAATGTAGATCTTCTCTTTCACATTTACCATTCTTTTCTGGGGAAAATTACCAGATGTGTCCTTACCTCTTACCGCTGTATCATAAATGCAGTGATACTTAGAATGTATGTGAGAGAGAGGGAAAGAGAAAGAGAATGTGTACATGTGAGAGAGAATGGTTTTCATAAACTTCTATAATTAGATAGAAAGTGGGAAGTTAGAGAATTCTCAAAATTTGATTGCCAAAACCTGGTTGCCAGGTGGGGACTCCGTTAGGGCAGAGCTTGCTGCCTGTTCTTTACTTAGTCAAGGCAGTGGCACTGTTTCTTCAAGCAGGTGGAGACAGAGCCTCAGGGTTTTATCGGAACTCTTTATTGACCTACGTAACTTTGCTTTTGGCTTTACCCCTAGCTGGTTTGGTTTTGAACTTGATTAAAACTTTAGACATGAGATGCATAAGTGAATATAAAAAATTAGGAGTCTCCGTTTTTGCCCACTGTCTGTTGGCTGGCTCTTTCCATTTCCCTGTTTTGTATTTTTGAGTCTTCATAAACGCCTTGACCAAAGGAAGATGGCATCTGCTGTTTTCCTAGATTATATGATCTAAAGATAATACCAGATTTCTGCTACTGACTCCCTTATACATAGCTCTTTAATTTGTATTGTTGGGATAGTCCATTGATTAAGTGTAGCTTTTACTTATGTGGCATTTTGATTAATCTGCACCTTTTATTTGTTTAATATATTAATAGATCTCTGTACTATTTGAGACCTTAAATTAGTAAATTTAAATAAAACCTCGAAATCCAGGTTTATTAATAAGACAAATGAAGGACATAATTTCGCTAAACTTTTTTTCTTTGTAGAATTCTAACAGAATTCCTGTATAGCAGGGGATAAAAAGGGAAGGACAGTGAGTATAGTATGCTCGAGTGAGGTTCATGTCATCTTTGGAGGCCTCACAACTGTCTTAGGAGGTAGGGATCTTTATCTCATTTCCCACATGAGGAAGCTGAAGCTGAGGAATTCTAAATGACTTGCCGAGGGGCACACATACAAAAAGTGTGAAGACTAGATTTCAGACCTAAGTGAGACTTACAAACAAAATATTATTTTCTTCCTAAAAATTAAGTTTACAGAATTTTCAAGACATAATTATCACATAAAGTGAAGTCCATGAAGTCCACTTTGACCAAACCTAGAAAATCCCTAACTATCAATATTCTTTAAAGGTTGACTTTTGTGCAGATTGTTGGAAAACTTTAGTTTTTTTCATCTGTAATTTGATTATCAGTGGGCTCAGAATGACTGTAATCCAATGACAGAATTTTAGTGGTAAAAGTAAAATAGGACCAAAAGTAGTTTGGAGATCCATTATTGACCAGAATGTGTCATTTCTGTCATTTACATAACAGTTTGGTTTGGTGTGTGTATTTCAGGTCTGTGTTCCCGAAATCCAGG
This sequence comes from Bos taurus, assembly GCF_002263795.3. Lineage (NCBI taxonomy): Eukaryota > Metazoa > Chordata > Mammalia > Artiodactyla > Bovidae > Bos > Bos taurus. The sequence goes on from NC_037336.1 coordinate 43,729,141, forward strand.
TGCTTCATATTAACTAGTATTCTAGAGATGAGGTTAATGGCAGGAAGTGCCTCAGAAATGTAACTAAAATGTTATTTAGCCTACAGATGTCATTAATGAGGGTATCTGTGAAAAAGATTTGTAAACTGACTGTGACATCCTCAGGCATTGATATTTAGGTTATAGTGTGAAAATTAGGCACATAATTTCTGTTTTTCAAGAACCAGTGGATTTGTAAGTGTTATCTGCCAGTATTCTGCATGTAAGAAAAAGTTGTCTCATTCTAATCATTCACCGAGTTCATTTGTTCACAAGTATTTGCATGCTGTGCTTGCACTGTGCACAGGGGATGCAAATGGTGATTAATATGGTACATCACCCTTTAAGAATTTATAATACAATAATAAAAGAAATAAGTGTACAATCAAATTTTAAATCACAACTGTGATTGGTGCTGTGAAGGAGAGATATAGTGCAATAAAAGCTAGTTCCGCTGAGGGGAATTTGATCTGTTTTAGTAGGGCAGAGAAGACTTCTTTGATGAAATGTCCTGTCTTTTGAGGTCTGACAAACGGATGGAATTAGGTAGGCAAAGAGTAATGAGAGGACTTTTGTCCGCAGAGGGGATGTAAGTATGAGGACAGCCTGTTGCTCTTGAGCACAGAGTTGGGGGCAAAATAAATATGTTGCTTATTTTTCTTTTGGGTTATTTATCTTGTTATTTTACAAAAGATTATTTTTATAGATATTAACCATTTTCTATCAAACACTGTAAAATATAATCACAACTTTAAAATTCATCTTGATTTTTATAGTATCTTTCTATAAAAAAATGTTTTTAATGCTTTATATGCCCAATTATTATATATCTTTTTCTTAGTCATATATGGATTTCTTTCTTTGTTAAGAAGGCCCCCCCCCCATACACCTGCAGGTTTTACATAGTTTTCTTACCTATCTTTTCTTGTAAGATTGGTTTTTAATATGTAACTCTTTAGCTCATCTGGAACTTATTTTTGTGTGCTGTGTGAGATACAGGCATACAGCTTTATTTTCTTCCAGGCGATAGCTAGCTGTAGTGGGTTTATTTATTATATAAACTAAGGGTGGGCAAACTTTTTTCTTTAGAGAATCAGAAAATAAAGGTTCTCAGCTTTGTAGAGCAAATGGTCTCTGTTGCAATTGTACAGTTCTGTAGCTTGGAAGCAACCATAGACAACTTGCAGTTGATGGGCATGGCTGTGTTCCAATTAAATCTCTATCTCCAGAATCAGGACAAAGGCACAGTCTGGATTGCAGGCTGTAGTGTATTGATTCCTGATATAAACTATTCTTTTCCTATTAGATAAAAGTGCCACTTCTGCTTTACATTAAAATAGCTTGACTTAGAGGGATCTGGTTTTGAATTCCTCTTCCATTCCATTGGTTTATTTGTTTATTTTTATGGCAGTATTATTTTTATTTGATTTTAATGTTCTGATATTTGCTGGGGCAATTCACTGCTGACCTTTTTTCCAGTCTTGGTTAGTAAGTGGGAATACATTTCTGTTTTAATTTTAGTAAAATTCACCTTTTTATGTCATTAAATCTTCCCACATAAGAACACAGTACATTTTTCTTATTCAGATTTGGTTTTATGTTTTCCAGTAGGCCCTTTGTCTTTCTTTTAAATTTATTTCTAGGTGTTTCTTAGATTTTGTTTTTCTTTATTTCATTTCCATTTCTAGATATTTATTTATGGCATCAACCAAAAAAAAAACAAAACAAACCCCTCTTCCCACAATTTTTGTCAGCCATTTCTTGTTCTTGCTTCATTGCATTGTTAGTATTGTGTCGCCAAGACCATGTTAAATAATAATGTTACTAGCAGTAATCAGCCTTTTCCCCCAGCTTTTCCCTTAGCCTTTGGGATCTGTAAACTCATTGGTCCTTAGGCTCACGTCCACCCAGAGGGGCAATACTGTAGAGGTTTGTAGTTCCCCATGTAGATCTTGGCCGCCTTGCTCTCTCCAGTAGTTACTTTAGCTCAGAGAGCCACTTTGTTGGTAGGAGACAGATTTGGGAATCGAAGGAAGAGGGGGAAGCATTAAGCTTCCAGCTCCCAGAATCCTCTCCACATACAATTGTTATTATGCTGTTTTTTCATGTAAAGAATTTATAGCAGTAATTCTCGGGGCAAGGTATAATGCTAAATTCATGCCCTAGCTGTGGTGGTAGCATACTACAATGAAACACCTATGCTTAAAAACAGGATTTGTATTTCACATGTAAAGACATGAAAGTATAGAGTGGATGGTCAGTTCTCAAAGTAACTTCACTTCTGATCCAAGTGAAGACAACAGTTAAAAAATTATAAATAACTTGCAAGTTGAAGGCATGTCATTGATTTTCACCTTTCTGTAGAGATACAGCTTATGAAGTTAATTTAATTTCTTTACAAAGTATTTTAAACATTTATTAAACAGCTAAAGAGAATTTCTTCTTTAGTAAATGCAAAGAAGCAGCCGAGCCTCTTGTGCTTGTATCTTTGTTCCCCTCACAATGCCGTACACATAATAGGTGCTCACAAAACACACAAACTATATATAACAAGCTAAGGAAGTTCTCATTATCTATGAAGGTGGTGGCCATTCTGGTCTCTCAGTAAAATAGACTGTAACATTCATACCATACATTTTACTGTAGAATTCTGGGCTGGATTTTCTGTTGAGTAAACTATCATTGAGCTTCCCACGAGGCACTGGTGTAAAGAACCTGCCTGCCAATGCAGGAGACCTAAGAGACATGGGTGTGGTCCCTGGGTCAGGAAGATTCCCTGGAGAAGGAAATGGCAACCCACTCCAGTATTCTTGCCTGGAGAATCCCATGCACAGAGGAGCCTGACAGGCTGTAGTCTATAGGGTTGCAAGGAGTTGAACATGGCTGAAGTGATATAGCATGCACACAGAGAAACTATCATTCTCTACTGTTGCTCTAAAGTAGAACAGAGCTGTATGAAAATATAGTAATAAATTATTTTTGTGCAGCACTTTATATTTTGTGAAATACTTTGATCTTCACAACACCTTTGTGTGGACAGAGCAAATATTACTGTCTTTTCTAAGCTGGAAGTTAATGACCAGATAAAGGACACAAAACTAGTAAGCAGTTGAGCAAGGACTAGAGTGCAGATCTAGCTCTGTTTGGTATATACATGCACACATATTCTAAAAGAATCTCTTTTTTGCAAGAACATAAATATGTATTGAAACTTTAGCAGTTGAATATGAGATGAATCTTTTGCAGACATAGATTAGTTCAATTAATGAGGAATTGGGGGCGTTGATTTGAGTTTTAAGGGATTAAAAAAATAAGAGTTCAACAATCTTTCCTTTTGCTGCCTTTGCTTTTGGTGTCAGATCCAAAGAAATTATTTGCATGACCCTGTCGAGCAGCTCACCACTTTTATGGTTTCAGGTCTTAATCCATCCAAGTCTTTAATCTATTTTGAGTAAATTTTGTGAATGGTATAAAATAGTCATCCAGTTTCATTCTTTTGCATGTAACTGTTCAGTTTTCCCAGCACCATTTATTGAAAAGACTGTCCTTTTCCCTATATTCTTTGATCTTTTGTTATAAATTAATTGACCATATACATGTCTGTCGGTTTATTTCTGGGTTCTCTGTTCTGTTCCATTGTTCTGTGTGTCTCTCTTTATGCCAGTACCATACTGTTTTGATTACTGTAGACCTGTAATACAGTTTGAAGTCAGGGAGTGTGATACCTCCAGTTGTGTTCAGCTTAAGATTGCTTTGGCTATTCAGGGTCTTTTGTGGTTCCACACCACAAAATTTTATGATCAAATAGTCTAATGGGTTGTTTTTTTGAGATATAATTCACAGACCATAAGAATTGCCCTTTTAAAGTGACAGTTTTAGCATTTTACAGAGTTGTGCAGTCATCACTGCTGTCTAGTTTCAAAACATTTTCATCACCTCTAAAAGAAACTCCATACCCGTTAGCAATCACTTCTCTTTCCTCCTCCCCCGGCCCCTTGCAACCACCAGTTTACTTTCTGTCTCTGTGAATGTGCTATGTGGACATACAAATGAAATCATATTACATGTGTCTTTTTGTGTTTGCCTTCTTTCATGTGGTGTAAGTTTCATCTGTCTTGTAGCATATAGTACCTCATTCCTTTTTATGACCAACGTTCCTTTGTATGGATATACCACATTTTGTTTATCCATTCATTGGTTGATGCATATTTGGCTGGTTTCCACTTTAGGGCTGTTACTTTCTGTGAACATTCATGTACAAATTGTGACAGTGGGCATATGTTTTCAGATTTCCTGAGTGTATACCTAGGAATGGAAATGGTGGATCATCTAACTCCATGCTGAGCCTCTTGGAGAACTGTTGTACTGTTTTCCAAATCAGTTGCACCATTTCATGTTCCTCTCAGCAGTGAATGAGAATTTCAGTTCCTCTATGTCCCTGCCAACATTTGTTATTATATGCCTTTTTGATTAGTCATCCTGAGTGGATATGAAGGGATATTTCATTATGATTTTGAAACTGCAAGGAGATCCAATCAGTCCATTCTGAAGGAGATCAGCCCTGGGATTTCTTTGGAAGGAATGATGCTAAAGCTGAAACTCCAGTACTTTGGCCACCTTGTGCAAAGAGTTGACTCATTGGAAAAGACTCTGATGCTGGGAGGGATTGGGGCAGGAGGAGAAGGGGACGACAGAGGTTGAGATGGCTGGATGGCATCACTGACTTGATGGACATGAGTCTGAGTGAACTCCGGGAGTTGGTGATGGACAGGGAGGCCTGGCGTGCTGCGATTCATGGGGTCACAAAGAGTCGGACACGACTGAGCGACTGAACTGAACTGAATGATACTGAGCTGGAGAAGGAAAAGGCAACCCACTCCAGTATTCTTCCCTGCAGAATTCCATGGACAGAGAAGCCTGGCAGGCTAAGTCTGTGGGGGTCACAAGAATCGGACACAACTTAGTGACTAAACTACTACTGCTTATGATCCTGAGTATCTTTTCATGTACTTACTGACCATTTGTGTATTTCCTTAGGAGAAATATCTTTTCTTTGCTTATTTTTAAATTGGGCTGTCTTTTCACTATTGAGTTGTGAATGTATACACATATATATACTGAGTTGTGAATATATTTTATATATTCTGAATACAAGACCTTCACTAGATATTTGCTTTATAAATAGTTACTCCCATTCTTTGGACTGTCTTTTTACTTTCTTGGCCATGTCCTTTGAACACAGACGTTTTTCATTCTGATGAAGGTCCAGGTCTTTTTGTTGTTGTTGTTGCTTATGCTTTCATATTGTCATATCTAATAAAACTTTGCCTAATACAAAGTACATTTCCTTATAAAGTTTTGTAGTTTTGTTTCTTTCATTTAGGTCTTTGATCTCCAAAACTTGCATGTTTTTAAATTTTTCTTGCTCTGTTCATTCCTCTTAAGAATAGCCTCTACTTCCAAAATGCTTCATGACTCAGCTCAAATGCCATTTCCACCAAGAAGTCTTCCTTGATTTCTCCATATGTGCCCCAATCCTTCATACCATGTATAAATTATTTTCTCTTTCTCTGAATTTTGTTTTAAAGCGTTCCCTTCTACTTTTTATTATGGCAAGTGTGTACATTAGGAAGAAACCTTAAGAATCATCTTGTTTAACCCCCTAATTTTAGAAATACGACAGATAGCTTGCACAGAGCTCTTACCCAAATGTTCGATTGGGTATTTAATGGCAGAGACAGAAGTAGAACTTGAGTCTTGCATTTCCAGCCTAATTATTTTTCTACACACAGAATTTGTAATATAGACCTTTCTTAAGCTCTTTTGCAGTATTTCACCATGGACCTGTTAAAGTCTGTGTACAGTTTCTCTGTAAGATGTAACCTGTGAATTCCTGGAGGTCAAGGAGTTGTTTCATTTCTCTCTGTATCTTTAGAAACATTTCTCAGAGACTTTTTCCTGCTAAAATAAATAAATGAATAATGCTTTGGTTTAGAAAATTAATATTTTTAATATAAGATTACAATGATACCCCCTTAGATACCTTTTGAAAGAAATTGATACGTTGAGGCCTGTAGGGGGCAGCCCAACACAGCAAGTTTTGATTGCCCTTAGTAAGCTACCTACTATTCTCTGAGATCGTTTTCAACTTAAATTGCTTCTTATGTGGATTTTTGAAAAACGAAAGTAACGATTAATGACAAACTTATTTGATGGGTTTTTTTTTTAATTGTCTTGTATAGGAATGGAAAGTTTTTGATGCAGATGATATGCTGTTTTGTTTTTAAAGCATTTGTGTTTTTGTTTTGTTTAGTCACTGAGTTGTATCCATCTCTTTTGCGACCCCATGGGCTGTCGCCTGCCAGGCTCCTTTGTCCATGGGATTTCTCAGGCAAGAATATTGGAGTGGATTGCCATTTCTTTCTTCAGAGGATCTTCCCGACTGGGTCAAATCCTACATTCCAGGCAGATTCTTTACCATCTGAGCCACCAGGGAAGTCCTTTAATGCCACAATAGCACAGATAATATAATGGCAAATGTTGTCCCTAATTTATTGTTAGAGAAGTTAAAGCATGCAAATTAATAGTATTATTGCAGACTACTAGTTATTATTAAATGAAGTCCGTATTTTCTTATTAATTTGTTACACTTAGCTAGGTCATTGTTTCATTTACTATTTTCAAGAATAAAAAACATTGCTGGTAATTAAAGTAAGCTATAGACAAATAACAACAATACCTAACATTTATTGAGTATTTGTGTGCAGGTACTATTTGAAATACTATTTTACATGCATTCATTCATTTATTCCTCATTACTGTCCTCTGGGACATATGCTGGTACTGTCCCCGTTGTGTGGATGAAGTAATTGATTAATTATTGAAAACTGCCCAGGATTACTCAGTAAGTGGAAGAGCTGGACTCTGAACTCAGGCAGTCTGGCCTCAGAGCTCTCACCCTTCATCACTGTCCCTTGGATACTTTGTTAAGCTCATTACTTTTATTTTCTTACTCCTTTCTATCACAACTTTCCATTTGAGACTGTTTTCCAGTTTTTACACACATCAGGCTTCTTATTACTCCACGCTTTCTGTTGTTTCCTGCTTTTCTTCGTCGTCTTCTTCTAGTAGAGAAAATGCATAGACAGAAAGTAAAAACATGACATCCTCCCTTTAGTGCGAAGAGATTGAAACAGATAGTTAAAGTTGTGTGGTTTTCTTTCTCTTTTATTTACAGAATGTTCTTTTTCGAATTACCAATTAAGTAGTTTTTAGTGAGCACATTAAAACATGAATTCTCAAATTTAGGGATGGAATGAACTTTTTTCTTCCTGCTTAAGCATGTAGTACCATGGGATAATTTTAAGAACTGAAATATTAAATATCTTATTTTTAAAAGATAGATTGTGGTAAGATAGGCTTAATTATTTCACTAAAAATGACTTTTTAGATCCCTTTGCAAAAAAATTATTAGTTGTGATAAGATCCTTATATTTTATTATGGTATTCTAATATATGTAAAAATTAACCTTACTTCCAGTTATTGGTGTGTATTTTCTTTCTCATTCTTTCCTTTCCGTAATTTCAAGTTTCCTTAAACACTCTGAGAATATGAGTAGATATGGTAAAAATAAATTAGACTTCAACTAGTCAATTTGAAAAAAGCTTAGGTTAACTGAGAGGCATAAAAAATGATAATTTGGCTAAAATGAAAATAAAGCTGTTTCATACCTAAGTGTTCAATGGTATTTATATCACAAAATAAGATCTTAGTGTGTAATTTTTTAAAGAAAATATTATCAAATTGTTTACTCCTTGGTTTATTAAGGCACCTCATATTACAGTTAATATTTGAGTTTCTTGCAGGAATTGTCACCCTATTCCATGGTTAAGCTACACCTTAGGATGGTCATCAGCTGCTTTAATGAGTAGATTTATTATAGCCTTCCCATCTTTTTCTAACTGACATGGGTTTTAGTTTCCTGATTTACTTCTGGCCTAGTGAAGTCTTGGTAGGTGCTAAGCTCAATCCCTGTCTAAAGAATGTTTATTTCTTCAGCCTTACTTTTCAAAAAGATTTCCAAGACCCAGATCATCTCTGTGTGTGTCATTATCACAGTTTTCTCTCAGTCTGTTTCCATCTCAGAGAATGCCACCATCCAGAAATGATGCTCTGTAGGGTCATCATTTAATCTGTTGACAATTTCATGGTGTAAGAAAATTTGCTTAATCACTTATCTATTCCAATAGTGAAAACTACCTTCTGATTTTTTTTTTCTGTTCTTCTCATAAATGATTTTCATGTAACAGACCAGAAGACACACCACCTGTCTGTTAAGAACAGAATTACTAGGCCTTGATTCTTAGTAGTGGTTCCTTCTTTTGGGTAAATATGAGAATTGCTTTTGGTCTAATTACTCATACTTCTAAAATAACTACTTACTAATAATTTCAAATAGGTAATGTATGTGTGATTGTTTAGGAATATTAGAAGGAAAAACCAATTTAAAAACACAAAGGCTAATATTCCTATTATTTGTGGCCTGAGCCTGGAAGTTTTTATTTTGGCATTTTATATCCTGGTGTCTTACTCTTTGGTGAAGTTTGTGTCTTAGTTGTTGGATCATACCCATTTTCTTTTTAATTTTGTTTTTAATTTTCAAGGTTTTGCAGGAGTTTATATATTTGGTTCATGAGTCTTGCAGGTTGTTTTTATAAGACAAGTACTAAGCAGATGATATAAATACAGAGATTTGTATAGATATATTGATGTGTGTACATCAGTTGTATTGATATTACATATAGATGCAGAACTTGATATGTACATATTTGAAATTTCTTGAATCGTTAGCTAAGCAAGTTGCTTTTGCAGAGGATTGTGCTATATTAAAATGTTAATTCTCAGTTAAGAAATGTAGTCTGATATAAACAGTCAATTGCATTGTCTTTTGATGCCTTGGGAGTATTTTACAGAATATATCTTGTCTCAAACAAGGTATATCTCTCAAAGGTCTATTTCCAAAAATATCCTGTAAAGGTAAAGGAATGTCAGTGCTAGTTCAAAGAGTTACTGTTTGAGTGTGTTGCTTGAAGCAGGTAATGGGTAGTGAGAGCTCTCTATCAGTGGAATGACGAGTCTTGATCACAGTTAGGTTCCACAGAATTGGATCTACATTTGGAAACTGTACGAGTAGACCATGTATCTACGTTGGGTGTGATCTTTTCATGAAAGTCACCTGTCTGCTATGTTGTTACACAGTTATGTACATGACATAAATTAATTAAAATATACTAGTTGCGAAGTTGTACGAATTAGCAAGGTGAGGATTTCAAATGATTGTTGAATTCACTGAGGAATGATTTGTATATTAGATGTGTGGCTGAGTTCACGTGCACGAAACTCTGAGAAGTCAAACTAATGTTACTTATTATTGAACTTCATTAACCATGTGTTCAGTTCAGTTCAGTCGCTCAGTTATGTCCGACTCTTTGCGACCCCATGAATCGCAGCACGCCAGGCCTCCCTGTCCATCACCAACTCCCGGAGTTCACTCAGACTCACATCCATCGTCAGTGATGCCATCCAGCCATCTCATCCTCTGTCGTCCCCTTCTCCTCCGGCCCCCAATCCCTCGCAGCATCAGAGTCTTTTCCAATGAGTCAACTATTCGCATGAGGTGGCCAGAGTACTGGAGTTTCAGCCTTAGCATCATTCCTTCCAAAGAAATCCCAGGGCTGATCTCCTTCAGAATGGACTGGTTGGATCTCCTTGTGTTACACCATATTAAATCTGTCTTCAAACATTGTAAATGATTATTACATTTGAAATGTAGAAAATTAACATACTAAGAAATAACATGTCTTTAGAACTAAAGACTCAGAAATCCAATGTAGTATTCTTAACATTTTGTCTAGATTTTTCAAAATGTGGATAAGAGAGACATTTCACATGGATGAGAAGAGTTTGTCCTGCTCATTTAAAATTTGAAAGAAATAATGTATTTCAGTAGGCACTTCTGTCCTTTTAGTCTTTCCTTCCTTTCTTTTCTTTTCCTCCTCTATTTTTCTTTTTCTTCATCTTTCTGTCCCACCTTATTCTTATACAGAGCCCTCCCTTTTCTCTACATCTCTAATCTGAAAAGTTTTTACTATGTAATAAAGCATTTCCTATTTCAATTAAAGTTTTGAAGTTTACTTTTAAAAGCAGAGCTTTACTAAAGGAAAAATACCTCTATTAGCTTACATTTAAAATCCTTTTCATCATGATGAGGGTAATTATCTGTTACTTCTAAGAAGTAAGCCATAGCTAATTTCTGACTCTGCATCCACGTTTAAAGTGACTTAGAATCAGCTGGGGACAGTTCTGACGTCTGCTTATGTAACGCAGCATTCGTGCTCTTCACTAGGTGTTCATTTTAGCTACAGATGCTTCATATAAAACAGGGTAGAGTAGCTTTCAAAAGGATCTACACATCAAAGTGTAACTTGAACTCTGGTTTTTACGTTGCTTAAGGAATCCTTAATGGAGTAGAACTAACAAATTTGTTCTTCCCACTGACACATTATCGTTTTAAAGCTTTAAAACCTTTTTTCTTCTATGTCCTCTGAAGCCATAGCACATACAAGTGGATAGTTTTATTATTTCGGAATGTTTTAACAATATCCACATTAAATGTCATTCTATTTCATGCTTGGTGCAAAGAAGGTTTCCTTTAATTGTAATTAATCCTGGAGAATAATGATCTGCTTTTGGAATGATAGATAAAATTCCTTACATAAAAGAGCTGTATTTTAAGTTGAAATACACTCATGCTATAGTTTGGCTGATAACTCTTCATAACTGTAGTGACGATATCTTTTAGCTACAGTGTATCTTCTTTTGCCTCATCACAGTCTTCCATTTCTCAGATGGATAAGCTGTCACTAAGTTACCCAAGAATTAATCTTCACTGTCTATGGCCCTCTTAGAACCTTACTTTAAAAATCACCGCTTCACTGTACTACTAAATAAGAAAATGTTTATGTGATTTTAAAACCTCCATAGTGGAAAGAAACCTGTAATTTTTACTTGCTATATTGGTGGTATTGAAAAATTATCTTAAACTAAAATTCTGTTGGAATATATTAGCCTGTTTTGGATTTCTATAGACAGTACTCTCTTCACATATTGTGTTCTAAAAATTTGAATTTGTAAAGGCGATAGGCCTTGTTATTATAAGTAAAAAAAAAAAAAAATTTAGGATAGGCCATGTAATTAGTAATGAAATTGAACTATGATATTGATACTGTAAACCCTGACCTGCATTTTAGAAAGCATTCCTTATCATTCTAATAAAGTCTTAAGTCAAGAAACTATGAGAGGAAGAGTCCCTCTTTTCTGTTCAGGTCATGGTAATGTGGGTTGGAATCAGACGTTCCTCTCCGAGGAAGGAGAGGCTGTTTCTCTGCTGCCCTGACTGGTGGGGAGGGTTCTGGGAAAGCTCAGAAATAGTAGACATAAAGAGTCTACAAGCTGGGCAGTTGTCCTTGATCAATAAGGACATTTTTTTTATAATCCAGACACTGTATGTGGTATGATACATTAGTTCTATTTTATATAACACCTTATTGTTAAATTCTGAATCCACTTTAGGTTTTATAATTTCAAAACTTGAAACTTCATTTTAAGTATCAGAACATGAGTTTTAAATGAGTTAAACAAATTAAGGGAAACTTACTTAAATTCCCACAAACAGCTTTCAGATTGCCATAATGCTATATAACTTTTAAAGAAAAATCTATAATTTTTGTAAATTGATGAGGGCAGGGATATTTCTCTAACGTTATTTGGAGGCTCTTGACCTCATTTGGAAATTTTAAATTGGTGGAATATAATTATTGTTTCTTAAGAATGCATGAAATAAACATAGAATGATGAATAGTTATAAATCAGACTGTGATGAATCTGAGTTGTCACTCTAGAAGGCCTCTTCTACTTCCACCCATTTGAGGACTTTGTACTAACAGCTTCATTGAAGTATATAACTTTGATATCAGAATTCATCCTTTTGTCTTTTTGGTTCTGCTGCAAGGCAAGCGGGATCTTAGTTCCCCAACCAGGGATTGAACCCATGCTCCTTGTGGTGGAAGTACAGAGTTTTAACCACTGGACCATCATGGAAGTCCTAAAGTTCACCCTTTTAGGTGTACTATTGATTTTTTAGAATATTCACAGAGTTGGTGGAACCATCACTATTATGTAATTTCAGAACATTTTTATCACCCCAAAAAGACCCCATCCCTAATTAGCAGTCACACCTCATTCTTCCTTCCTTCCAGCCCATGACAAATTCCCCCTCCCCTCCAGTTCATGGCTACTACTGGTCTTCCCCTGCCTCCCCAACCCCCCAGATTGGTATATTCTGAACGTTTTGTGCAAATGGAATTTTAAAGTTTATGGCCTTTTGTGTCTGGCTTCTTTCACTTGGATTATATTTCCATGGTTCATCAATGTTATGGCACGTTTCTGTTCCTTTCCTGTTTATGGCCAAGTAATACTCCACTGCTTGGAAATACAACGTTGTTTATCTATTCACTGATTGGTGGTGGTTTGGATTGTTTCTACCTTTTGCCTATTACGAATAAATGCTGCTATGAGCATTAATGTACAAGGTTTTGATGGACATATGCTTTCAGTTCTCTTGGGTAGATATTTAGGAATGGAATTGCTGGGTTATGTGGTAATTCTATGTTTAATCTTTTGAGGAACTGCCAGATTATTTTCCAAAGTATGTATACCATTTTACATTTCACTCACCAAGTATAAGGGTTCCAATTTGTCCACATCATTGCCAACATTTGTTATTTTCTATCATTTTAATTATAGCCATCTGAGGAGGTATAAAGGGGTATATTACAAATTACTAATGATGTTAAACATTTTTTCATATGTTTAATGACCATTTGGATATCATCTTAGGCAGGATATCTTCAAATCCTTTGCTCTTTTTAAACTGGGTTTTCTTTTTATTATTGAGTTGTAAGAGCCCTGTATATCTTCTGGTCACTAATTCTTTATTGGATACATGATCTGCATTTATTTTCTCCTATATTTGGTTTTATTTTCATTTTCATAGTGCCCTTTGAAATACAAAGATTTTTTTTTTATTTTATTTTTAAACTTTACATAATTGTATTAGTTTTTCCAAATATCAAAATGAATCCACCACAGGTATACATGTGTTCCCATTTTAGTTAAGTTCAGCTTATTTTCTCTTTGGTTGCTTGTGTTTTCAGGTTGTCTCACCAAATCCAAGGCCGTAAAGATTTCCTTCTATGTTTTCTTCTAAGAGTTGTATAGTTTTACTACATTGTTTTTCTTCATATATTTTTTAGGGTAGTCAAGTGCTATTTTTTTTTAAATTTCTTAATCAACATATGACTTCCAACAGTGAGATCTGTAAAATATTTATCATTTTTTTTTATTTGCTACTTCTAAAAAACTCACAGGAATTTATGAAATCTACTTCAAATGATACTTCAGTGAATAAATGTTTTAAATGATTAGTATCGAAACAAAAATATCAGCATCCTCATATTATAAACTTTATTTCATTTTCACTGTAAAGCCTACAGACCTTACACAAGGGCTGAGGATCTTTGGTGCTTTAGTCACTCCTGGCCCAAGTGTAGAAACACTTTTCTAGTGGATAAGACACTCGATTGATCATCAGGAGAACAGAGTTTCAATTCTGAGGTCGACACAACCTCTTTTACCCAGATGCTGCTTCTTGCTACTCTGATTTCTATATTTGTACAAATTAAAAGTGCTGCATAGTTATTTTGTGTAAGTATACCATAAAGGTAGAAATAATCTGTATATAAACATGTCCTTTGAATCATCAGTCAAAAACAGTTTATTCCATTACTCTTATAGTAGCTTACCTTTTTAGTATGGCTTTGGATAAAATTAGCAAAGACGTTTTTATAGATACTGAAATTTAAACTATGATTCCCCAGGTATGGTTTTGAGATTTTTCAGGAGAAACCTTAGAAGTAAGATAATTATTACTAAACACATCAATCCTAGCACTTTTATAGGAAGCCTCTAATTTGGCCACTCTACTAATAATTTCAAATAAAACATTTTAAAGCAATATAACTTATTTTATAAATCAGCTCATAAACAGCACCAAATTGTTCTCGGCCTTAGCAGGAGGGAAATGGTGCTTCCCTATAACACATTTTATTCAATGAAAGGATATGAGGAAAACACACACTGTTGCCTATGTTTGAAGACAATTTGCCTTAATTATTTATGTGGCAAAATATATTTGGTATTGTCTAGACAGAATTATAATAAATATAACAGTTTAAAGAAGACAAGACATAAACTATAAACCTGATTTGTGGATATAATTCTGATGGGTGCTTTCATTTAATCATAGTCTCAATTAAGACACTGCTGCTTTGAGGATTAAGTGTCCCTGACTATAATAATGACAGCTTTTCAAATGTTAATTATTATTTTTTAGAGTTGTCGGGAATATTAAAAGTGGACTTCAGACTCTGGTAGCGTAACTACAGAAAGTGCTTATTTTCAAGTCTCCTATTTCCCTACATGAAGGATAAAAGTGGTCTGATTAAGTGGCCCTGACTCCCCTCTCGCTGTCTCCCTGTCCCCCTCCTTCCCACCATCGAAAGGACTGTTTACTGTAAAGGTCTAAAAGCATTCATTTGAAAATGGTTTGTTCTTTGTACTTAATGAGGTATTGTAATGTGTATATTCTTAAGCTAATTTTAACATGAGGCTTCTTTTGAAAAGCATGTGATGCAAAATTTGACATGCATGAGTATATCTCAGGCCAGATACGCATGTGACAGTTTGAAGCACGCATCATGTGTCATTGTTGGTAAAGTCTGGCAGCATATCCTGTGTAAACCCCTATTTTCTTTTTCTTTGTGCCCCATATTTATTCTGATTAACAAGACTTCAAAGGGAACAACTGATGGTTGAATACCAATTATTTTTTATTCTCTATGTTTTGGGTTCTGTAAGGACTAAATAGTGTTACTTTTCTTTGGCTCCACGTTTAACCGTGGTTTTAAAGAGAGGAATGAAAGGAATTAATCACTGTTAAACAGCTGTTGCACTAGGTGTTTTGTATATCTCATGTAATTGTTACAGCAGTCATTCAAATATGTATATTATTCCTGTTTTTCAGATTTAGAAACATACTTCCAAGACTGATATAATTTGCCATAGGTTCCCAGTCAGTTGTGTTGTGAGTTAGAATTCCAGCCAAGCCCTTGCTAATTCCACTGCATTTGACGTTCTACACTTTACATGCTAAATTTGTAGCCCACTTTTCTCCCCTTATCCACTAATATCTGACAGGTACCATTGCATTTCATCTGCCTCTGTGTGCGTTAGTGGGAAGAGGGCATATGAAAGGGAAGGATTGTGTTTCTGTACTATGCCTGAAATGACCTTATCTTTTTCTGTTTTAAGAAAAAATACTCTGTATTTCAAGATGAAAGCTTGAAGACCTATGTTTTCTACTTTGTTTTCATCTTCTTTGGAAACTCCCTACAATTTTACTTTAGTACATTACATTCTACTGCACTTAGCATATTGTACTTTGTAGTTACTGATGTCTTCCACTCTTATAAAATGAAATTATGTCACCAGTTGTAGCAAAAACTTTTGTTTT
Organism: Bos taurus; assembly: GCF_002263795.3. Taxonomy (NCBI): domain Eukaryota; kingdom Metazoa; phylum Chordata; class Mammalia; order Artiodactyla; family Bovidae; genus Bos; species Bos taurus. The sequence continues at coordinate 43,744,851 of NC_037336.1, forward strand.
TGCTCTAGCCGCCAAGTTTATGCTGGGTTACATTTTCTCATAGTACTTTGTACATATTTCTGTTCTCACTTATACATGTATCTGTAACACTGTGTTAGAATTAAAGTTCAGTAGATGTTTAATGAGTGATGACTTCTGATAGATTTGCCCCTGCCCTCTGGTTGTTAGAAATCCTGGACCTGTGTACTACTGTAGGGATAGTTCTCTGATGTTTGTTTTCTTTTGTTATGGCTGGATTCTTTACTGTCTGAGTCTGGGTTATGTGGGGGGAGGAAGGCAACCATGAGGATTGTGCCTAGTTGCCAAGACGACTGGGCTTGACTGGAATAGGCAAGAATTTACCCAAAGCATATGAAGTCAGCCTTACTCTCTCAAAATAGGAAGTAGAAAGTGAATCTAAGAACTAAAGTCAGAGATGAGAACTGACAAGGGGCTGAAGTGGAATCACAGTCAGGAAGAGAAGATGTGATCAGAAATTGGGAGATTTGTCAACCGGCTAGAAAGCAGAATTTGAAAGGATGTAGGGTAAATGGTTCTGGATGGAGGCTGTGAGCACTCACTGGGGGTGGGACTAATTTTTGAGTTGCGTATTAAAGTTGCTACTCAGGGCTGGTCAGAGATTTTTGTGATTGCAGAAGCTCTGCTCATTTTCTGCTCAATACCTTTTATAAGTGCCTGATACAGTAAAAGAGATGAGTTAAAGTAAGAATAAATGAATGAATTAATGAAAAAATCTATCTGCAGATCACATAGTTTATCCACATCCCTTATATCCACATCCCTTATATCCACTCTGTCCATCTTCTTTGTGCAAATTCATATCCTCAGTATTTCAGATCAAAATCCTGAACCTGGATACTACTACTGGGATGATTCTGTCCCAGCTATTCTAACCAATGGGTTCCGTTTAATCATCAAGTACTACCTGATGTATCAGTAAGAGACCACCCCCCACCCCACCCCGGCCTTTTAGTTAAGGGCATTTATAAGTTTCACAAACAAGTGAATCATCGTGCATCTATTGTGCATCTTTTTAAGTTGTATGCTTTCTGAATTTTTGTGTTTTTCTCTTTCATAGCTTTTAATTGCTTCCTTTCAGTGAATAGAATCTCCTTTTACTATGGATATGATTCTTCCTCTTCTTTACAGTCACTGACTCCATGGTCATTGAATCAGATGTGTATCCTTCCAGCTGTAACTTGCCATTTTTAACAAACCAACATTTCTGATTCATATGATATACTATATATGACCCAAACAGCAAAATAAACCCTAATGTTATGTAGTAACAGGGAGACAACAAGAGTAGTATGTCTTCTTATCATAATCCCTATTTTATATTACAACTGAATATAAAATACATGTTAGTATTTAATAAATTTCTGTTGCATGTCAAATCACATTTAATAACAGTAATAGCACTTATTGAGCAATTACTGTGTACTAGGCATTCTTCGTGGGAAATAGATAGGGAAACAGTGGAAACAGTGTCAGACTTTATTTTTGGGGGCTCCAAAATCACTTCAGATGGTGATTGCAGCCATGAAATTAAAAGACGCTTACTCCTTGGAAGGAAAGTTATGACCAACCTAGATAGCATATTAAAAAGCAGAGACATTACTTTGCCAGCAAAGTAATGTATGGTCATGTATGGATGTGAGAGTTGGACTGTGAAGAAAGCTGAGCGCCAAAGAACTGATGCTTTTGAACTGTGGTGTTGGAGAAGACTCTTGAGTCCCTTGGACTGCAAGGAGATCCAGCCAGTCCATTCTAAAGGAAATCAGTCCTGGGTGTCCATTGGAAGGACTGATGCTAAAGCTGAAACTCCAATACTTTGGCCACCTCATGCGAAGAGTTGACTCATTGGAAAAGACTGATGCTGGGAGGGATTGGGGGCAGGAGGCAAAGGGGACGACAGAGGATGAGATGGATGGATGGCATCACCGACTCGATGGACATGAGTTTGAGTGAACTCCGGGAGTTGGTGTTAGACAGGGAGGCCTGGCGTGCTGCAATTCATGGGGTTGCAAAGAGTCGGACACAACTGAGCGACTGAACTGAACTGAGGCATTCTTGTAAATGCTTTACATGAATTAACATGTATAATCTTCACATGGAGTTGTAAGAAACTCCATATTATATAACTGGAATTATATAGTATGTAATCTGAGATTGACTTTTTATGTGCAGTGTAATTCGCTTGAGCTCCCTACAGTTTGTTGCATGTGTTATTAATAGGTTTTTGCATTATTATTACTGACTAGTATTCTGTGGTATGGGCATACCACAAACAGTTTATCCATTCACCTGTTGAATGACACTGGAATTGTACGAACTGTACATTTGTGTACAGTTTTTTTGAGAACATGAGTCTGCATTTCTCTGGGAGTACTCAAGAGTACAATTGCTGAGTCATATGGTAAATGTGTGTCTAGTCTTGTAAGAAACTGCCTTACTCTTTTCGATAAGAGCTGAACCACTTTACATTTCTACCAGCAATGGTATGAGAGAGATAGTTTCTCCATGTGCTGACCAGCGTTTGGTATTATTACTATATTTTATTTTATACATTCTGGTAGATATGTATTCATGTTGTATTGTGGTTTTAATTTGCATTTCCCTAATGACTAATGACATGTCAAACATCTTTTTATGTGTTTATTTGTCATCTGTGTATCCTCTTTGGTGAAATGTCTATTGTTATCTTTTGCTTATTTTCTGATTGAATTCTTTGTGTTTTTTTACTGTTGGACTTTTAGAGTTCTTATTCTGCATATAAGAACTTTGTGGGATATGTAGTCTTGCAGATATTCTCTTTCAGTCTTGTCTTCACCTTCAGAGCAAAAGTTATGTTTTGTTGATAAAGATCCAATTTATCAATATTTCCTTTTATGGATCTTGCTTTTGGTATTAAGTTCTACATTAGTTCCGAATTTAGTCCTCAGGTGACTTTGCCTTTTTTACTTTGCTGTATAAAACCTGAATGTCATGATTCTGGACCTTTTAATAACTAGACAAGTGAACTTAGAGAAAATAGATTAAAAAGAAGGAAATGAGTTTGCTAAATTGGGATAGTATTAAGTTAAAATATTCATTATAGTGCTCTAAAACTGTTGATCATGGTGGTGGTGGTGTGGTGGTAGTAGCGTGTGTTTTAGTGTATATTTAGATGGGTGTGTATACCATGTCACTCAGTCGTGTACCATGAGGGCCTCCCTGATGGCTCAGCTGGTAAAGAATCTGCCGGCAGTGCAGGAGATCCTGGTTTGATTCTTGGGTCGAGAAGATCCCCTGAAGAAGGGATAGGCTACCCACTCCACTATTCTTGGGCTTCCCTTGTGGCTCAGCATGATTGTACTGTGTACATATTTTATTAACTTGAAAACTGTGCAGTGCAGATATTACCTCCATTTATACTCAGCATATGTTTTCAAACTTGATTGACTAAAATTTTATAAATTTAACTTAAAATATTTTACAAATTTGATTCTTGCTGCTTCTGTTCAGTTTATCTCCAAGGTAAATCACAGCATAACTTTTGCATGTAAGGGAAAATTCTTATTACAGTAGTGAAAGTGCCTGAGTAGAGAAGGGCTGAGGCACAGCCAGCCAATAGCACCCCAGGTTTATATTCCATTTGATGTTTTAAGAAAGGACTAACATAACAGTTGAAAACGAACAGGAGCCGTTTCAAACATGACTTTACCAAGTCATTTCTCATGAGAAAGTAATTCTGTTTCTTGGAAGTCCCTAAAATAGTTTGCAGATTTACAGATATATGGCTAGATTAAGTGTTGTGGTGTAGTTCTATTATAGTGGCTTTCTTATCTATCAGACAAGGATTCAAATTACCGTGGATATTGTTAGCATTGTCTGGTTTCGTGTATACTAAATCGAAGTTTAAAGAATTCATGTTCATGGAATTTTCGTATTTTAAAAATGTTTGCTGTATTCAAAATGAAGATAGCTTTTAAATATATCCTAGCATAATTTAGTCTTTGCTGAACTCAAATTTAGGTTTAATGAGATCTTTAAGAAATTTGCATGAATTTACCCTCCATTCCCATTGCCCTTCAGAATCTCTGTACAGTACTTGAATTCATAATCTGTCTGTGGCCAGCTTCTGTTTTCAAAATAAATAGCTCTCAAAGTTGAATGTTTTCTAAGAATGAGAATATAAGCTTTTAAAGGCACTTGAACAAAATTTAAACAAAAAATATTTGTTAGATTTTTTTGTTTGAAGTATTTTAGGTCTTTGTCTTTTAATAAGGTTTTTTTGTTATATGAGAAACAGAAATTTACTTTGATGAAAGTTTTCTTGGTTACAGTCTGTAGGATTTACTTGGAATATATGTTAATAGTTCTGGAACTTCATCCTTCCCCCTAAGCAAATAATATTATAAAGACTGTTGAAGTTATACCTTTATTATAACTGCTCCATTTTGGGAAAGAGTTGAAAAAAAGAGAAGTACAGAGAAATTGCAGGCCATTTTTTCTAGGAATGTGAGTAGAGGAGAATTGCTGTTTTTTTAATACATAGCTAAGATTACTTGGCCTTTCCTGTTTAACATATTGTTTTCAAATTACTATAATGTATATTAGTACAGCTAAGCCACCTCATAATTCTGTCACTCAATAAGGGGCAAGTGAATCTTGAAAAGATTTGACTTTGCTGAAAGCCTTAGTATTATCAGACTAGAGTGTGGATGATACATTTGAACAGTTTTTGGATTGGGGGTACAGTCCTACCCCTCCTTTTCTCCTGACCAAGTCCCAGTTGTCATCACATAGGCTTGCATCATTCAGACAGCCTCTCACCTGTCATCCTGATGTTACCTCTTCCCCAAGTCATTGTACACGGTGCTGCTTTCCATTAGCCTTCAGAAAAAAGCCTCTTTCATCACGTCACTTCCTTTGCTAAAAAGTCTTAAAAGCCTCTTCATTGCCTGGAAGATAGAAAGCCCTAAGTGGGTGGTGGCTATTTTAAATGATTACTGCTGTCCCCTATTCATTTCTTTCTTCTCTGAACTCCTCAAACCTGTATCATCTTCACATAGTGAATCCTTGATTGTTCATAATATTCTTAGTTTCACCTGTGGGGAAAGTATGAGCTTCCTAAATTGAAGGGTTTCGATCACACTTAAAAAAAAAAATTTTTTTTTAGTAGGGTATAATTGATCTACAGTTTTCTGTTAGTGTCATACAGTAAAGTGAATCAGTTATACATATACATAAATCCACTGGGTTTTTTTATTCTTTTCCTATATAGGCCATTATCATGTATTGAGTGGAGTTCCCTGTTCAGTTATACTTCTAAAAAATGAAGGGTTCAATTAGTGAAGTGAATTGCATTATATTTAATGCATATTTATTAAATTTTAGTTTTTCTCATGCTTTCCTTATACATTCAACTGTATTATTTTAATATTATTTTGATATTTATTATGTATTCACTGAACACACAGTATAAAGCCAGGAGACGTAGTCACATACTTGCACCACATTTAGCTTTTCTTACATTTTAGTTCATGTCTATACTTAAAATCGGTTTTCCTCTTTTTTTTTTTTTTTAACCAAATCTGGTTAAAGTTATCTTGAAGAAGTTGAGATGTGCCTCTGTGATTTAAAAATAAACAAGCCAAAAAAAAAAAAAAGTTACTTTTAATGGGTAGGTATTTGAAATTATTTTCTTATAAAATATAAGGTATTACTCTGTTCCTGTAGATTTTCATGATTTTTCATTCCAAGAAACTTAAAAACTTAACATCTTAAAATGAAAAAACAGTTAAGAGTTGTGATGGGTGTTATTCTCTTTATCATTTATTTATACTTGGCACAAGTCTCCCATTATTCCTAGAACAAACTTCAGAGATGGGGAATGTCCCAAATTTCCAAATAAACTGGGTGTAAGATCATAGAACTCATAACGACAGTGCTGTTACTCATAGACTGGCTGATTCCAGAGCCTCTGCGCTGTGTCACGGGAAGGCTTCCATCATCGTTGCTCTGCTTCTAGAGAGGGAGTTTGAGAAAATTAAACCTAATTTTTTGAAGGAGCAAGATGTTGAAGCTGTTAGCAGTCAATTATGACAGTGCTAATAATAACAGTTATCAGAAGAAATGTACCTATTATTTTGATTTTTGAACCTATAGAAAAGTTTTAAAATAGTAAAACAACCAAGACCATGTAAGACCCTTCACCTGGATTCACCAGTTATTAACCGTTTTTCACATTTGTTGTCTCTTTTTCTATACACACGCTCTCTCTCCCCTCCCCTAACCATTTGATTGTAGGTTTCAGACATCATGGTACCTAATTCCTGAACATCTGATCATGAATTTCTTAACAGTAAGGATATTGTCCTTATAAACATTATCACACCTAAGAAATGTATCATTAATCTAATATTATCTAATGTTCATCTGATATTTCCCCAGTTATTTCAAAAATGTCTTTTATAACTGATCTTTTTAAATTCCTTTCTTCAATCCAGTATTCAGTCAGAGTTTATGTTTTGTATTTAGTTGTGATATCTTGTCAGTCTCTTTTAATCTTTTTTTTTTTTTGCTGCCTCTGACTTTTTTTAAGTGTCCAGGTCAGCTGTGTTTAAAGTGCTGCATGTTCTGAATTTGCCTTATTGCCTCCTGTGGTTAGATTTCTTGGATTTGTGTTAAGCATTTTTAGCCATAATACCACATGTGTGATGTTGTATGCTTCTGATTACACTGTATCTGTATCAGAAGGCATCTCATGCCAACTTTAAATTTCTAATGTATTAATTCATAGCTTGTAGCAATAGAGACTTAATTGTTTGGACCCTTTTTTGATTTCTCAAATAGACAACAACTGAACGGCCTTTCATTCAGAAGCTTTTTCGACCTGTGTCTACAGATGGACAATTGCATACACTAGGAGATCTCCTCAAAGAAGTCTGTCCTTCTGCAGTTGCTCCTGAAGGTAATATAATTGACAACATTAAAACATTTCTTTCATTCCTCTTTGTTACTGAAGTAACATAAGAATTCTGTATTTATAAATAATATTTATTAGTTACTTCAGTAAGGTATTTTCATTATCTTGTGAGGAAAAATCTTTTGAAACAGAAGCACTTAATACTTAACTATTTCATAAGTTATTGACACTAACAGAATAAGAAACATTCTCTTTAGCAAACTGAAATATGATTTTAAAGTCACCCTCTTATATTTTGGGGCCCTGTGTTTTTCATTTGTGAATTCAGTTCTGGTAAACGTTGTAACTTTAATCTTGCATTGTGTTTCGTCATTCTAAAGAAATGAGATAGTTTTTTTTTTTTTAAAAAAAGTCTTACATTTGGTTGATATTTTAAAGTTCAAACTATTGAGTAATGGATACATATTTTATTTGAAGTTTTTGCCGCTCTTTAATGTTTTACTGAACATTATTCTCTTAGGATTTAACATTTCACAAGGCTGGTCAAAAAGTCCTGTTTTATAGTCCTTATTTTGTAACTTAGGTTAAAATTGTTTTCCTGTCAGGAGAGGAAAAAATAGGAAAATCGCTTAATTGCAGCATAAGAAACACAAGGAAAATGCAGAAAACTAGGGGGAAAACGCTATAAACCCCTAACTCATAGAGACTACTCTTGACACACACATGCAGATATATACTTGAATATTTGAGAGGGTATATGTGCATAAATTTATATGTCCTCCTTTTTTCACCTGATATAATATGATATAATATGATAGTTCTTAAAAATTCTTTAGAGCTATTTTTTAAAATGCCATGGCCCTTGGTATCTATGTACCATAATTTGACCATCACCCTATCACTGAATGCCTTGTCTTATTGTTGGTTACTGTGCTGTAGGAGAAATTTCAGTGGCATAGTGCTGTGTTTGTTAATATGTTGCCTAGACTTGTATATGTTATATAGAAAAACATTAAAAACTTACCACTTTAAATCTTTTATGGTAAGAGGTAAGGCATTAATAAATGCAAAGGTAAATACTTCAGTAGATCATGCTGTGTTTCTTATTAACATATCCTACGCTGGGATGATGGCAGTATTATTTACATGACTTGTAACTATATCACATAGTTCAAGAGGCGTTTAGTATCTATGGAAATGGTTTGCCTACTCAGTAGAATTAGAAGTAATAGGATTGGGAGGAATATTGACATTTCAGCCTAAAAGACTAAACAAAGAATATAGAGCTCAGAATATGTGCCGTTTGGCCTGTTAATCAAATATGCTTCCTTTTCCTGGCATTTCTATGTGTATCTAGCACTTTGAAAATACACAAAGGCTCAATAGGAGGGAAGAAGAGGGACATCTAAATACCACCAGAACCAGTTCCAGAAGGGACTGATAAAAAAGATTATTGACTACTACCTAAAGCTGTGAAAATTGAGTAAGGTTCTCTGGCGATCTAGTGGTTAAGACTGCACTTCCACTGCAGAGGGCATGGGTTCAGTCCCTGGTCAAGGAACTAAGGTCTTAGAAGCCATGTGGTGCAACGAAAAAGCAACATGTTTCATATATATGTATATATATGTATGAAATATATATATATATATATATATATAATATATATTTATAAATATATATCTATATATATGGAGAGAGAAAGAGAAAGGCCTTACTATGTCATTTGTCAGCTTCCCTGGTAGCTCAGCTGGTAAAGAATCCGCCTGTAATGCAGGAGACCCCGGTTCAATTCCTGGGTCAGGAAGATCCTCTGGAGAAGGGATAGGTTACCACTCCAGTATTCCTGGGCTTCCCTCGTGGCTCAGTCAGTAAAGAATCCACCTGCAATGTGGGTGACCTGGGTTTGATCCCTGGGTTGGGAAGGTCCCCTGGAGGTGGGCATGGCACCCCACTCCAGTATTCTTGCCTGGAGAATCCCCATGGACAGAGAAGCCTGGCAGGCTGCAGTCGATGGGGTCACAAAGAGTCAGACACGACTGAGAGACTAGGCACACAAGAATACTGTACTAGGCAAAGCTTCTGTTACTGTCATACACATCCTCATATCTCTAATGCTAGGTGAGTGTTTACTCAGTATTTCAATTCCTGAGTTCTTTGTGTCATTACTTGAAACATCATTTATAATCTTTGAATCATGACATAATTAACAGTAAGTTGATTGTAATACTATCTTAGAATCTTAATCTATTTTTATTGCTACCTAGTCTTCATTTTCAGTAAGAGTTTGCCTTAAGTAATGTTCTGCCATTCAGTGATTTTTATTTAATTTATAAGCCATGACTACAATCTAGTTTTAGAATACTTCTAGCACCTCAAAAGTTCCCGTGTGTATTTGTAGCTAATTTCTGCTCCTGCTGCCAATTATAGACAACTATTGGTCAGCTTTCTGTCTAGAATTTACTTCCTTTGGATATTTCACATAAAGGGAGTTACACAAAATTGCAATTATTTTTTTCTTTTATTTGATGTTTTTGGGTTTCATTCATATTGTATAAATTAGTAGTTTGTTCCTTTTTATTACTGAATAGTATTCCAGTTGGGTGACACATTTTGTTTATTCATCAATTGATAGACGTTTGAGTTTCCACCTTTTCACTTTTATGACTAATGCTGCTGTAAACATCCATATACGCATATATTTTCATTTTTCTTGAGTAAATCCTTAGGAGTGGAATGGCTGGGTTGTATGGTATGTTTATGGCTAATACCCACAATGAATGGGGATTCCAGTTTCTTCACAGTCTCACCGTTGTATATATTTTCTTGTCTTATTATAGCCATCCTAGTGTTTGTTGTATAGTGGTAGCTCACTTTTTAAAATTTCCCTAAAGACTATTGTGTTGAGTATTTTCATGTGCTTATTGTTATTCATGGATATATTTGATGAAATGTCTCATGTAAATCCTTTTCTTAATTTTCATTGTATCTTATTAGTGAGTTCTGAGAGTTATTTATATATTTTGCCTGTTAAGTCCTTTACCAGACATGATTTGTGATTATTTTCTCCTAGTCTGGGACTTATCTTTTCATTTTCTTTTGAAGAGTAAAAAATGTTTTATTTTTATGAAATCCTAGTAAGGTTTTTTACATATTGTGTTCAGTTAAATAATCAAAATTTTTTTCTAGTAGGTGATACATTTATATAGTTCCAAAATCCAAAAGTATATAAAAGAATTTAGTGAAAAGTCTCTATCTCAACTCCTATACATAAAACCCTGACTCGGTTCCCCTCTCCAGAGACACAACCAGTGTTGCCATCTTCCTGTAAATCCTCACAGGGATAGTTAAAGTTTTTATTTTTTGAACTCAAGTTGTAGAAATTTGGACTGGGATAGTCCTAGTAACTTTAGGAATAATCTTACCATTGCAGTTCGTTTTCTCCATACTGTAAGAGTGTGTTTGTGTGTGTGTTTTAATCTATTTAATGTCTGTTTTGCCAAATTCTTAAAGATTTGGGCATATAGACTAGTTTTCCCATTTGAAGTTACGAGATTAATCATTTTTATTGCTGACAGAGATGGGACCCATAGGCTGCCCCCACTGCAAGCATTTGCCTTCAGTTACTCACTTCTCTGCACTCTATTTTTCTCTCTTTTTGAGTACTTTATAGTATTTTAATTAAAAAATGATTTCATCAATTAAGAGTAAATTGAAATCACACCAGTCAGAATGGCCATCCCCCAAAAGTCTACAAACAATAAATGCTGGAGAGGGTGTGGAGTGTTTTGCACTGTTGGGGGGAATGTAAATTCATATAGCCACTATGGAAGACAGTATGGAAATTCTTTCAAAAACTAGGAATAAAACCACCAGATGACCTAGCAATCCCACTACTAGGCATATACCCTGAGGAAATCAAGATTGAAAAAGACACATGTACCCCAGTGTTCATTGCAGCTCTATTTATGATAGCTAGAACATGGAAGCAACCTGGATGGCCATTGACAGATGAGTGGATAGAGAAGCTGTGGTACATAGATACAATGGAATATTACTCAACCATAAAAAGGAATGCATTTGAGTCAGTTCTGATGTGGTAGGTGAACCTAGAGCCTATTATACAGAATGAAGGAAGTCAGAAAGAGAAAAGCACATATCATGTACTAGTCATATATATGGATTCTAGAAAGATAGTACTGATGAAATTATTTGCAGGACAGCAGTGGAAACACAGACATAGAGAACAGACTTATAGCCACAGGGGTGGGGGAGGAAGAAGAGGGTGGGATGTATGGAGAAAGTAACATGCAGACTTACATTCAGTTCAGTTCAGTTCAGTCGCTCAGTCGTGTCCAACTCTTTGCGACCCCGTGAACCACAGCACGCCAGGCCTCCCTGTCCATCACCAACTACCAGAGTTCACTCAAACCCATGTCCATTGAGTCGGTGATGCCATCCAACCATCTCATCCTCTGTCCTCTGCCCTCAATCTTTCCAGCATCAGGGTCTTTTCCAGTGAGTCAGCTTTTCACATCAGGTGGCCAAAGTATTGGAGTTTCGGCTTCAACATCAGTCTTTCCAATGAACACCCAGGACTGATCTCCTTTAGGATGGACTGGTTGGATCTCCTTGCAGTCCAAGGGACTCTTAGGAGTCTTCTCCAACACAGTTCAAAAGCATCAATTCTGCGCTCAGCTTTCTTTGTAGTCCAACTCTCACATCTGTACATGACCACTGGAAAAACCATAGCCTTGACTAGATGGACCTTTGTTGCCAAAGTAATGTCTCTGCTTTTTAATATGCTGTCTAGGTTGGTCATAACTTTCCTTCCAAGGAGTAAGCATCTTTTAATTTCATGGCTGCAGTCACTATCTACAGTGATTTTGGAGCCCCCCAAAATAAAATCTGACACTGTTTCCACTGTTTCCCCATCTGTTTGCCATGAAGTGATGGGATCAGATGACTTACATTACCATATGTAAATTAGATAGCCAATGGGAGTTTGCTGTATGACTCAGGGAACTCAGACCGGGACTCTGTAACAACCTAGAGGGATGGGATGGGGAGCGAGATGGGAAGGAGATTCAAGAGGGAGGGGACATATGTATACCTCTGGCTGACTCATAATTGATGTTTGGCAGAAACAACACAATTCTGTAAAGCAATTATCCTTCAATTAAAAAATGCTATGCTAAGTCACTTCAGTCGTGTCGGACTCTGTGCGACCCCATAGACAGCAGCTCACCAGGCTCCCCCATCCCTGGGATTCTCCAGGAAAGAACACTGGAGTGGGTTGCCATTTCCTTCTCCAATGCGTGAAAGTGAAAAGTGAAAGTGAAGTCGCTCAGTCGTGTCCGACTCTAGCGACCCCATGGACTGCAGCCTACCAGACTCCTCCGTCCATGGGATTTTCCAGGCAAGAGTACTGGAGTGGGGTGCCATTGCCTTCTCTGCAATTAAAAAAATAAATAAATTTAAAATTGTTGAAAAAATGAAATTTAAGCTAAAGCTTAGTATTGAAATGGCTATCTTATTGTACTTCCCTTAAATTTTTTTGACAGTCTACTTTCCAAAACATTGTGTCATGTAAATATATTTCTTTATAAGATCTTTGACTATTGAGTGAGAACATCACAATGAGACTCAAGATCTGAAAACTGTTGTACTGTAAGGTGCACAATGGACAGCACAGTTATCAGCAAATCCATAGAAAGACGGAAGAAACTTAATGGAGGGAGAGCAGGAGAAATTGATTGGATGTTAATTTTGTATTTGACATCTTTAAAGAATTGTGTAAATGTTGGAACTTAAAGTTATTTTAGTTCATTCTCCTAGTTTTTTAGATGATTGGTCCAAGGTTTCTTAGCTGGTTCATTGTAGAACTAGGTTTGGAAGTCAAGTCTCCATCTCCTGGTCCATTGGTTTTTCCACTTTACTGTGCTGCCATTTATTTTCATTTTCACCTTTTCACTTTTTTGTATACTTTAAAATAACATTCTGAAATCTTTACTCTCTCTTAACTCTTTTTGGTTTGTGTTTAGTACCTAATCTGGCCTGCATGCATGGCCCGTACTCTCTCTTACCCCTGGTATGATCTTAGGGACTTGAGCTTCTGTTGTTATTGTAGTGTTCCTGTGTATAATTCTGGCTATTCTTTTTGTTGGATATGAAGATGATGTCTGTGACATTCAGCATGTAGATGAAAAGCAGTCATATGCTTTGAGCCGACATGTTCTGTCAGAACACACCTTCGTGTTTTTTCTTCATTCCCACACCCAGATCACAGCACAGACAAGTTATTGTCATCCCACACCAGAATGGCACATACATTTGTGAGGCTTTTTTATTCATTTAAACACTATTCTCTCCTAAATTTCTAACCTGCCCTACCTACCCATCCATTCTTAAGGAATACACAAGATGACCCCCCCCCACCTTTTTTTTAAGAGAGGGCAGTAAGGTAGACACTCACAACTTTAATCCACAAACTTGCCTCTTAGGTGAATATCTTTGTGTGACAGACTTCTTCCCAAACTCTTGCATGCTGTGTCAATCAGGGACCATACACACACTTCACTGAAATGCTATAAATAGTACCTCTACTTTTGAGGTCCTCTTGATGGTACCTTTCATTTCAGGAGGAGGCTGTGTTTCTCACACCAATATCTTATCTTTGAAAAAACTCTTATTTGCCTCTTCCATTTGTCACCTCTTTGGAAAATAGCTGTCGTTTCAGGATCTATGGGAAGTATTCAAAACATCAAGTCATTCTTTCAGTAAAGAACTGTTTACTGTCTGGTTTAGCACCTGTAATATTGTCAGCCAAGAAGCATTTTGAAACACCTGCACCCAACTTAAGTTGAAAGCGAAAGACTGAAAGATTGGGTGTGTGTGGATAAGAACTCGCTGTCATCACATGATTAAAAGAGAAAGTGCTTATAAAAGTTATGTGGCAGCATTGTCTATTGCTCCTTATGACAGGTGATTCATGCATGAAGGAATTTTGCCTTGTTTCATCATATGAAGGTAGAATGTACTAATACTCATGAAGACATACTTTAGGTCTTTTTTCTTATAATTAATGATGAGCTGCTTTATGTGATTCTTTTTTTGTTGTTTCTCAAGTGGCTTGAGAAGTTAGCCAGGGTAACAGGAAATAACCAAAGGTGAACTCAGGTAAATTTTTTCTGTGATGTCAGCAATAGTTAAAATGACTTAGAAACCTAAGCTTCTATAGCAGACTTGAAGTGAAGTATTTCTTTGTCCATTAGAAACAATATAACCAAATATTTTTTAAATCTAAAAATCCTAACTTGTATTCTTTTAAGAATACAAAAAACTTACAGGCTTTGCCCAAATATATTTTATTTCCCAGTTGTCTAATGTAATGCATAAAAACCTAGTAAGTTAGGATTATGAAAATAAAACAGTGTCCATTCTTGCTTTGTTGTTGTTGTAAATTTTTATTTATTTATTTTTGATTGAAGGATAATTGTTTTACAGTGTTCTATTGGTTTCTACCAGACATCAACATGAATCAGTCATAGGTTTACCCACGTCCCCTCCCGCTTGAACATCCCTCACCTCCCTCCCCTTCCCACCTCTCTAGGTTGTTATGGAGCCCTGGTTTGAGCTTCTTGAGTCATACAGCAAATTCTTATTGGCTGTCTATTTTAGTCTTCTGTAGCAGTTGGACTGTTGTGAGCCTGAATTTATATTTGACATTGTACAACTGGAGTGTATGTTAAGAGAAAGGCTTACATTTGATAGGAGATGAGTTAAGGTTCCCAGCATCGCTCTTACCAGCAAGTGCAGTCTTCTTGCTGCTTGCCTTTTTCCATTTCTGCCCTGCTTCCCAGGATTTTATTTACTCTTTGAGCCCCTTCCCAACTTCCATTGAACTTTTGGGTTCACTTTGATGTTGTAGCTTTCAGTATTCATCAGTCAATTTCTTCACATCATATTGTCTTCTGACACTGGCGTTACTCAGATGTGTAAGATAGCATCCCTGCTTTTAAGAAACTAGTCCAGTTGGAGTGGACTGAAAGTGATATGTATAGGAATGGAGATATGCAAAGGATATTAGGAATATTATCTTATCCATTCTGTAGTGGATAATAAAGACTGAGCCAGGTCTTAAAAGATGAGCAGAAATTGTTGCAAAGGAGGGACCAGGCCACACATACCACATGACCACTGAAGTAGAATCCTTCACCCAGGGGCAGGCTGCTGAGGGGTAATGTCTACTCTGAAATGCTGATTTAAAATGTCCCTACTTTATTTTGCTGAAAGACTCGCTTTGTTTTTGTACTTGTCTCCTATAAAAGTACAGAAGATTTTTTAGTGAGGTCAGAGATGTGGGAGAAAGCGTTGATGAACTAAGTGACTAAGATTGATCTTTTATTTGCTTGCTTAGGACATTAGAAGATAATTTTAACAACTGAGGCTAGGGTGTCACAATACCCCATCTAGGTCATCTAACTTGAAAATTACAGTGTTTTGTTTTTGACATGCTTTATGAGAAACCACAGAATAGTTTCTATAAAATTAAGAAAAGATGGTGTATTCATGTTCTTTCTCCTTAGCTCTGTAGCATATGATTAGATTGTTTATAAAGTGAATTAACTCTTTGTTTGTAATCACTTTTTTCATACCTAAAGCCATTAGAAAAAAGAAACATCCAAGCCTCACAGTATTCATCTGAGGCAGACCCTTCAGTTTGAAGTTTGAACTTCAAATTGGCACTTTTGTCAGCATGGTGACATTGACTGCCCAAAGAGGTGGCATTTCAGACTTGCCAGTTCATGCCACACAAACAGAAAACCTTCAGACTTCATCAGGATGAGGGTTTAGAAGTAAGAATAATAATCATTTTTGAGTTTCAGTAATTCTTTCTATTTTATAGAGTACGAACCATTAAAAAGAAAAACCTACTGCTAAATGATTTTCTAAATCAGACAGTGTGAAGGTACAAAAGGATACTGGGATGAAAACAGATTTTAAATGAGTGAAGAAAGAATTACAAGTAAACTGTGGAAGGCCCATTTGTAACCTTACTAAGGCACCGTGAGCCTGCCGTGTGGGAATGGTCACTGAACTGCAGTCTCCGCCTAACACTGCCTGCTCTTCACTGTTTTCTCTCTCGGGATATAAAAGAAATGATACAGTGTCACACACAGTGGTAATACAAGAAGTTCTACAAACATAGCCCTCATTAACAAAGATGTACTGTATTTAATTTTAGACAGAAGAAACTTATGAGACTTATTTTAACCTCGGTAATTTTCTTGAATTCGTCATCATGCCAGCAAATTCTAAACTGAATCAGACTCTGTTCTTCGTTGTGTCATTCTCCCTCCATGTCTGTGGTTTGTCCCAATATGTACCATGAACTGATTTTGGTAGTACAAAATCTGTTAATGACTCAGTCCGTTGACATATGTCTTTTCTAAAATCAAAGAAATAATTAATTGCTTATTTTCATTATTCTCAATTAGCAAAGATAGGATTACTGGGCCTGTCAGGAGAGGCTTCTGATTTCCTTTATCTAGATCCTGAGACATTAAATGAATTAACCTGACTTTTTCAAAAGTGGGAACAGATACTTGCACAGTTTGGGGAGGGAGGAGGGAGGAGGGTTCAGGATGGGGAGCACATGTATACCTGTGATGGATTCATTTTGATATTTGGCAAAACTAATACAATTATGTAAAGTTTAAAAATAAAATAAAATTAAAAAAATAAAAAAATAAAATGATATCTATTTGCCATTAAAAAAAAAAAATTTCATCTTTAGCACTAGAAAACAGAATTTCTTTAACAAAATAATAGCACATACAGGAGATTAAAAGCAAGTCATCTCTTTGTTAAAGCAAGTCCTGTGAGACCTTAATCTGACCATACATAAACAGCATGATTATTGCCTATATTTTAAATAAAACAATTAGTTCTGAACTGTTCTGTAATTCATACCTGACATATATTAATAGGCCCTATTACACCCAACTAGAATTACTGGATCCTTTTATGAAAGCAAGTCAAAAACATTTGAGCTATATTTTCAAAGTTGTATTTTGGTTTTGGGGTGGGGGGGTTTGAAATGAGCAAGTTTAAGTTTGTAACTTATACCATACTTTTATCTTATTAAGAGACATTTAATCAGTTTATTTAAATGATCTTAAAGTCACTTAATACAGTGTTCTTTTTAAATAATAGCTGATTTGGGGGGGTTAAGTTTAAATTTGCTTTATTACTTCCTCAAAAATATAAAGGTTATAAGCAGGGCAATGAAAGAATTATCATAGACATGTTTTGAAAATCTTATACAATATGTTAAGAATCAAAGCTCTGGCAATATTTTGGACAGACATAATTAACATATATATAAATTTATGCATGGAAAAAGATATGTGATCTATATTAACTGTGATATGTTCATTAAAACCTGTACTACTAAGTGAGTATAGATCCGGAAGAAGTTAATGTAAGTATTTTTAAATGGGTTTGTATTTCTCTGATAAACAGCACTTTCCTTCTGTTTGTGATCATAGGATAAAAGCTCTGTAAGCTTGTATATGTTCATTTTTACTGCTACATCATGTAGTGTGCTCTTAAGATTGAGATCTCATTCCCCAGGAAGCATTTCTGTCTAAGATTAATTGCCCTTTTAAAATCAGCGTTTGATGTATTCCTTTGGCTATATCCTGGCTTGGTTTAACCCTCTTTGACCTGACCTCACTGACTATTACCGCTGAGGCTGAGTCAGAATCCTTCAGTATGATGTATGCATTTCAGATTTCAGCCTGTGGTTTTTCATGTCAATGGATTCAATTAGTTGGTGTTTTACTAATGAACATATCAGAGGTTAAAGAATTTGTCAGACAGAACAAAATTGTTCAGAACAGTGGCAGCTAAAAAGCTCATCTCTGTTTTTCAGAATGATCAAGTATTTTTCAGAAGTTTTACCTTTCAGCATCACACACATTTCCAAGCTAGCAAACTGAGGCATTTTCTGCTGAACTATAAAATATATATGTGAAGCCACAGATCTAAACACAGTGTTTACAATCTCTGGTCTTAAATTTCTGTTACTCCATATTCATAAGTGTGAACTAAAAAACAAGTTACTAATCTGAAATTTTCTGATTAAAAGCACTTTCCCTTAAAAGATACATCATCCATTTCTCTAGCTTCCTTTAAATTCAGAAGTTTCACATATTTAGTTACACATATTAACAGTAAGAGTGAAACTCATGCATCTTTCTAGAATCTCACATAACCTGTTTTTAAAGACATTTAGGTCATATTCCTTGTTGATAATTGGCTTAAAAGTAATGGCTAAAAACCAGATTGGGTGGGGAAGGCTGTGAGCCATTGCTGATTTGCTTTGCATGCATGCTCAGTTGTGTCTGACTGTGACCCCGTGGACTGTAGCCCACCAGGCTTCTTTGTCCACGGAGTTTTCCAGGCAAGAATACTGGAGTGGGTGGCCATTTCCTTCTCCAGGGGATCTTCCTGACTCAGGGATTGAACCCGTGGCTCTTGAATCTCCTGCATTAGCAGGCAGATTCTTTACCACTGAGCCACCTGGGAAGCCCGAGCCATTGCTAACAGAAATCTTTAAAAGGCAGATTCATCACCTACTCTTAAGTTCTCTAATAATGGTGTACTTTAACTTGTGTAGCAAAGATTTTCGAAGGTTCTTTGTTTTCCCTCCTTGAATTTTTCATCTTCAAAATAAACTGAGAACCATATCTGAAGTTTATTAAGTAACTTTACCATAGTGCAGTAGGGCTCATTTGATTTATCCAGGCTGTGCTTTGCTGAATAAACACATAGAGAGCACTACTAGATTAATCCAGAGGGCTTAGAGTGCTTAAGGAATTTTTAAAATTTCATTTTGTTGTTTGCATAATGATTGAGTCTTTGGGTTTTTGTTGTTGCCATCTCTTTCTTTTTTTCCTTAACACATTCATAAAATCTGTGCCACACTGCATAATAATGAGGCTGAGTAATGCAGAGTGGATATTAACACAAGGCCACATTCTCACAGCCCTTTGCATGCCGGTGACTTAATTGAATCCACAGTTTGTATATACCTTTTGGTATATCCCTCACTTTATTGAATACCTACTGTGTCCAGGCCCTGTGCTGAGTGCTTTATTTGGCTATCCCCTTTGATCCTCTATGCAACCCCAGAGATGAGAATTCTTTATCTACACTGTAGGAGGAGGAAACTGGGACTCGGAAGGTTGAGTGATTTGCCTGAGAATTCAGAACTAGTGTATTATGCTGATTTAAACTCAAAAAGAAATATTTTGCTTTTTAGCCATAAAAGACTCATGTACTAGAACTGGAAGACATGTTACCAGTCCTCTGTTTTAGAACAGTGGTCTACAGACTGACCTATGGAGTTGAGTCTTAGAATACTTGGGCTTATAAGTAAGATGAGTATAAGAAATGAAATTTTATTGTGATAGTCTCTTTATAGATATATGATCTCTTTAGATTTAACATCTAACTCTTAACGTGAATTTAATTACTATTCTCTCCAAAGAAAATGCTTGTCTCTGACATTTATTTGTCCTTTTCCTTAATTCACAAACTCCAAGTATTTATGAATGACTGTTCTTATATTTACAACATGAATTAACAGTTTTTTTAATTGCTGTGTGGAGATTCTATAGAATAACGACATGTAGTCTTCAAAATTGTCAAGGTTAGAAAGCGCAAAGAAAGGCCAAGAGCCGTCCAAGTTAAAGGAGAGTACGGAGACCTGAAAATTAAATGCAATGAATGATTCCTGTACTGGATCCTAGACTGGAGAAAAAATAATTAGGATCGTTAATAACTTCTGAAGTGATTACTTAATAGTATAGTGTCAGTGTTAATATTTTAATTTTGATAACTGTGCTATGATTATATAAAAGGATATTTTTATTAGAAAGTATACACTGAAATAATTAAAGGTGAAGGACTCAGTGTTTCTAATTTACTCTCAAATGATTCAGAAATTAATTATATATACATAAAATGATAAAGCAAAGGGGGCAAAATGTAAGCAATTGATGACTCTGGGTGAAGAGAAAGTCCTTGTGCTGTTCTTGCAAATTTTCTCTAAGTTTGAAATTACATCCAAATAAAAAGTTACCCCTCAAAAGTGCCCTGTATGAGAGAATTTCATATGGAACGAGTTCACTTGATTACTGTGTCAAACGTTTGCCTACTTTAAAGCATCAGACTAACGTTTTTAAAAATCTGAGTGGGTGAGATGTGGAGTAACATTTTTCTCCTGAGTCATTTACTTTGTAGTGATATATTTTTTATTCCCAAGTATTAAATTCTAGATTCCCATTTTGAAACACAAAGATATATTTACCAAAAACATGATTTACTTTAGTAGCAGTATCATCAAGCGTTTCCTTTCTGTTAGGGGAAAAAGAATCTGCTAATTTTTTACTGCTTCATTTTGCTAGTTCTGATATTGCCAAAATATGCTGTTGTGCTTGTTGTTATTTATGGTAACATGAATTTTGGTGATGGCATATGTACATCTTGGCTCATTCAGAAGCATTCTGACTTTTTTGTTGTTTTAATAACCAAAGCAGTCTTTTTCAGTCAAGCTCTTATTCTCCATAGCAGTGGTAACCACTAGACACTATTTTCAAAACATTATTTCTGATAGTGTATTTAACCAGCAGCAAAATGATCTAAGCCCTGAAGACATTTATTGTCAGGCACCATGCTAGGCACGAGCCTGCAGTGATACATAAGAGAGAAACTTTACTTCATAGTTCCAAGCGCACTACTGTCCCATTCTAATGTTTCTCGTGACAGTTATGTTATCAGAGGAAGTCAGAAAACCAGAAAGATAAATATACACAGGTGAAATATTTGGACAAAAGTAGGCGATGTCCAAATTACATATGTAAAATCTTAAGCTGTTGTGTTGAAGGATATGACAGTCCTGGACCACTTCCTTAGTTGTCCATGTTTAGTGATACTTTTATGTTCCAGATCAAAAGTGGTCTCAGTTTAAACCAGAGAATCAGTGCTGCCTCTTCAGGCTTCTGATAATGTGATTTGTTGGGTTTGTTTTATAGAGTGAATTGTGCTTATGTTCTCTAGCTCCTGCTGTACCGTTCTTAGACTCCCTGTGTCCTCTTCCGTGTGTTAGTCTTCTCCCTTTCAGACATGCTGTGCGTCATATTGTATTTGCTGGCACATTTACGTACTGGTACAGGCACAGTATTCTGGATATTCAGCTCTATTCCATACTATCCGAAGGTGACACTGCTTAAGGAAGAACTTTATAGATAAAGAACTTTTACTCTTAACACCACTGCTCTTTCATTTTTTTGACTCACTGCTAAGTAGGAGGAAGATTCTGAGAATATTAAGATATTTCAAAGAAATATATAATAAGACTATAAAGAGAACTGCACCGGAAATGTTTTTAAATATTCTAAGAAAGATTTAATACAGTAAAACCTTGGCAATCTAGAACTTACAAAGAATGAATCATTCCAGATAGCTGAGGGTTTATCCGATTTGAGTATCAACATTTTAAAATCTTCTCAAAGTACTAATACTGTGCTTTCTTTAGTATTCTGCGTATAGCTTAATCTTTTGGTTATAAATGATTCACATCATTATGAAAACCAATCATTGTATTAATACTGTGATCACAACTGTGTAAGAAGTATGTATAGATGCAGCAGAGCTCGGTGGACAAATCAAAACAATGAAAGCATTTTTTTTAGGTTAGTAGTATTTTGAGCCTTTTCCAGAATTGTTCTAAGCTATGACATTTTCTGGAGACATTTATTTGGAAATCTTTGGGGCTGATAGTATGTTTGTTAGGACTTTATTTTTAGCATTCTTTTAGCAATTCTCTGGTGGTTTTGTCTTCTCATTGTCAGTCTGTTGACTGTCACCTCCCAGGACTGTGCTGCCTCTAGCAGGAAGTTTAAATATTTCTTTAAAAGGGTCTCTTGTTTCAGGTGCCAGCCACACCATTATCACCATACATCACCAGCCCATTTTGCCTAGACATTAGAGCGCTAGGGATGCAAACGTCATTTTGAACAGAGAAGAAAGGGGAAAAATGGGGTATTTCCCTCTCATACAGTTCCATCAATTCCCTGTTTCCCTTGTTGTCTTCTGTGTCCAGGAAGCTGAGAGATTTAGATGTTGCAGATTGAAGAGACTTAAGAGACAAACCAAGAATTGTGCTAAAGGAGTGATACAGTTTCTTAAAGGTTCTGTGTTTTGTTTTATTTTGTTTTTTCCAAAAAAAAAAGTTTTTTGTTTTTTTTTTTACTTTCTGTGTTTTTCTGTAGCAACCAAGCATGCTTCGTTTTCTTTAAAGACTGTCAGTGATTTATACCAAAATCATAAAAGACACAAAGCTAATCTTCAATTTTTAACAAAATTTGAACTTAGGAAAAAAGTGTGAATTGCAGCAACCTTTTAATTAATGAATGGACATCAACAAAAATCAATCAGAGTTCATGATTCTGAAACAGAAATCCCTGAGTCAGACTCCTAGTTCCTTTTCATTAAAATTTTAACCCTTCTAATAGTGTCTCTAAAATTTTCTCATGCATATTTGAACAGCTTTACTGAAAATTAACTTACAACTCCCAACTGTTTCATTAAACATCTTCAACACTGATATTAAAAAAAAACCTGATCTTATTTTTGATGACTTCTAGACACATTTCTGTTTTGTATGTTTTAAATATGTGTTGACCTACTTCATATACCTGTCATTTTTAATTAGTACAGTTTTTTATGTATAACTAAAATAAATTTTGATCAGTGGGTACAATGGGCTGTTTTCTCCACTATGGTTTCATTAACGTCAATCTTAGGTAAGCACAGTAATTAAGAAAGAATGAATACTTTCACATATAGCAACAGAATTTTTATCAGAATTCATTGTAACCCTCAGGTTTCTGTTTTGGGTGATACATATTGCAACATTTGAACTTTCTCCATGTCCACATTTCCTGCTCAGGAAACAGACCAGGTTTAACCTGTTAAAGCAGTAAAATCCATTTGATTCACTGAGGATTCTCAAAGGCAGCAGATTATTCTTTTCTTCCAACTGTTTTGACTCATCGATTATTGTTGGATTTCTTTCTTGGAATAGATGGGGAAAAAAAGAACCAAGTAATGATTCATGGAATTGAACCAATGTTGGAAACACCTTTGCAGTGGCTGAGTGAACATCTGAGCTACCCGGATAATTTTCTTCATATTAGCATCATCCCGCAACCAACAGATTGAAGGATCAACCATTTTCCTGAATGGAATCGCCCTTAAATAGGATTTACCAGAGCATGTCACCCTTCTGCTTCAATCAGGTTTGGTGGAGGCACCCTGACCAGAAACACTGCTGCAAGCCAAACAGGAAAAAGATTCCATGTCAGATAAGGGCACTAGGGCTGGTCTTACTTTGCATCACCACTGCTTTACTCCACTGCCGTCATTAAACCTCAGCTGCGACATGAAAGACTTTACAGGACCACTGCAAGTCTTCTGTTTTCTTGTAAAATATAATGAAGCCGAAACCTTCGGCCTAAGAAGAAAATGGAAATATGTGCCACTCAATTTGTATTTCTGATTAACAAATAAACAAGGGTATTTCCTAAGGTGACCATGGTTGAACTTTAGCTCGAGGGAGTGGAAACATTGGTTTAATTTTCAAGAGAATTAGACTTAAGAAAGTAAAAGAGAAATTCTGTTATCAATAACTTTCAGTAATTTTTTGTAAAAGATCAAATTACAGTAAACCCATCTTTCCTTAATGAAAATTTCCTATGTTTACAGTCTGTCTACTGGTATGCAATCTTGTAACTTTGATAATGAACAGTGAGAGATTTTTAAATAAAGCCTCAAAATATGTTTTGTCATTTAATAACATACAATTTTGTCACTTTTCCAGTACTTTCTCACTCACCTACAGTAGATCACTGTTTTTATTCTGTGTGTTACCCTTCAGACTGGTCATCATTGGCATGAAATGGGTATTGGGCATAGGATAACTTGTCTCAGGAGCTGTCAGAATTTCTTGCTGCCAATTTTTAAATCTGTGTTCTTTACACTAAAAGTACTGAAATAATGTTACCATTTATCATTGCTGTTTTATCATTGTAAATCTGTCAAATCATAGTATCTTAAGCATCTGTATAATTTTGCATTTTGGGGGGAAAACCTATTCCTTTTCAAATTAGTGTTTTTCATTGACCTCAGGTCTAATATTTCACTGTGGTCCCTGGTAGCCTGTCTTTGAAGTATGAAGATTACCTAGTCTCCAGACTGCAGTAGCTTTTCCTTAATGTTACCAAAAATATTCAGAGGTTACTGGAGTTGTTACTCAAATAAGGAAATTTTTGCTGCACTTTATTACCATGCTGCTGGGTTTCTACCAGCTGAACATAACTTGTGCATTACACTTTGTTTCTTGTGAGCTAACTTGCCGTTCATATTGAATGTCAACCTAAGTATTCTAAAAGGCAGTATCATACAATAATGGTTTTAGATTCCAAAATAAAAATAAATATTTTCTCATTAAAAAAAATAATACAAATGTTGACGTGAGATCCTGCTAGTGCTCACTGCTTCCTTTTTCCTTTTGTGATATTTTTTCACTAATCAGTAGCAGACATTCACAGAATGAGACAAAGTTAGTCAAAGATCAAATATTCTGGAATGGAAAGTATAGATCTCAATCAAAAAGAAAAACATAGGGTAGCATAGGTGATCAGAGAAAAATATAAGCGAGTAGCAAATAATTGGCTAATGTCAATAAAATGAAAAGTGCCATTTTAGTAAGGCAGAAAAAATAGTAATATTTGAGTTACTTAAGGATTAAAAAAAAACCCACTGACTTGTATTTTTTTCAAAAGAAGTTGGTCTGAATATGATTGTTCACATTAAAAGTGTTTATTCATCTATTCAGTTTGGGGATTTTCCCCCTTGATGTTTTGACAGACTGATGTGGGCTTCAGTGAGCAAAAGGATCAAAATGCCAGGAGTGCTAAGCTGTGATGAAGATAAGTGTGGTAAGAGCAAGCAGTAAGCCATAGTAGTTTTCCACAGACAAGACCCATGTAAGGTCTCTGCAGGGGGTTCAAGTGAGCTACTGATCTTTACTTCCAGATCTGAAAGTAAATTTTACCATTCTTTTCTCATTTTTTTTTACTTACTTGTTCATCATTACACCAGCATCATAACTGTATTACTCTACTGTAGTCCCAGGTAAGTCAAGCCTCCATGATACCCAGAGAAAGAATAAAAACAGAAATTAGTGCTGGGCTTAAATATCTATTTTTGTTTCTTTTTATTTGAATATTTAAATTTTATGGTTTATTAAAAAATTCAATTAATTTTGTGTCTGTCTTTATTTCTAGAAGTTGGAAATGGAATTTATATAAATCAAATTACCTGTTGAGGGAATCATCATAGTTTCCTTTTCCTTGTTCCTGTTATAAAAGTTTCTTAAATAAAAGATAGGCATAAAGGAGAACATATGATCGAAAACTGAAGAGGGGCACAAATCTCAATATACTTGTTTAACTCATCCTTGGTACTGAGCATCCTAAGAAAATGAAAATATGTTCTTAAGTCACTGTCATTGTTTAACTAGGAAGGACTAAATTCAGCCTAAAAAAATGATTTCATCCTTCATAGTGTTGCTTTTAAGTTGGATGATCCAGGTTCATGGATAGAGTGGATTGATAAGGACTTTTATGTATCTGGAGACCCAAAATAGCCTGCGTATAGTTAAAACTGATCTATCAGTCTTTATAGAATGGTGATGTTTAGAACATAATTCCAGTCAGTCTGACGTGAACCCAGGAGTGAACTATTCCTGTTACACGTTCATCTCCCCATTCACTGGAAAACAGGTGGAAACTGATGGTTTGCTAAGAAAACAGTGTACAAGATTTGATATTGAGTGACATTAACGTTTAATGATTATCTTTCTAGGATATCTTTATATATTATAGGCTATATAAGGTATGATATTTTATTTTCTTTCAATTTTCAGAAATGTGGTTTACATGGGTCATGCCAAAGAGTGATGTTCTCATGTTTTACTTACCGTACTGTTGATATTTAGGTCTGAGGTAAGTTGACCTTCCTTTTAGATGTGCCAACGCAGTTGAATAGAAGTATAGCACCTTGGGGTTTGTTAGGGAAAAAACCAAGTATAACAGCATTTATAGTCCATTCAGTGCATGGTCAGTCACTGGAGTGGAATCAGTCAAAATACTTACCTATCTCTTGAGTTCCATCATCCACTCAAGTATTTTCTTAAATATAATTGTCTCTTGGTCTGGAAGTATTAAAAATTAACCTGCATGGCTGTTGGAGAGAAGGGGGTTATGCTGCTTTTCAAGTAATTTGGGATGAAATGATACTTTTGTAATAAAAATTCATTTACCAGATAGATTTATTTGACGAAAGAATCCTTTACATTCTCTTGTGTGAATTACAGATTTGATTCTCCACACTCATTGTGGCAAATGTAACACTACTTGGAATCTGGTAGTCTCAGCATAGGAAGCATAGAGTGAAAAGGGACTCTGTTTTTAGGTCCTTGAGGTGTTTCATTAAGTATTAAACATTTTAAACACTTAACTATTCTTGTTTACCATCAATGATGGTGATCTTGGAATGATCACCAATGAGATAAAGATAAATTTGAAGATTTAAAAATGTCAGCATGTTTTTGACATACCAGTTGATTCTTCTGAAAGTGATGAATTTGGCTTTCCCTCTATAGCTTCTCCACCCCCACGTCAGGAGAGTAAATAAAGCACAACCAGGCTTTTTCCTCTTTGTTTTCCATGATTGTTAGTGGAGTGTCTTGCACATACTTAGTGCTTTGCAGCTATGTATAAAAAATAAAAAAAACTAACAGGATTATTTAATGATACTTTAAAATTGGTGTTATATTTTCCTGTTAAAAATACCAGCTGTAAAAATAGAAAGGACCTTGTTGTTTAGAAATCAGTATACAAAGTGCAGTGGGTGCAGGTTTGCAGTACTGGTGAAGACTTGCTTACTCAAATTGGCGACTTTCAGTAGGAACCACTGTGGATCAGATCCTTGCGTCAGTCCACATTCATTTTAGTCTTAGTGTAGACCACAGCACAGATCTTCTGTTTCAACATCACTCTAATTTAAGCAGCCCCTAAAGTTGGAGCTATTCTCATCAAGCATCTGGAGGTATTTATTAATTCTGGCCTTTTCATAAATGAGTGGTTTGTGTCTTGCTTTTGCCGATAGACCTTACTTCTGAAAATGTAATACATTTTTAGCAAGGGAAATGTGTTAGATCTGTGAGCAGGGTTCTTCACACTGAGCTAGACTCTTGGAACCATGTTTATGGAAAAGCTTTAAGAGAAATATTTGGTGTTCAAGTAGAAGAGGTGTCTTCTTCATGTATTAGAAAATACTGATGAATACTTTGTAACGTTTACTGTGGTTTACAGTCAGTATTTGTGTAGTGTTTGTTCCTCACACTGAGCAGACTCCATAAGAGCAGAGAGTGGATCTGTTTGGCTCAGGATTGTTTTCTAGGACCTACTACTGTGCCTGGAACTTAGTGGACTGTACTCCATACTTGTTGAATAAAAGTTTGGAAAAGGCTGTGTAGTATACCTCCCCTTTAGATCCCAAAGCATATTGATACATTAAGCTTTGAGAAGTTCTAAAGTTAAGAGACCTATCTGATCGAGCATTTCTGAAATTTTCTTAATTATAGGGATTTTTCCCCTAGTTTTGTTGTTGCTTAGTAGCTAAGTCATGTTCGACTCTTTGCAACCCCATGGACTGTAACCTGCTAGGCTTCTCTGTCCATGGGATTTTCCAGGCCAGAAGAGTGGAGTGGGTTGTCATTTCCTACTCCAGGGAATGCTCCCAACCCAGGGATTGAACCCACATCTCCTGTATTAGCAAGTAGATTCTTTGCCGCTGAGCCACCAGGGAAGCCCTTCCCCCTACTACCGTATTACATTGAACTCTAGTTTGGGAAATGCTACATTAAATTGTTAGATACTGATAACCTAGAGTTTAGAGCATAAGGCTTATCCCTGCTCTTCTGACACTCTGTTTGAAAGTAGCTCTTAGCTTTTGACTCCAAACAAAATATCTTGAGCCTGTTCATTCCATCCTTTAGCTGTGTTCCATTTTTGTCAGCTTCCTCCTTGAAATGTATTCACCGAGTGTGTAATGAGTAATACATGCCAAGCTATGTGCAAGAAATGCAATAGGTTAGAATTTGTCATGGTAATACCGGGCGGACAGTCTGGGTGCTCAGCAGTGCCATAATTTGACAGCACATTCAGAGTAAGATTTAGTGAAAGGGCTGGGAACCAGAAGCTCTCTTTACAAGATTTCCATCCAAATATAAAAACTAGGCAAATGGTAAACGTTTAGGTATGAGAGTAAGCAGGAATCAAGGGTGAATAATTGCTCTCTGGGAGGCCCCTTGAAGGTAGCCAGAAGAGCTGTGGAGCTGAAATGCAGCATTCTAGGAAGATAATCTGGAGAAGGCAATGGCACCCCACTCCAGTACTCTTGCCTGGCAAATCCCATGGACAGAGGAGCCTGGTAGGCTGCAGTCCAGGGGTTGCTAGGAGTTGGACACAACTGAGCGACTTCACTTTCACTTTTCACTTTCATGCATTGGAGGAGGAAATGGCAACCCACTCCAGTGTTCTTGCCTGGAGGATCCCAGAGATGGCGGAGCCTGGTGGGCTGCCGTCTATGGGGTTGCACAGAGTCAGACACGACTGAAGCAACTTAACATAGGAAGATAATCACTAGAGCTAGAAGTGGAGAGGCCAGCCTTGTGGGCGGTGGTGCTCTGTGGCACTGGCACCTGTGGCAAGCATTCCTCATCTCTAGGGCTTACCTTACCTGTTGGGAAGTGCCGAGTGGTTTCGTGCATTGTCTAGTGCACATTTTCCAGGTAAGTTATGTTGCTGAAAGCTTAAATCCGTAATTTGGGTATTGATATTCTTGTTACTCACAACTGTTGGATTTTAGCTTTCTTTTACAGAGACAGTAACTCAGTAACTTGTGACTTGTGTCTGATCTGTTGTGTGCAGGCCTAAAGAAAAATATCATGCCCTGACTACTTTTTCTGGGTAGGCCATCTCAACCATGCCTTCCTTAAAAATTCATTAATTCCTAGCTCCTTCTGTCATGGTTTTGAAGTTATCATGTAATCCCTGGTGGCTCAGATAGTAAAGAATCTGCCTGCAGTGCGGGAGACCTGGGTTCGATCCCTGGGTTGGGAAGATCCCCTAGAAGAGGGCATGGCAACCCTCTCTAGTGTTCTTGCCTGGAGAACGCCCATGGGACAGAGGAGCCTGGCAGGCTAGACTTCATGGGGTCGCAAAGAGTTGGATATGACTGAGCAACTAAGCACACACACAAAGTGTCAGCTTTTCCTGATGATTCTAATATACCGTAGTGATGCGGACATTCAAGTGTGACAAAGAAAGTTACCGACGATGCTGATACTGTGAAGGCATCAACTGGAGCCAACTTCAGATGAGGTCTAGCCAGCTTGGGGCTTGGGGAGGAATATATTTAAGCAAATCAGGTAAACGTTAAGTCCCTTTTGGATAGTACCATGCATTCAAGTAAAAAAGTAGAAATGCCAGATAGGTTGTGATCTTTGTGTTCAGTCGCCCAGTTGTGTCCAGCTCTCTTGTGATCCCCATGGACTGCAGCACGCTAGGCCTCTCTGTCCCTCACTATCTCCTAAAGTTCACCCAAGTTCATGTCCATTGCATTGGTGATGCCATCCAGCCATCTCATCCTCTGATGCCCTCTTTTCCTTCTATAGTTGGCCATAGATCAACTCAGATGCATTGCAGACCTCTTCATTTTCTAGGCAGAACAAAGCCCATACATTAGTCTTAGAGCATTTCGGATATCTTAGTAAAGCCAACTCTGATTGCTAACTGTGTGCTAGGCATATGCTCCCAGATTTTATAGAATCCTACATGATTTGTTTATTCAAAAATTTATTGAGTAGGATAGTGGGTGTTTTGAGGGGAAGAAGACGTGGTCTCTGACCTTAAGGAGGCTCTGTAAGAGGAGAGAAGACGAGTAACTATAACAAGACAGTTGGATATTGCAATGAGAAAAGTACAAACAAACCACTATGGGGAAATGGAGCCGAGAAAATGATTTACTTTGAGTGAACTAGATGGTATCTTGCTTGACCTCTCAGAAGCATTTGACAGTTGATCACACCTTAATTCTTGAAACACTTTCTTCACTGGACACCACACCCTCCTGGTTTCCCTTCTCCCTCAGCCCCTTTCTTGGTTTTCTTTCTTGATTCTTTTCTTCACTCCTAAATGTTGCAGTTGCTCCAGGCCTCAGGCTTTGATGTCCTCTCCTCTAGCTACACTCAGTGTGTGAGCTCATCTTATGGCTTTTAACATGGTGTGTTTTTCTCCAGTCTTAACTTTTCCTGAGTACCAGACTTACACCCAGCTACCTACTTGTCATCTGTCTTAGATGTCTACTAGTTCAAAGTTTATTCAAAATAGAACTCTTGATTTTCTGTTCATACCTGTACCTCTCTCACTCTTTCCCATCTTAGTAAGTGCTACTCAGCCCCAAAGCCTAGTATCTTTTACTCCTAACCTAGTAATCTTTAATTCCTTTCTTCACATCCCTAAGTCTATCAACAAGTCATAATGATTCTACCTTAAAATACGCCCAGAATATATATATGTATATTTTACCACTTCCACTGTTTCTACCTAGGTCTAAGCAACCATTGTCTCACTGGACTACTTAACTGTAGCCTCTCCTCTGGTCTCTCATTAAAGCATGTGACATCATGGCAGTCCTTTGATCAAAACATTCCACTGTCTTTCTAGCCCATCAAAATAGGTCTGAATTTACCAAGCTCTGCTTAATCTGGTCCCTGCTTCTGGCCTTATCACTCTCTGCCTCCACTACTTTATTATTTCTGCACTGATCTTCTTCCCCACCATTTCCTTTAAATATGCCAAGATCATTCTCCCTCTGGGGACTCCCTGCTGTACATGGCTATCTAGCTAACAGTTTTTGAGTATTTATTACAGTGTCCCAGGCACTATTCTTTTTTTTTTTTTTCTTTTTAAACTTTACAATATTGTATTAGTTTTGCCAAATATCGAAATGAATCCGCCACAGATATACCTGTGTTCCCCATCATGAACCCTCCTCCCTCCTCCCTCCCCATACCCTCCCTCTGGGTCGTCCAAGTGCACCAGCCCCAAGCATCCAGTATCATGCATCAAACCTGGACTGGTGACTCGTTTCATACATGATATTATACATGTTTCAATGTCACTCTCCCAAATCTCCCCACCCTCTCCCTCTCCCACAGAGTCCATAAGACTGATCTATACATCAGTGTCTCTTTTGCTGTCTCGTACACAGGGTTATTGTTATCATCTTTCTAAATTCCATATATATGCGTTAGTATACTGTATTGGTGTTTTTCCTTCTGGCTTACTTCACTCTGTATAATAGGTTCCAGTTTCATCCACCTCATTAGAACTGATTCAAATGTATTCTTTTTAATGGCTGAGTAATACTCCATTGTGTATATGTACCACAGCTTTCTTATCCATTCATCTGCTGATGGGCATCTAGGTTGCTTCCATGTCCTGGCTATTATAAACAGTGCTGCGATGAACATTGGGGTACACGTGTCTCTTTCCCTTCTGGTTTCCTCAGTGTGTATGCCCAGCAGTGGGATTGCTGGATCATAAGGCAGTTCTATTTCCAGTTTTTTAAGGAATCTCCACACTGTTCTCCATAGTGGCTGTACTAGTTTGCATTCCCACCAACAGTGTAAGAGGGTTCCCTTTTCTCCACACCCTCTCCAGCATTTATTGCTTGTAGACTTTTGGATCGCAGCCATTCTGACTGGTGTGAAATGGTACCTCATAGTGGTTTTGATTTGCATTTCTCTGATAATGAGTGATGTTGAGCATCTTTTCATGTGTTTGTTAGCCATCTGTATGTCATCTTTGGATAAATGTCTATTTAGTTCTTTGGCCCATTTTTTGATTGGGTCATTTATTTTTCTGGAGTTGAGCTGTAGGAGTTGCTTGTATATTTTTGAGATTAGTTGTTTGTCAGTTGCTTCATTTGCTATTATTTTCTCCCATTCTGAAGGCTGCCAGGCCCTATTCTAAGTGCTTTCAAGTGTTAACTCATTTCATTTTAGAGCTATATGAGGTAGTTACTGATACTATCCCCACAGGGAAACTGAGGCACAGGACAATTAAGTTTCTCTACTAGCATCCTGAGGTGGGTGGTCGAGCCAGTATTTAAAACCAGGCAGAATGGGCCTAGTCCACACTCTCACCCACTTACTGCAGGTGCCTTGGCTTACTTTTGGTTGCACAACAGAATGTAAGTTCCGTGAGGGCAGGGACATTCTTCTGTTCATCCTCATACCTCTAACAGGTCATACCTCTATAACCTGTATTTGAGCTGTTGCGTGCAGGCCTAGGGAGAAATGCCATGCCCTGACTACTGGCCTTTCTCTGGCTAGGCAGTCTCAACCACGCCTCCCTGAAGAGTTTGGTCATCTTAGTGCCCATATTTCTATCGCTCTTTTTGTCATGGTTTTGAAATTAAGTATCGTATAATACGAAATGTTAGCTTATCCTGGTGTCTCTGATGTACCATAATGATACTAACATTTGAGTGTAACAGAGAAAGTTACCAGTGATACTGACAACACGTGAAAGTATCAACTGGAACCAACTTTATGTCAGAGTCATACCTTTGACACATGGCAGGGCCTTATTAAATATTTATTGAATGTATAAGTTTCTACAGCTTCTGAGTAAGTTAGGAAAAGTCTCATTGAAGGCTTTTGAGCTGGAGCTTGAAGAAAGGGAAATTCTGTCTTCAAGCAATTGGGGAATGAAGGAAGGGAAGAAAGTGAGTCACAGCCAGATAGAGCCATATGAATAAAAGCCCAGGGCTTAATCACTTGCAGGGGAGAGGGAAAGATAAAACAGAAAAGATCTATTCTGGAAAGATGATAGAGAGCCCTCAGCACCTGGCTGAGGAAATGAGATTTTGTTTGGTGTGCACTAAGAACCACTAAGTATCATTAGCAGTTAGATCGTATGTGTAAAGCAGCCTTTTGAGATGACGACTCAGATCAACCATCTTGTAGATGTTTAGTACAGTCTTAGTCTAGGATATCAGCCCTGGGATTTCTTTGGAAGGAATGATGCTAAAGCTGAAACTCCAGTACTTTGGCCACCTCATGCGAAGAGTTGACTCATTGGAAAAGACTCTGATGCTGGGAGGGATTGGGGGCAGGAAGAGAAGGGGACGACCGAGGATGAGATGGCTGGATGGCATCACTGACTCGATGGACGTGAGTCTCCTGGAGTGAACTCCAGGAGTTGGTGATGGACAGGGAAGCCTGGCGTGCTGCAATTCATGGGGTCGCAAAGAGTCGGACTCGACTGAGCGACTGAACTGAACTGAGTCTAGGAGACCAGTGAGAGAAAGACTGCAATGACTGAGTTACTAACAGCTCTTTGACTATCATGGTAACCTCAGAAATAAAGTTCCCGCATCCACTGTAGCCTCTGCAATTCCTCTCTCCATCTGGCAGCCAGAAAGATCATTTAAAGCGTCAGCTCAGGTCCTGTGATACTGTGGTTTATAATAAGAACTATATACTTGGTCTTTGTCCCCTTTCCAGCCCAGATCTCCTAAAACTGAGAATTTCCTAGTGAGGAGCACAATCAAGATATCTTTCCTCATGTTATGGTTGATGTTTGAACCACTTCCAAGGATTGGGGTTGGTTGCCGGGAGAACTAGTCATGTGATTAGAGGTTTGAAACTCTTAATCTTACCTGGCCTTGACCTCCAGGGAGGGGAAGAGAGGCTGGAGATTGAATCAGTCACCATTGGTCAGTGACTTAATCAATTATGTGTAGTTAATGAAGACTTCATAAAAAACCAAAAGCTTCTGAGAGCTTCCTGGTGGGTGAATTCATGGACATTTGGGGAGAATGGCATCCCTTCCCACATAGCTTGCCCCATGTATCTCTTTTATTTGACTGTTCCTTAGTTATATTGTTTTATAATAAACTGGTAATGTAGAAAACAAAATATTATTCTTTTGAATTTTGTAAGCTGTTGCAGTGAATTAAAAGAAGAGGGAGTCATGAGACCCCCTGATGTACTGCTGGTTGTCCAGAAACCAGGCAGCAACCTGGGCTTGGAGTTGGTGCCTGAAGTGTGGCAGGGGGGAGGAAAGCAGTCTTGGGGAACTAACCCCCGAAGCTGTGGAAGATGATGCCGCCTCTGGGCAGATGCTGTCAGAATTGAGTTGAATTGTAGGACACTCTGCTGGTATCCAGAAAAGTGCTTATTGGTGTTGTGGGGACACCCCCTTCCCCTGACATTGACATTGGTACAGAAGCATTTTAGGTCCATTTTCTCCTCTGCTTGAGATCTTGAAATGACTTCCTGTTATCTTTAGGGGACTCCAAAATCCTAACCATATACAGGCTTTTCAAGATTTTTTCCCTAATGCTCTTCCTTTTCTTCATGATCCAACTGTAATGCACCTCTTTCAGGCTCTCAAAAGCATGAAGCTCTCTGTCAGTATAAACACTTACTGCAACTATCCCTTCTCCCTGGGATGTCCTCTCCCACACCCTCTTTGCTAATTCCTACTCATCCTTTCTCTCAGTTCTCAGGACTTTCCTCTCCCAACTGTCCAGTCCCTTCCTGGTAGGGTTGCTAGATGTAGTGGATTAGAATATAAGATGTCCAATTAAAGCTGAGTTTCAGGTAAATAAGAAATAATTTTTAGTATTAGTGTAAGTATGTCCCATATAAATATTAGTATTTAGTATAAGCATATCCCATGTTATTGATGGGGCATAGTTAAAAATTTTATTTGTTTCACTGAAATTCAACTTTAACTGGACATCTTACATGTTAAATGGAAATTCTACTTCCCAACTAGATTTGGTTATCCCTTCCCCTGAATAATCAGTCTTCACATTTCCTCAGTGTTTATCGCACTTGCATTCATGGCTCCACATCTGTGTTACCTGCCAGGCCATAGGTGCCGTGAGGGTAGGGATGAGTCTTCTGGGTTCACCGATGCCTAGCATAGTGCAGCATACCAGAGCAGCAGTGTATCAGAGGCTCTGTACATATACATAAATAGTAACTGAATGAAAACCATGCAAGGCTGTTGGAGTTCTGAGAAGAGACCAGAGCTGAGGATGGCGTCTGGGAAGTTTTCTGCATGGAGGTGATCTCTGAAGCAGGAGTGGGTAGAGGGAAGGAAGAGAACAGCAAAGGTACATAGAGTAGAAGGAGAAGAGAAGCCTCTGGGCTGAGCTGAGGGGAATGCCTCAGGGGCGTGGGCGACAAAAAGAGGAAGAAGGGCAGATGCCAGAGGTGGTAGTGCTGGAGAAAGAATTCATAAATAGCAGAGAGATCTAGAGGAGTAACAGGGACCAGGCCTTCCGATTTGGCAGTTAAATACTTGACTCCTCCAAGAGAGCTAATTTGGGTCTGATAGCTGTTGGGTTGCTTGCAGACTACTCTTGCAAACTTCAGTGATGGAAAGAAAAAAATAGATTGTAGCTGAGCTGTTAGCATGATGGAGAGAAAATGTGTGTGTGTGTGTTACGTCTAAGGGAGACTTCAGTGTGTTCATTGGTGAAAGGGGAGAAATCAGCTGAGAAAGTGTGGTCATCCTGGGGAAGGAGTGGTAGATGGTCTTGGAGCAGGTGGAGGGGATGGACTCAGAAAAGAGAAAGAATGTTTCACAGGTAGGAGGAGGAGGGTAGAAATAGTAATTATTAATTACAGTAATTTCTGATAAATGTTACTCTCTGGTCTCAAAAAACGAGTCACATTGTCCTATTACTAAGGATTATATCAGTATTCACTAAAGAGTATAACCTGAATTGAACATAATTAAGGTTTCTTAGCCTGGCAGCTTGTCAAACTGTAAGAAGTATGGGAATCACTGCCTATTTAAATGTGTCTTGTGAAGAGGAGATGGGACAGAGCCTGAGAGTCTGCATTTCCAACAAACACACTGGGGATGTGCTTGTTGCTGTCTTAGACCTTCCATCCTTGCTTCCAGGAGGCTTTTTTTCTTTTTTTTTTTAATGGAATGGCTGTGCTGTGTGCTGTGCTTAGTCACTCAGTGGTATTCTACTCTTTGTGACCCCAAGAACTATAGCCTCCCAGGCTCCTCTGTCCATAGAATCCTCCAGGCAAGAGTACTGGGGTGGGTTGCCATGCCCTCCTCCAGGGGATCTTCCCAACCCAGGTCTCCCACATTGCAGGTGGATTCTTTAACATCTGAGCCACCAGGGAAGCCCTTCTTGTAATGGCAGCTGAATGTAAAGAGTTTACATTGGCTTACCTTGGTAATGAAATTTATGTTTGAGAAATACTGAACTCTCTTCTGAAATTAGCTGAAATAAGATTGAAATACATCTTCTCACAAATGTGTTCTAAAGAACTCTGAATGCTCATGTGTATCTCAAACATCAGTGTCCTCAGTACTCAGAAACGAGTTGACTTCAGAATTTGAAACTGTATTGTTTTGGAATGTGAGAAAAAAGAAAATTGCCTAAAAGCAGAATGTGATCTTGATGAAATACTTATCTGAGATGAATTATTGATCATTTATTTTTGAGGGATCTATTGTTTATTGATTCAAAGGGACTTCTCAAGTCTTTTCTTCAAATGTTTTTAGGGTATTAGTGTGATTCATTATTAATGGTCTCGAGATACTTTTAAAATGTTAACATTTAACAAAGTAACGTGCTTTTTTTCCCCACAAATAAGATCTGTTACTTGTCATCATTCAAAGTCTGAATTCCAAATAGATTCTTGGACTGCTGGCTCATAACCGTCACTCATTCAGCTTTACAACTTGTCTCATCCCCAGCAGGTTCCAAAACTACTACCTTCACCGTGATGCTCCATGAGGTTTCCCAGTTCAGACTTGGGTTTCTGCAGTATATTTACTTTTCTAACAGAGGCATCATAGAGCAGATAAGTAGATTAGAGAGCCTTTTAAATGTCTTTCTGGAATCAGTTTATTGACCACTTCTTTCAAGTCATTTGTCTTCACCCCTTGCGTCATGGTTTCCATTGTCCTCCTCCAGATTTGGCAGACTTGTTAATGCTGGGCATAGAGGTCTTCTGAATCTGACTGTTACATTTTGTAACAGTAGAATAGATGAAGGAAATACCCATTGGTAGTCGTGGCGCCCACATGACCTTCAGCCATGATCCACCATTTTTTTTACGATGAAGTATGTTTGGTCATGGGTGAGACCCATGCCACGGAAATTAGTCAGGCGGTTTTTGCCCTCATCATCTTCAGTAATTAGCTTGAATTTTCTAAATTCAATTTTCATCATTCTGCAGATCAGCAAGGCTCACTTCAAAAACATAATCTGTAAAGTCATCAGATGTGATTTTGGTTCCTTGAGTTCTTGTGACTAGTGTTTTCCCAGTATTTCTTACATTGACGTATAGCCAGTGCTTTCACAGCATACAAATCTTTCTTAGAAAGTGAGTCAAACACTTTCTTCTTGGCTCCCTTTCTGCCGTTTTTGTAAGATGCTTGTTTTTGCTGATCATCATGGTGCTGCTCAGAGAGCCAAAAGCCCAAACTACTTATAGTTTTCAATATGCTGTTTACAAAATAACTATAGAACTTAGTTTTTAAATTAATTCCTAATTTTGAATGTATAAAAAATGATGAGTGCCTTCCTCTTTCAGTCTCATCTATGTACCTTTGTCACTTCATGTAAAAGCTGATTTGCGATGATGTCAGAAGCCAAGACTATCACCTGACATGGATCAAATTCTCTAGAAAGCAGAGGTTCCAAGATAATCAGGATAGAACAAAAAAGGAGGCTATTTTTTATCAAAAAAAAGGGGATTATTATAACCTGCAGACAAAATTCAAACGTTTCTTCCTCTTGGATCACTTTTTAAAGTTTTTTTCATTCATGGTACTTTGTACATGTGCAAAATTCAGAATGTTCCAAGAGAGAACACTCAGTGAAAGTCTCTCTCATCCCTCCCGTGCTGTCTTCCCAGAACTCCCCTCTGTTAACTGAGGTCTTATGTCTGTTTCAAAGAGTGGCTTTACTTTGTGTGTTTTGGAGACTATTTCATATTAATACATATAGTCTGCCCTATTCTTAATAGCTTCATAGTTGGGTATGACTTTCCCATCATTTTCCCACAATTTAAATTTTTCTTCATTTAAAAAATGTTATATGCAAGTGAGTACAATACATTGAGTATTTGGAACCTTTAAGGAGGAATGTCAATAGATGCCTACAGGGAAATTCAACATCTCTCTAAACTGTTTCCTTGTATTTGTAGAGGCTGTATTGAAGTTTGAAGCCGTCGCTAACTCTCTCCATTCTTACAATGCTAAGAGCCTCTGCTAGGTTTAACAAGATGCTAGAGCAAAGAGGAGATGCCATTCACTCCTTGGGGTCAGCAGCTGTTGTTCAGTCATGTCCAACTCTTTTTCAACCCCATGGACTGAAGCCCACCAGGCTCCTCTGTGCATGGGATTTTCCAGGCAAGGGTACTGGAATGTGTTGACATTTCCTTCTCCAGGGGATCTTCCCAACCCACGTCTCCTATTTGGCAGGCAGATTCTATTATCACTGAGCCACCTAGGAAGCATTGAATATCAGCAGACCTATCTATTAATACCATCAAGAAATGTTACAAGGCACTTCCATGCCTGTGAGTGAACATTAGAGCCATTCCAAACCAATGCTAACATCTGCATGCTTCATGGAAGACCTCTGAGGATGCGCAATCATCACCATGTACAAAAATGCACATCCAGTGGGCACCTGGCAGACCTTCCATGACAATAGTGGTTCTGGAGTTCAAGTGACGTTTCAGTAGGACTTCATCTATTTGTCCAGTCTCTCATCTACTCAATACACATTTTTGAGCATATACTGTGTTCCAGGCACAGTTCTGGCTATAGGAGTATAGTGATGGGTAGACAGACAAGGTTCTTGCCTTCAGGGAGTTGACATTCCAGTGGGGAAGAGCCAACTTCACCTCACCAAAGCCAACCGGTCCTTGCCTTCCTTCCTCATTCTCATCATTGCTTTCATTACCAGCCCTACTCTGCCTGCCCTGCCCCCCTGCCACACACACGCCTCCCCTCTCCAGTCAGCCTGCAAAACTGCATGCTCTGCTTGTGGTTTGTCACCCTGGATGCCTTGCCTTATGTATATGCATCTCTTCATCTCCTGTATGTCTACATGTCTTCTTTGTGCCCAGCATGATTAGACGTACTTTGTGGGCACTCCATAAAAATCAACTGAATGAAGGCCTGGCTCTTGGCATTAAGGCTGACTTTTTTTTAAAATTAAGCTTTTTCATTTTAAAACAGTTTTTTATTCACAGCAAAGTTGTAAAGAGGATGTAGAGAGTTCCCACATGCCCTTCAGCCTGCTCCGCCTGTTGTCAGCGTCTGACATCACAGTGGTATATTTGTCACAGTTAAGGAACCAATGTTGATACCGTATTATTAACTTAAGTCCATATTCAGATTTCCTTAGCTTTTGCACTGATTTCCTTTTTCTGTTGCAGGGTCTCACCTAGGATGCCACATCACAAGTGGTTGTCATGTCTCTTTAACTCCTCTGGTCTGATGGTCTCTTGTCATGTTTCTCATGAAGTTTTGACAGATTTGAAGCATTTTAGTTAGGTACTGTGTAGAATGCCCCGCTAACTGGGTTTGTCTGATGCATCTTTCACAGTTACACCAGGGTTGTGGGCTATTGGAGGAAGCCAGCAGAGCGGAAGTGCCCTCCTCACATTGTATCAGGGGGTATGTGCCACCCACATGACAGGACTGTGAAATCACCTTGAACACCTGGCCAAAGTACTGTTTGCCAGGTTTCCACACTGAAAGTGAGCCTGTTCTCCTCTTACCTACTCAGTTGTTTGGAAGCAAGTCACTAAGTACAGTACCTCCAGCCCTCAAGGAGGAAGGGAGTGGGGAGAATTAGACTCCGCCTCCTGCAGGGTAGTGTTTATATTAACCATTTAAGTTCTTCTGTAAGAAAGAACTTATTTAGTCAACTTCTTATATCGGTATGGACTTTCATGTATATTTATTTAAAGATTTGGGCTATCATCTGATAATTAGGCTCAGATTGTTTCAATTTTGGCCGTTGGGTGTTCTTTTTAGGTTGACTCCTATATCCCTTGAACATACCCCGTCTTTTTGTTTTTTGAGTGTTTCTTTACTTTCTGGCACTCCTGTGGATTTCCTGCCCCAGCCCTAGAATCCATCATTTCTCCAAGGAGCCCTGGTTCCTTCCACTGGGGAGGCCTGTTTTTCAATCCAGACCTCAGTATCGCTTACTCACCCACTCAGTCAGCCATTCAAGGAATATGGACGTATATTGTGTTGTGCTCATCATTGACCCAGATGTGGACTATACAGCGGGGAACAGCGCAGACAGGTCCACGCCTTCAACTGCTAGTGATGTGGCCTGCAAGACAGACAATGAGCAAATGTCAGCTGAGAAATATATAGCTTTGATACATGCTGGACTCAGATGAAAAATAATCTATGTCAGGGGCCTGGGTTGTATCAGATGGCTGGAGAAGGCCCCTGTGAGCAGCTAACATCCAGGTGGAAAGTTGAAGGATAAGAACTATTCAGCTTTCAACGAGTAGAGGGAGGAGTCTTTTCAGACTGCAGGTTAGTGGGGTACGGCTAGATTTTTTTAAAAAGGAACAGAACATGCTAGAAGTATTATCATGTGGAACTCATGTTCCCTTTATGTGTAGGTTGATGTGTTTACTAGTTAATGAAAGAAAATATTTCTTACTAGGGATGATTGTCAGAAGAAAGTTTGGAAGCCACTGTTTTAGGAGGAAATAAAGGCAGATGAAAGCTCTGAAAAGAGAAAAAGCCATAACATACTTGAGGATCGGAAAGGAGGTAGGTGTGCCAGTAGGGAGTGAATCTAGAGAAGAGGCCGACGACACAAGGAGGCACGCAGCCCACCGGCAGGGCTGAGGAGGCCTTGGTGTTTTAATGAGGAAGCAGTGGGAAGTCACTGGAGGGGTTCAAACACGGAAGTGTTGATATTTAAGAAAAACTTGTAGGCTCCTGTGTGGAGAGTGGAAGGAGAGAGCAAATGAGGAAAGCGGGGCCAGTCAGTAAGAAGGGTCGTCCAGAGAGAAGACAGAGCAAGAAGAGTCAGTCTTGCTCTCCCAGCCACTAAACAATGCCTGGAACACAGTGGCCCTTTGGTGTATATGTGTTGAATGGGTAAATCACACGATTGTAGTAGAGGTGGAGAGAAATGGTTGAGTCGAGACATGTTTGGGAAATGGAAGGTTCTGCTGACAGATTGGGTCTGGGGGACATGGACTGGGGAGAGTAGGCGCCCTCCCTCCCACACCGCACCTGCCAGTGCTCACGTATGCTTACTTCCTCTGCTGTTGGACTGCGTCGGGCAGTTACAAGGTTCTTTAACTGTTCAGACTGTGTTTCTACCCGTGTGCTTAGTCATAGTGGCCAGAAGTGGAAATAACAGAATTTTTCAAGAGAAACAGATTGTTGTAGAATCACAAAAACCAGTTCTTATCGCAGATTGTCAGTCCCACGAGACTTTATAATCTTGGATGCTCTGAAGCTCTGTGAACATCAATCACTAACAAATAAAGATCCTCAGAGGGGTGCCAGAATTGCTTGGGTTTTAACACTCTGATGGGGAACTTGGGTCAGGGCTGGGGGGTGGTGGTAATTTTGTATTTAGCTATGTGCCAAAGACCCTTCTCCCACCTGATTTTATGTTATATTAAAAGTACTTTGTGGCAGAATCCTTTCTTGACACTCCTTTTCTTGACAGTGCCAATGCCTGAGGTCTGCAGCTGGCTGCCCACTTGGCTGCTGGCATCCTCGGCAGAGGGCAGCCACCTCCCATCACTGTGGAGGGACTGGGAAGAGGACGGGCCTAGACTGAGCCAACAGGGAGCAGAAAACAGAAGGAACCAGTCCCCAGGAACAGAAACACGTGAGTCCTCTCTGGCAAGTTGGGCACCAGAGATGGGCGTGCTCCAGAGATGCTGATGAATTTTGAAGGATTGGTCCTTTTGGTCAAACGGGTTTCATGCTCTTGACTGAGAAACCAAAGCAACCATCAAATGTTACTGGGAATGATGCCAGTGGTGTTTGCATTGGTTAAGAATTTCATATGACAGAATAACAAACTCAAACTGCCTTAAGCAAACAAAGGGATTGCATTAGCTTATAGCCCGAAAACTTGAGCATGCAGTCCAGAATTTACATCCTCCTCACGATACCAACCCCATGCCGGTCTTGTGTATAGCCCTGCTTCTTCTGTGTGTTGGCTTCATCCTTAGGTTGGCCCTTCTCTTGGTGACACAAATGGCTGAGGGAGTTCTGAACTTGGTATTCTCTAACATACTGTCCAGGAGAAGGGGGATTGTCCCCTCTGGTAAACCCACAGAGGGCTGAGGAAGCTTTTTCCCA
Organism: Bos taurus; assembly: GCF_002263795.3. Taxonomy (NCBI): domain Eukaryota; kingdom Metazoa; phylum Chordata; class Mammalia; order Artiodactyla; family Bovidae; genus Bos; species Bos taurus. The sequence continues at coordinate 43,787,400 of NC_037336.1, forward strand.
GAAGCCCTAGGAAACATTTCCTCAAGTTCCATTGGCCTGAATCAGGCTGTATGCCCACCTCTGAGCCAGTCACCATGGCCAGGTGATGGGTACTCTGGCTACTCCTGGGAGCTGGATGAATCCAGCTGTTAGAGATGGAGAGACAGTGAGGAGAGTGGTTCCCTCGAGGCAAAATGTGGGTACTGTGGCAGGAAAAGGAAGAAAAGACACTAGGGAGGCAACCTATATATGATTACTACATCAGCATCATTATTGTGATAAAGGCCCAATTGGAGGTGATGCAGATATAGACAAGAAAACTTTTGTTCAGAACCCCAGTTCTGCCTGCTTCTTGGTGAGTGACTTCTTCAAGTCTCAGTTTTTTATCTGAGAAGATGTGGATGACAATACCTCAGGGAAGGTAAAATTCACATATCTAAATATATATACACACACACACATATATTTTGATATATATATATCAAAATATATAAGGTCACATATTTGAAAAAATAAACTATGAGGTACTTTCTGTATTTTCTCACAGTGCCAAATACAGTCCTTCCTGTAGAAGCCAAGATCAAGCCCACGTTTGAGCCTAGCAGAATAGCAGGTGGAAGGAAGGCTTCCCTGGCCGTCAAGTGTTGGGCAAGTCAGGGCCCATCTCGTGTCTTCATCGCAAGAAAGAAGTTTCACTGGTTCAGAACCAAACTTAAGCAGCAGGTGTTCAGAGCTGGGGTGTAGAAGTTTCAGCTTTGATTTTTCTATGAAATCGTTCAGGTTATTAAAATGTCGGCCCTATTCTCTTGTTTAAGAACTGGTTTCATTTCTAATGACACAGCACCATCATGCCATTCCTTGATTTAGTCACGAGAACCAAAACTAATATGTGGCTAGTTTCAAGTCGTTTTTATAGCAGTTAGTACAGAGAACAACAGGCTCTTGTAAAAACAGATGTATTTGCTATCTGCTTCTCTATCTGCTGCCTCTCAGACTCAAAACCTGATTTCTAAGATGGCGTGGTCCTCTGGTTGGGCCTCATGGGAGAGGCTCTTGCCCAGGACAAAAGCCTGGCTGTTCTCCTCAGTGTGAAAATTTTCGTAAGAAACAGGAGTCCCATCCCCTATTGATCCTATGTATAAAATAGATAACTAATGAGACCTAACTCAGGAAACCCTACTCAGGGCTCTGTGGTGACCTAAATGGGAACGAAATCCAAAAAAGAGGGGATGTATGTGTACATATTGCTGATTCACTTTTGCTGTACAGTAAAAACACATCACATTGTAAAGCAACCACACTCCAATAAAAATTAATTTAAAAAAAAAAGAGTCACAGCCCCCAAGCATAATAATGGTAAAGGGGTATCAGAAAGAGACCTTTCACCTCTTTAGACAGGACTCACTTGGCATTATTGTCCATTGTGAGCACAGAGGAGGTTTTTTTTATGTGATGAGTCTCTGTAAACTTCTTCAAGGCTTTGTGGTATTAACATGAGAAAGTGAGCATACATTTAGCATTCTTGGAAAAAGCATGGCCTTCCTAGTAATGCTAGTACTCTGAGAGTGACCCCACAGCCAGTGTCCTGATAGAGGCTTCATCATCTACAATGTCTCTACAAGCAGGTTAGATAGCAAATGCTTACAGATGAGGAAACAGAGACACTGAATTTTCCATGGCTTCAGAGAAAGAAGGTTGTGGAATTTAGAGTCCTGGGCTAACCTCTGTGGTGTAATTGCTTGATCTCTCTGTAGATGAGTTTCCTCACATATAAAATGTAAATAACACTAATGGTTAAAAACCCCTCATTGGTGGCAGTGAGGATTGTGTAAACTCACGCATGTACAGTGTGTAGACCAGCATCTGGCACGTAGTTTGCACTCAGTAAATGTTCGTTATAATTATCACTACCTTCACTGTCCTTTTTTTCAGTCACAAATTAAGTGCCCTTGCGTCTTTAACTCACACATGTACAACCCACCTACTGGTTCTCCCCCCAGTCTCAATTATACACGTGGTCTCAAGTTGTCTTCCAACAGCTGTCTCAGACCAGGGCAAATCTTGCTTCCATGCTAGAAAGATGACTTCCTCTGGGGTCATCTCAACAATCTTTTCTTAATGTCTTTTAATGCTAAATATGACTCCTAGGATGGGCTTCCCTGGCAGCTCAGTGGTAAAGAATCTGCCTGCCAATGCAGGAGACATGAGAGACACGGGTTTGGTCCCTGATCCAGGAAGATCCCTGGAGAAGGAAGTGGCCGCCCACTCCAGTATTCTTGCCGGCAGAACCCCATGGACAGAGGAGCTGGGCGGGCTCCAGTCCATGGGGTCGCAAAGAATCTGACATGACTTAGTGACTGAACAACAACAGCATGACTCCTAGGGCACCACTGTTTTGCAGTGTTGACTGTTGAATTGACTATCAGGTCAGGTAGATCCAACTCACCTGGAAGACTGGATTGGGCAGTTAGGCCTCCTGCTCTTTGCTTTGACTCGGAGCCTGTGCTATGCTGTAGTCAAGCCCAGGTCCACCTTCTTGGCCCAGTTTAAAATGTTCCATCCAGTTCAGCCAACGTCATTTCACTTAATTCCTGCATGTAAAAATATTTCCACGTTGGGAACATTGTCAAGAAAGCCTTTCTGTAGTTCATTTCTTTGATTATCTTATTCTTTGTTCCCTTCTTTACTGTGTTCGTCTGAGCAGTCCCAATAATAATGCTGCTGTTCATTGCTTTGCATATGTACATCTTGTCCCTTCTCTCAGACTGTGAATTTCTTGAAGCTGAAAACCATTGCCTCTCTTTGCAGTGCCTCTCTTTGCACAAGCCTGGGGGCAGGTCTGCCTGGGGATGAACTCACAGAAGGGCTGTGACTGCATCTCTGTGGATCTCCCCCATCCTTTCCCTCAGCTTACATCCTCTTTCCTTTCTCCTGAGTATCTCACAGGCCCTTTCTGCCTGGTGGGAGGTAGGCCTTGAGCAAGCAGTAAATGTTGCTGCATTTACTGCATTACTACAGTAAATGTAGACTGCATTGCCAGGGCTGATCTGTCCTGTATTTGGGGCTTTGAAGGTGATATACCCAGGGGCATCCTTGGACCAGGCCTCCAACCCCTCTGTTGGCATACGTGTTAGCAGATCACCTGCCATTTCCTCAAACAAATGAGCACATCTTCCCTTCATGTCTCGTTGTGTTTTCCTTGGTCCAGTCTCTCTCCTCCCACCCACACTCTCACCCTGCCTCTCCCGATTCTCTTCCAGGCCTGTCCCGTTTCCCAGCCTCTGTTTGTGCCTTGGCCTTTGCTCTTGCTCGGTCCTTCTGTGTGCCTCACTTTGGTTTCTGTTCCCCCTATGCTTTTTCTTTCACTTTCCCCCGCCCACCAGACTGTTTTACCAGTGTCATCATGACTTATAGTGTGGGAACATGGCCCTCGCTGTCTCCCACATTACACAGCCTCGCTGGCTTTTTGGATGCCCTCTGCCGAGCCAAACCAGCAGGACAGATGCTCCACGATGGCCGGACACAGGGCAGCTCCCACCGGGAGGCCTCCTTCCTGCCCACCTCCGGAAGCAGGGCAGAGCTGAAGATGGAGGCCACAGAGAAGGACCCCAGACCTTTCCTCAGCTTCTGTTGGGACATGTGAGCTGGGTGTGACCCCAAGACTCAGAACAGCTTCGCTCTGTGAAAGCGCGAAACAGGGAGGGTTCTCTGAAAGGAATGGTCTGGGCTGCGGGGAAGAGGTGGGGTAGCACATATGACTGAGACCCGGGAGGTTTCTAGTGCTGACATGACTCGGCTCCTAATCCACAGAACTCAGCTGAAACACCCAAGCCAATGAATAACAGGGTCCCAGTCATAAGCAGAAAACGCTCTTCCCTTTTTCTTCCTTCCACCTCACCCATGCAGCCTTGTGCAATTAGTCCTCATACAAAGGTTTGCAGAATTATCCAAGTGGAGGCCAAGTCTGCTGTTTCTTGGCCATATCTACCTTCCCAGAGGATCGACCAGCATAGCTGAAGCGCGCTGGACCATGGCGCAAAGCGGGGAGAGGGGCGCCACGGCTGCTGGGAACCGGGCCTTCTCGAACTCAGTTTCAGAGACCAAGAAACGGTCTTCTTACTTCAAACATGCAAACACTCTCCCTGTGAGGCAGCTGCCCTTTGAAGCTGTGGACCAGGGGGGAAATAAAAGCTCCTGTCTGAGAAAGGATAGGTTTCTTTCTTACACTCTCTGCTGACCATTCTATTTCCTGCGGGTTTTCTGCATGGACCCTCTGCCGGCAGCATAGGGGGAGCCTGCAGCAGCCGGCGCAGCAGGGCCCGAGTGAAAGTGACTAACACCCCAGCCTCCACAGCTACCTCGGCCTCTGCAGCACCTTTCTCCAGCCTGACCTCCCCATGCTGCCTTTCTGCTGCTGCTGTGGGAGCCAAACACGAAAGCCGGGCTGAACAGGCTGGTTGAAGAAAGGAGTGAGTCAGGTCTCAAGTCTCAGAAAGGCAATGTGGGCTGAATCCCGGTGCCAGGGGTTAAAGCCCGCCCATGCATCTCACCCATAACACAGGCAGGAAAGCGATACGGCTAAACTCAAGTGGGACATTTGTATTCAGAGATCGTTTATGTTCACCCACATTGCCTGGTATGGTGCTGAGAATGCATTTAATATTTATGGGCCCTTTTGACATTTAAATAAGGCCTGGCCAAGGGAAAGGGAAAAGATCATAGCAGTTTTGCCAAATAGGACCAAGGAATGCAATTTTTTGAACTCTTAAATTTTTTTTCTTCCATTATGGTTTATTATAGGATACTGAATATAGTTCCCTGTGCTGTACAGTAGGTCCTTGTGGTTTATCTATTTTATATATAGTCGTTTGTATCTGTTAAGCCCAAACTCCTAATTTTCCCTCTTCCTCCGTTCCCCTTTGGTAACTGTGAGTTTGTTGTCTTATGTCTGTAAGGCTGTTTCTGCACATACGTTCATTTGTGTCACATTTTAGATTCCACATATAAGTGACATCATATGGCATTTGTCTTTCTTTTTCTGACTTACTTCACTCAGTGTGATAAACTCTAGGTCCGTCCATGTTGCTGCAAGTGGCAAAATTTCATTTGTTTTTATGGCTGAGTAGTTTGGCACCCCACTCCAGTACTTTTGCCTGGAAAATCCCATGGATGGAGGAGCCTGAAAGGCTGCAGTCTGTGGGGTTGCTAAGAGACGGACACGACTGAGCGACTTCACTTTCACTTCTCACTTTCATGCATTGGAGAAGGAAATGGCGACCCACTCCAGTGTTCTTGCCTGGAGAATCCCAGGGACGGGGGAGCCTGGTGGGCTGCCGTCTATGGGGTCGCACAGAGTCGGACACAACTGAAGCTGCTTATCAGCAGCAGCAGTAGTATTCCATCATATGTATTTATATATACACACACACACACACACCACACACACACTGCATCTTGTTAAACCCATCATCTATTAATAGGCAGTAGGGTTGTTTCTGTATCTTGGCTATTGTGAATACTGCTGCTATGAATATTGGGGTGCATATATCTTTTTTAATTATAGTTTTCTCCAGATATATATGTACAGGAGTGGCTTTGCTGGATAATATAACTCTATTTTTAAATAACTCTTTTTATAGAACCTTAGTCAATATCAGCCACAGATTGTCAATCTCCTATTTCTGACTCTTATTTTAGAACTAAATGTATAATGTTACCCATACGAAGTATCTTGAATATCTGTTTCAATCAGTCTTGAAAGTCTACAGAGCTCAACTTCTGAGACCTTCTACTCTGGACCTGTAGTGTACACAGATAATGCACTGACTGAATGGCAATAAGGAAATATTTTAACTTCTGTTTAATCTATGTTTTAATGTAGAAATGAGGAAAGGAATTAAGCTTTGTTCTTACTACTAGCAATAATATGACTAATATTTGCTATAAATATTCCCAAGTACATGTGTGTAACATTTACAAATATAAATCTGATGGGGATTCAGGTTCTACTTTTGGCTAGGGAGATTGGATTATATGATTAAAAAATGTTTGCTGAAGGACTTCCTTGGCAGTCCAGCAGTTAAGAAGTTAAGACTCTGTGCTTCCACTGTAGGGAGGAAAGGGTTTGATCCCTGGTTAAGGAACTAGGATCCATCATGCCGAATGGTGTGGCCAAAAAAAAAAAAAAATTTGCTGAGACTTCTGCTTTTGACCAATATGGTATGATAAAGACCAAATTTACCCTTCAATCTGAAACAGCCACCACAAAGAAACAGGTCTAGCACAGAAGTTATCACATGATATTCATGAATGCAAATGAATTGAATGAATAACTGAAGCCCCCCAGGGAAGCCCAGGATGGTTAGATCACAGATGATGAGGTGTTAGGGCCCCAGTGCACCTTAGATCTGATATAGTCCAGTTTCCTCACTATCTAGATGAGGAAAGTGAGGTCCAAAACCACACGGTGACTTCTCCAAAGTCCCTCAGCACCTACTGGTGGAGTTACTGGGAATATTCTTTCCTATAAACCAGTCCTTGAGTCAAGCAAGACAATAAACCAGAGCCCCAAGCTGTAGAAGGACCTTTCTTAAAGGGCTAATTGCTGCTATTCACAGAACAGGGACAAGATGGAGTTCAGTGTGTATGCGTTTGGAAACTAAATTAGGCGCCAAGAATTATTGCAGACAAAGCCACTTAAAATTGAAGATATGGCCAGACATTGTGCAATTTTAGAAAAATGCCAAAACTTCCAGGTTGGACGGAGAGACTAGAGGAAGATCCCTGCTAAGCTGTGGTTGTCACCAAAGATTCCTCAAGACTCTACAGGAGACTGGATCGAAACAGATCTATCTACCTGAAAACTCCAAATAATTCTGGACCTGATCCAGACCAACCCCTATTTCTGAGGATAACCCTCAGGCCTCGGTCTGTCCTAGGAGTGGGGGTGGGGGGTGCGACACAGCGAGCAGTCTCATGTTGGGACCCGACTGCCCAACTGCCTGGCTTGACCGGAACCCCACATGAAGAAGACCCAGTCCTGAGGGGACACTTGTCAGCATTGGAGACCTTCAGACCGCATGATATGTGTATCACAGGAGGATCTCCCTGCCCTGGACTGAAGGAGCCCCTGATGTACCCAGCAGGCAGAAGCGCCCCCTCCCCCGCACCGTGGGTTTGCGTGCTCCCGGCGATGGGTGCGTAGTCAGGCAGCCTCAGCAGCCTCGCTCCTCTGCTGGGGTTTGTCCTGGTTTCTCCTGGGAAGTGGCAGCTGTGGACGAACCCTTTCACTTTGGGTTTCTCCTCAGTGCAAACTTCTGCCTGCTTTCAAAGTCCTTGAAAAGGCAGCCTAGCTCTTTCAAAGCACTTTTTTGGGGGGCCAGAAAATTCTAAAACATGTCAATGACTGCCTGCTGTTGTCTTGAGTGTTTTAAGGCTTGATCTGCACCCATTGTAGGAACGGACTTTGCCCGTGGATGCCCCCTGCCATCTCTCCTGCCACCTGGAGGACGTCTATGGGGCATACAGGGTGCTGGACTCTTGTTTCAGAGACTTCTGGGTAGCCTCACAGTTGGACAGAATTTTCAGCAGTGACATTTGGGCTTCACCTGACAAAGAGAATGACAGAGTTTAGAGTGGTGATTTAATTGAGACTCATGCAGACTTCTCTGCCCTGGAATCCCTAGAAGGGGAGGTGTCCTCTAAAAAGGAATCTAACAAGAGATGATTACACAGCTTAAAGCAAGTCTCCTAAGGAAGACTGGTCATCTGATTTAAACCGGATTTGGAAGTGAATCTCCTCTGGCTTCCCTGATGGCTCTGTGGCAGAGAATCCACCTGCCAGTGCAGGCGACGCAGCTTCAATCCCCAGGTCAGGAATATACCCCTGAGAAGGAAATGGCAACCCACTCCAGTATTCTTGCCTGTGAAATCCCGTGGACAGAGGAGTCTAGCGGGATACAGTCCATGGGGTCGAAAAAGAGTCAGACATGATTTAGAGACTACACAACAATAACTCCTTGAGCTCAGGACCCAGTCTGGAGGTGGTCTGACCCAGGGGTGGCTGTACCCCGCCAAGCTACACCTGTGCTGTGCTCTCCCAGCACAGAATTGTGCACTCAATTCATGAGCAGAGGCTGAACACAGAGCGCTGGAGTGGGAAAGGCACATTCCTGGTGGCCAGTGCCAAGAAAGTGATCTCTATGCACTAATGAGAGTGAACAGCACAGGGCTGTTGTTAGTCTCCACTTTATAGATCAGGAAACAAAGGTATTGAAAGAGCAAGTAAGACACCCACTGCCACGGGGTGAGTCAGCAGAAGACTGGGCCCAGGACACAGACTCCTGGCCTCCTGGGCCAGCATTTGGCTCTGCTTCTGTGCTCTCAAGACGTTTCCTGCTTCATCCATAGCAAGAGTTCTTTGCGACCCTCATTCTGTGATTCCTGCCCTAAGGCCGTCAGTTCTCCTGAGGTTTGCTCAACAGCCAGAGGCCCTGCCTTCCCTAGCCTCCCTTCCCACCTCCCCTTGGCTGTCTTGTGGAGTGTCTAGCTCCAGCTGGCGTCTTACATACTCGTCCCAGTTGGCCTCCTCACTCCAGCACATCCACCAGGTGGTCCCTGTGCCCTTGGCCTTGGCTGTGCCAGCAACTTATCCACACAGAGTGGCTCATAAATGCAGCCCTGACCTGGGGTTCCCAGCCTTGTTTCCTTCCTTGACAGCTTTGGCCGCCCACACTGGTCTCTCTGGTTCCTTGGGCCACTCCCTGAGCGCTCTTCCTTGTCTCCTTCTCTGCCTGGAAAGCCCTCCTCTTCCTGCATCTTCAAGGCTCTTTCAGGAGTTTGAGGCCCCTCCCAGCTCTTCGAGAGCTCCTGTGTTCCCTTCTCTGCGATGTCCTCTTGTACCCCCAGAAGATACACTGTGGTCTCTCCAGCTGCCATTTGCCTCCAAACTTTGTTTGGCCCCAACTCTCACTAATAGCTCAAATTTACATTTAAGGTAATGTGATAGGCCAGATTCTAAAATTACCCAAGGATTTCCTGTCTCCCCTCTTGTGTGCACACCATTTGAATATATTGGATTTTACTCACGTGATTAGGTTATGTTTTATAGCACAGTTGACCTTAAGGGCAGCTTCTGTTGTGGCTCAGCTGGTAACGAATCTGCCTGCAATGCAGGAGACCTGGGTTCAATCCCTGGGTTGGGAAGATTCCCTGGAAAAGGGAAAGCCTACCCAATCCAGTATTCTGGCCTGCAGAATTCCATGGACTGTATAGTCCATGGGGTCGCAAAGAGTTGGACACGACTGAGCAGCTTTCACTTTCACTGACCTTAAGGGAGATTATATCCCAGTGGCCCTGACTTAATCATAACAGGAACCTCAGTCCTGTGACCAAATTCTAGCACCAACAAGAAAGCACTAAAAGTGCCCTGTTTCCCCAGAACCTCCAGGCAAGAGCTCAGCAGGGTCAGCACCTTGATTTCAACATGGCGTCACCCTGTGCCTAGAGCCCAGGCATGCTGTGCCAGCCTTCTGATTTATAGAACTTAACTGTGAACTCATAAATGGGTATTGTTCCAAGCAGGTAAATTGGTAGTTATTTTTGTGATGCTGTAGAAAACCAATATAAGTGAATACTGAATTGTGTTGGAGCTGTGGATTCTCCACATTTATCCTGGCACCTGCATCTCAGGTCAGCAGCTGAAGCCACACTTTGTTGACTGTCAGACTTAGATTGCAGACTCCCAGCACAAGAGCCTAGCTGCCTGGTTCTCTCTGAATATAATTCAGCAACAAGAGGGACTCTTGGTTTCTAGCACTCTGCTGCCAGTTGCAAGACAAAGATGAACTTGGCCTTTCTGCCCTCGGGGGCTTCTAATCTAGTAACTGAACAATCACATAAAGAGTATAATACAAAGTAGATCAAGACAAGGGAAGTTATATCCAGTATGTGAAATCAAAAACTTCTTAGAGGAAGTGACATCGGAGCTGAACCCTGAAAGCTGAGTGGGGTTTTCACTTTAGGGATGAAAGTAGGAAATTGAGTGAATTTTTAAAGAAATAGTATGTCGGACATTTGACAAATCAGGTGATTTAGAAATGAAACAGTATTCTGGGTCCATGTGTGAAGGCTCTTGAATCATTGGCAGTAGTGTGTTTGGGAGACTTGGTGAGAAATTGGGGGCCATAGAAAGTTTAGAGGCTGGGGTGGGTAAAATCAAGGCTGAGTATGTAGGATGGATTAAAGTAGAGGTGGGTAGGAAATGAGGATTGTTTGCAGACCGTGGGAGAAGAGGTAAAAGTTAATCAGAGCCTGCATCGTGACTCTGGCAGTTGGGACAGAGAAAGGAGAGAATGTCCTAGTCATGGGAGAAGATAGAAATTCCACCAGTGGAGCCACAAAACAAACATAGCATCCCGTGGGTCCATCCATCAGTCCACCTTCCTCTACTCATTCCAGTATTTAAGATGTGTTGTATGTCTCCTGTAGCCAATAATCTGTCCCAGATTCTGCCCCAAAGGCAAACATCATGACATTTGAGGAAATATGACTGTGTTACCAAGAGGCAAATGTTAAGTCCTGTAAGAGAAGCGTGGCTGAAGAACTACAGGCTCAGGAGGGAGGAAGATGGTACCCAGCTGCAGCCACAGAGCCTTCGAGAGACAATGACGTGGGGTCACTGTTTAACTTGTAGGTGGCAAATTTAAAAGGAGAAGGATCTTTTCATCTGTCCTCTAACTACCAGTGAAACTTCATCTCATCCCAGTACATACACACCCCCACCCTCACCCACACATCCACCCACCACACACACCACACACAGGCACACACATACACACTTCAGCTGGAGCCGGCTGACTTGAACCCCACAATGACAAACATGGAGAAACAGTTATTCCTGCAAATGCTCAGTTGGGTTGTTCTAGAAGACAACTGGGTAGCTGAGACCCTGGCTTCCTTCACTCACCTCCCTGACTGACCACCCGAGCTGTGATTGTTTTCACGAGCACACCGGCTAAGAGACACACAGCATCGCTTTTGTTCAGCCACCACCAGACCAGCCAAGGGCCGACTAGGCCAACAGGGCTCTTCCTCCTTCCCCCTCGGTTCTGGGTAAGCACACATCTTCCACCCTTACTTTAAAGGCAGACAATTTGTTTTTATCATTTGCCAACACAGCTGAGGATGATTATTAATTAATCAAAAACACTGACTTTTAACTTCCCACGCTCTCTCCAGAGATGCTCCAGTGACAGCGTGCATCTGGACTTCAGAGCTGTTTAGATAGAAGTGGGCACCATGCAGCAAAGACTTTTTTTTTTTTCTGGTTTATTCTTTTTTAAAACACAACTCTAGTTTAATCCCATTTAGCCAGTAAACTTGATTTTAAGGTGGTCCCATTTTGTGGGGTTTTCTATTGGTCTTTTTTATACAGCTTCCTTTGAAACCAGAAATGCTGTGTCAGGATTTCACAAAAAGGAAAATAAGTTCAGAGCATTTTCTGTTCATCAAAAGCTCAGACCGAAGCACACAAGCAGCATGTTTCCATGAATAATGAAACACCATTGTCCTCCTCTGCTGGTGAGCTTCTGTTCTGGTAGTGTCCTCCAAATTCAAGGTCTCAGCAAGGAGTACCTAACAGCTGCCGAGAGCAAGTTTGAAATGTTACAGTTGAAACATCACAGCAAAGGCTGATCTGTTTCAATGGGCTGAGGTTTAAGCGACAGTCTCTTCCCCTCGGTTCTAAGATGGCGCTGCTGAGGAGTCATCCTCCCCCCTCTGAACTTGAGCTTTGTGGCCGTACAGTGGTTTTCAGTGAAAAAAGAAAGGGGCGGCAGAAGATCGCTTGCCTCAAATTACACATCAAAGCCTAATGGCTACCTCTAGAGTGAGACAGGGGGGTGTGCACCCTTGGCTTCACCACGTGGCAGAGGCTAGAGTGAAAACTATGGTGCCTTTTTAGGGGCTGTACCTAAAAGAAGATTTACAGAAGAAGATAGAAGATTTTAAGCAAAACCAAGCTTGGGAGGCAAGTGAGCTTCCCTTCCATTCAGTGAGGCCCACATCTTCAAAAATCTCACTGAAGACTCTGCTGGGAGTGTGTTGTCTTGTAAGTGCAACTGTGCCAACTTGGGAAAGGTGTTTTGTGAAACACAGAGTGGAGTCCCCCTCCCCTCCACATGAGCCTGCTCCCCTTCCCGCCACTTCTCTTCCTCCCCCTCAGTGATCTGTGTTCCCCCCAGCCCATTTAAGACAACTCCTGGGCTTGCCAGTGCTCAAACCATCCAGGCTTTGTTTCTTCTCTTTGCCCACCTGCCACCAGTCTCTTCTTCCTTGTCATTGTTCTTCAACAGCTCCACTGGAGGCGTTCGAGGGAAATAAAAAGATAAAAAACCCAGCTTGTCACAGTCCATTTGCTTCTTGTCAACAGCTCTGCTAAAAGGCAGAAGAGGAAGCTTTTGGCCAAGATAAGAGTTTAGATAAGGTTTGGGGATTATCTGTAGAATTTCATTTATTCGAGGTTACCCTCTTGAGCACCTGAGGATAATGGGGGAAGGGTGGGGTATGTTTATCAAGCACCTGTTTTTAGGAAGTTAAGAGCAAGATTCTTCAGTCATTTCTAAGAGCTGGTCAAAATAACTCGAGATAAAACTATCATAGCTACTTTATACCTTGTTGACATAAAACTAGCAAGCAGCTAACTGTCCACTCCATTGTTTAGCTCCCTGAAGCTGACTGACTCTGAAAGTGGAGAATTTCCTATCTCTTGTTAGGCGGGGAAAGAATTTAACTCACTCAGGTTAATAGAGGTCTGTGACAGCCCTGCCGTTCCTTTGAATGGCTAGGAAGAAGCAAATTGAATAGAAAAGTAGAGGTCTTTGATTACAAGTAATAGAAAACAACTGAAACTAATTTAAGTCAAAAAGATCAACTTATTGTAAAGATGCAGCAGGGGACCTCAAGGGACCCAAGGGCCACGTCTCTGCAAAGTGCTGAGGCTGAGGCCTGGGAGGCTTTAGGTCTCTCCATTCACCTCATAGTCTCTCCTTAAAAAAACTGTCCATCCTCTTCAGTCCTCTCATCCATACCTTAACCTTTCCCCTTGTCCTTCCCCTTCCCCTCCATATGCAGGGGAAAGCAGAGCTGATCCAGGCTCCCAGATTTCCACTTTCACAGGGCTAACCAGCAAAGAAACAAAGACCACTCTCTTCTGGTAACAGAAGAAAGAGCATCTGATTGGCCCAGCTTGAGAGAAGTATCTACTTTGGTCCAATCAGCTCTGATGGGAAGATGGGGTCGTGGTTATAAATATGGCTGCTGGTTCAGAGAGAGCCAGTGCTCAGAAAAAGTGTGGGGTGACGGGGTAGGACCACTCAACATTTATTAATCCAGCAACAATAAAAAAGGGCCATTGTACCTGTTTCCCTCATACTTAAACAATCTAGAGGAAAACCTACACATGTAGGAAGACAATTAAAATCTTTTAGTGCTAATTACTGTGAGCATAAAAACCCTGATTAGAATGAGCTCTTAGGAAATAACTAAAACAGCCCCTCTCCAGTTGAATAGATAAATACATTAAGGATGGGCATAAAATGGAGCCCACAACACAGCGGTGAAAATTAATGAGCTACAGCTACACATTTCAATATGGAAGAGTCTTGAAAGTATAATGATGCATGAAAAAAGCAAGTCACAGAAAAATAAATCCAGATGTTTTTACTTATGTGAGGTTCAGAAACATGCAAAATTGGACAATGTATTATAATGTAGTCTTCTATGTGTGTATGGTAAACTATAAAGAAAGAAAGAAAAGAAAGCTATAGACTAAATTCAGGTCACCTGTGAGGTGGAGAAGGAAAATGTGCTTGGGAACAGGTAAACGCTGAACTTCAAATGTGTCAGTAATGTTATTTGTTAAGCTGAGTGGTAGATGTGATGGCAATAATTTTGTTATGATTTAATATGTGCTTATCTTTTTATGTTCATATATTTTATAATTAAATGAATATAAATGAATGTCCTTATGCCGAATTCTAAGGAGGCCATTTCTCTGTTCTGGGTAATGGCCAGTGGTATTGTGCTTGCCTGATTGTGGGACAATGGTGAGTAATTCCATTTGTCAAATGGTTTACCAGTTTCTATCCATGTGACAACCACCCTGACAAGGAAAGTATCTGGGGTGGCCTGTCAGCACTGTGGCCCAGTGAGTGCCTAAGGAATAGCCAGGCTTTTCTTGCGTCCTTTGTCCTGGATGCCAAAGCAATTATTCACCTCTATTCCCAGGTCAAATGTCCCAATCATCTCTACCCAAGAAAGCTACCTACCTGTGAGCATTCCCATCAAAACATGATTACAGGGCCTAACTTCCCACTTGAGTTGTACTTCCACCCTTTTGGCTCTCTTCGGGGTACCATGGCAGCTGTCAAGAACAAGCACCATACTAAAGGAGGCAAAAAGGGAGCCAAGAAGAAAATGGTTGACCCATTTTCTAAGAAAGATTGGTATGATGTGAAAGCACCAGCTATGTTCAATATAAGAAATACTGGGAAAACACTGGCCACTGGAACTCAATTAAAATCACATCTGATGGCCTCAAGGGTTATATTTTTGAAGTGAGTCTTGCTGATCTGCAGAATGATGAAGTTGCATTAGGAAATTCAAGCCAATTACTGAGGAGGTTCAGGGAAAAAAAAACTGCCTGATTAATTTCCATGACATGGATCTTACCCATGACAAAATGTGCTCCGTGGTCAAAAAATGTCAGACCATGACTGAAGCTCACACTGATGTCAAGGCTACCTACCGATGGTTACTTGCTTCATCTGTTCTGTGTAGGTTTTCCTAAAAAGTGCAACAGTCAGATTTGGAAGACCACTTATGCCCAGCACCAGTAGGTGCGTCAGATGCACACAAAGGTGATGGAAGTCACGACCTGAGAGGTGCAAATGACTTCAAAGAGGTGGTCAGTAAATTGATTCCAAACAGCATTGGAAAAGACATAGAAAAGACTTGCCAGTCTATTTACTCCACAATGTCTTCTTTAGAAAAGTAAAAATGCTGAAGAATCCCAAGTGTGACTTGGGGAAAACTCATGGAGTTACATGGGGAAGGTAGTAGCTCTGGAAAAGTGACTGGGCATGAGACCAGTGCCAAAGTTGAACAAGTCCAGGAAGGTTTAAAATGCAGTCCTTTAATGATGACAGATAAAAGATCTTGTGAAAAACAAAACCACGATGACAAACTGACAGTTTCTTACAAGGTTAGACATGGAACTACCATATGGCCCAGCAATTCTATTCCTGGCATATTTCCCACAGAATTGAGAGCAGGGACTGGAACAGATACTTGCACGCCCGTACACACAGCATCATTACCCACAATAGCCAAAAAGTGCAAACAACCCCAGTGTCCATGAACAGATGAATGGATAAAGAGATATGGTACATCCGGAGAATGGAATATTATTCAGCCATGAAAAGGAATGACATTCTGACACATGCTGCATGTGGATGAACCCTGAAAACATTATGCTTAGTGAAGTGAGTCAGACACAGAAGGATAAATATTGTATGATGCCATTTATACAAGATAACTGGCATGGGCAAATTCATAGACAGAAAATAGAATGGTGGTTACCAAGGGCTGGGAAAATGGGGAAGAGGAAGTTATTATTTGATGGAAACAGAGTAATATCCAGAATGTTTGTTGGGGATGATGAAAAGGTTTGGGTGTAGATAGCATGGTGGTTACACCACATTATAAATACTTTTAGTACCACTGAATTGTACACTTAACAAATGTTCAGATGATAAATTGTTGTTGTTCAGTGGCTCAGTCGTGTCCAACTCTTCATCACCCCATGGACTGCAGCATGCCAGGCTTCCCTGTCCTTCACCGTCTGCCGGAGTTTGCTCAAACTTATGTCCATTGAGTTGGTGATGCCATCCAGCCATCTCCTCCTGCCCTCCGTCTTTCCCAGCATCAGGGTATTTTCCAGTGAATCAGCTCTTCACATCAGGTGGCCCAAGTATTGGAGCTTCAGCTTCAGCATCAGTCCTTCCAATGAATATTCAGAGTTGATTTCCTTTAGGATTGACTGGTTTGATCACCTTGCAGTCCATGGGACTCTCAAGAGTCTTCTCCAACACCACAGTTGCAAAGCATCCATTCTTTGGCACTCAGCCTTCTTTATGGTCCAACTCTCATATCTATACATGACTACTGGAAAAACCCTAGCTTTGACCATATGGACTTTTGTTGTTAAATATTATGTGTATTTTACCACAGTTTTAAAAAACGACAATTACAGAGCACTGAGAAAGACATACATTTGGATAGAGGAAAATGCTACAGGGCAGGGGAAGGTAGATAAGTGCACAGCATTTTTTTTCTGTGCTAGTTCCACACAGAGTATTGAGACATCACTTTACTCCAGTCCAGTCCTGCAGCCTGGGACCATCATTTCCAATATTCTCAGTGCAGCAAAATGAGAACATATGTGTGCCTCAGGGCATGTGATATCATGGAGTCCCCTCTGGTGGGGAAGCAAGTCCATAGGACCAGTGCAAAGCCCCCAACTTCCTGCTGCCTGGACAGTAGAGGTGGGCCAGGGAGAGGCCTTGACACAGCCCTGTGTTCCCAATTTGTCAACACTACATTTGGCAGCTGGTTGTTGTTCAGTGTTTTGGAGGAAGAGAAGGAAAGATGTGTGTGGTTAAGACCCATCTTCTGTTTTCTTTTAGTTTTCTGGGACCAAGTGGTTGCCTCTGACACGGAGAATGTCCTTTGTTTAAACAGCAGAGATCATCCCCAGATCCACAGAATGGTAGGTAGGTCAGGAGTTCGGCTGTAAGTAACAACATATAGCTGGAGAGGCCTGTGCCAAAAGGGGACCCCTGGAGGGAGCTGGGGCCTTATACCAGGGGCCCAGGCCACATTGTGACCTCCGAGGGCCCTGGGCACTGGGGCCTTTGTCAGCCCCTCCCATCATAATAATATTAAAATATTTAAAATGTAACTAAAATTTTCAACATTTTTTCCTCTTTTAGACCAAATTTAATTGATTTCTGTGGGCCCTAAAAATTTCTTTTTTTTTTAATGTGAGAAAAATAGTTAAAGTTTCATAGTTCCCCAGAAGCATCTCTGCCTTAGCACTGTGCTTCCTGTGCGTGACCTGAGAGGGCCTGGAGCACACCGCCTTGACTTTCTTCCTCGGGGGTTACTCTTCTGGCATCGGAAGAGACTTTGAGGTCATCTGTGCCACCTCCCGTGCAGGCAGAAGTCCCACTAAGGCAACCTCCAGGGGGATCATGCAGTCTCTGCCTCCAGCCATGGGATCCAAGCAGCCCCTCTAAGTATAAGCAAGTTCTTAATATTGAGCCCTTGAGCGAAAGCCTTCATCCCTGTAACTTTCAGCAGCTGCTTCTAACTGCACTCAACTGGGTCAACACAGAGCAAGTTTTACGTCCTTTAAAGATCTGACACGACTCCCATGTGTCACCCCTACCCCTCAACCCAAGTTCTCTGCTCCAGGTTAAGCACCCTGAGACCTTGCGTGACAGGATCTATAAACCCTCATCTGCTGAGCACCCTCCTTTGGACAAATACTGAGGCACCTCAGATGTGGTCTGATCTGATCACACCTGTTCCCTCTGCCACAACAGCAGTCTTTTGCTAGTGTCATTTATTAGTAATAGACCACATGGTTGGCGTATGCTAACCTGTGATCACTTACACCCCATGGTTCTTTGTTCCATCCCAAACTGAAGTTGGGCTTCACTGGCAGGCTTCACCGGTGACTCAGTGGTAAAGAATTTGCCTACCAATGCAGGAGATGCAGGTTTGATCCCTGGGTCAGGAAGATCCCCTGGAGAAGGAAATGGCAACCCAATCCAGTATTCTTGCCCAGGAAACCCCATGGACAGATGAGCCTGGAGGGCTACAGTCCATGGGATTGCTAAGAGTCAGACACAACTTAGTGACTCAAGCTGAAATTAACCCAGTCTATCCCAGTCTGTACTCAAGCCATTCATCTCTTCAGCTTGGAGACATGGTGTGTCGTCTTTGACTTGGTTCATTATGATCTGTCAAGATCTTTATTCTGTCCTCTGGAACAGAGGCAGTCCTTTCCATGTTTGGCTCTTCACAGATTTGACAAGTGTGCTTTCTTGGTCTTAAACCCAACATGGCAGGGACCAAAACTTCTATTTTCAAATTTGCCATTGTTTTCCTGTTATTGAAGGTTGAGTCTGGACCCTGAAATGGCTGAAACAAAGACATTTTCATTTTGATTTTGTGGGTGACTTTTGCATTCTAGGAAAGAAGGAAAGTAGCTCTTGGAGTCAATTTGTCCTTTGTTCCGGAAGGAACACTTTGATGATGATTTTCTTTTTTTAAAAAAGGTATCAGGTATAGGGCTAGATGTTATGGGACAACCTTCCAGGAGAGATGGTCTATCCTGGTCACATGCGGTGGGGCAGTGCTTTAGTGAGAGGAGGCTGGGAAAGGTAGTGATGATGAGGAAGGCCAGTGATGTGTGGGGCAGCTGATATCCACTTGAAGTTTCTTCTTCTGCTCTGTAATTCCTTCGTGTTAGCCCAGAGTTCTCAGTCGATGCTGTTAAGCTGTTGTTGTCTTCACTGTGTTTTGGAGAACCTTGAGGGTCCTTGGAGGGAACAGAGGCAGCTGGTGCTGACCGAGAGTGAGAGACCATAAGAAATGACCAGACGAATGTGGGGACCAGGACATACTCCTCGGGAGTCCTCAGAACACAAGAGGTGGACTGGGGACACAGCTGGGTTTTCTGACATGGATTATTCCGGGGAGGGTGGCCTGCAAGGGCCGGAGAATGTGGGATGTCCAGGTTACGTGAGCTCAGCCACAGGAGGACATCTTTCAGACACTGCCAATTTAACGTTCAGTATTAGCACGTAAGGAACATGCTCTGGGTGCAGACTCATACCTGGGGGATTCAGCTGGCCCCACACCACTCTAGCTGTCTTCTTCTCATCCTACCCACTTGCCCATCCTACCCACTTGCCTTCATCTTTATGTTCTGTAGATTTGCGGGGTTTCTTTTTGATCACAAAAGTTATCTGTATTCCTCATGAAAATCCAAATGATCCAGAAGCCAACTGGAAAACATTTTATCCAATGTTATATTAAAATCAAGACACACCAGGCCTATGTTATTTGTCAGCTCTCTTTGGCAAGGAGGCGCTTGTTGGCTTGGCAGGGTATCTGCCTTGTTGTCAGCACTGGCTCCCTGTCCCAATTCTAGAGTGTGGTCCTGAAGTCCATGACCTTAAGCATCCTAAATAAATAGGATGTAAGCAGACACTTGAACTAGTAGGCGAATCCCATTTGCTTTTAAGTTCCTCCAGGTGGTGTCCCTTAGCAATAGTATTGGAGGTCGCAGCCAGGGTTTTATGAGTGGGAATGGATATAGCATCTAGAAGAATATTCTGTTGCTATGAGTGGGAAAGTGTAGACTTTTAAATTTCTACACAGGAGGTAGTAGAGATCTGTTGCTTTTTTGGAGATGGGCGGGGGTTGGGGGTGGGGAGGGAGGTGCTGCGTTGCATGGCTTGTGGGATCTTAGTTCTCCCACCAGGTACTGAACTTGGGCCCTCGGCAGTGAGAGCAGAGTCCTAACCACTGGACTGCCAGGGACTTCCTGAGACCTGTTGCTTTCAGCTTCCTTACATCCTTCCCTCTTTTGCAGACAGTGCCCCAGTTCTCTTTTGGGGAACCACTTCTCCCACATCCTTAACCCCAGTGGTATGTGATGGGGTTAAGCCACCCCCATGCCCTGGCTCTTTGAGTGAGCATGTCACCTAGACCTAGACAAGAGTGACATGCCCTCCTATCACAGAGATCCCAGAGAGGGTCAGGCGGGTCAGTGGGCCAGCCGTGGTCAGCCCCAGGGTTTTTGCCTGTGTTATCAGTAAGGAAGGGACTTTATGTGCAGGACTGCTCCACCGGGAGAAGTCAGCCTGAATCCAAGTGGCCACCGTCACCCCCGCAGAGGAGCCCTGGGCCAAGCTGCGATGGAGAAACTCAGGTGCCAGTGACACTGCTTATAGGAATCCCACCGTACCTGAAGCCGTCCCTGGAATTCTCCACCCAAACCCATTCGAATGGAGTTTCTGTCACTGACAACTAAGATGCTAGAATAAGGATATTCTTTTGACAACTGCACTAGAAAATATCTTCCTTGAGAAAATAACTGGCTTTGTAGTTGTATTTTGTTTATTCTATGCTGAATTTATCAATTATTAGATATAATGAGTAGAAGAGATCAAAGGAGGCCATTTTGAATTATTATACAAGTGATATTTGGGGGTTTTAAGTTCATATAAATTTTATAATACTCAGGCAACAATAGGGCAAGGTAAACATGAGGAAAGGTGATTCCCATGCAGTGTCCAAATTATTGGAAAAACATTCAATTCTTTAGTTTATGACAATTATATTAACTATCCCGGTCAACTCCCAGGTAGCGTGAGTGATAAAGAAACCGTCTGCCAGTGCAGGAGCCGCAGGTTCAACCCCGGGGTGGGGCAGAACCCCTGGAGGAGGAAATGACAACCCACTCCAGTATTCTTGCCTGGGAAATGCCGTGGACAGAGGAGCCTGGTGGCTTACAGTCCATGGGGTCTCAAAGAGCCGGACACGACTGAGCGTGCAGGCGCTACAATGGGGACAGACACTGGTTGAGAAGATCCAGAGGTTTGAGCCTTCAGGAGGCAGTGTCTGGGAGTGTTTGAATCACCTGAGAGTATATCAGCTCCTTCGTTCACACTACCAATAAGAAAGGAAGTATATCAGACTAATAGTGTGTGCGCATGCGTGCTGTCGCTTCAGTCCTGTCTATGGTTCTGTGCATCCCTATGGACTGTAGCCCGCCAGGCTCCTCTGTCCATGGGATTCTCCAGGCAAGAATACTAGAGTGGGTAGCCATGGCCTCCTCCAGGGTACTTTACATTAAATGCAGTTAAATGCATTCAAATGCAGTTAAATATAGGAAATATTGCCTTTCCTCACAGAGTGAACACAGCACCTCCAGTAATCATCTGGCTTAGATATTGTCAGTGCCACACTTCACGTATCATTTTTTCCTAAACTTCTGGGAAAATGCCTTTTTTTGCAGTGTGTGTGTGTGTGTGTGTGTGTGTGTGTGTGTGTAAGTTTGATTTTCTTAAGCCTTTGTTGACAGGTATGATCCAGGCCTCAGACTAGGAGACAGGGAAGCCCAAATTTTATTTCAAGTATGATACACAGTCCTCGTGTGGCCTTGAAAAAGCCATTTAACCTCGTGGCCTCAGTTTCCCTGTCTGAAAACTAAGGCTCATAATCCAAATCTAGATACCTCCCTGGGATGCTGTGTGCATTAATTACTGTTTATTGTGCAAGTGGAAGTTGGGCTGTGTTAATTATTATTATCATTTCTGGGTCTTCCAGCCAAGTTGAAGCCAAGCCCTTGCCTCGCTTTTAGTTCCTGAGATCTGACAAGGTACAGCCCTAGGCAGTGAGGAGGACCATAAATGAAGGCTAGTCAGCAGATTTATGCATATCTCACCACAAGGGACTGGCCCCAGGAGGCTCTGCCAGCCACAGGCTTCGGTTCTGGGGTTCCAGGGCAGCCCAGAGACCCACAGGCTTTACCAGGACATTGTTCTAACAGGGCAGGTGTTGTGAGGCTGCTGCCACACTCCTGTCCCTCACCTCTTTGTGTACCTGCCATTTAATTTACTAAGGAGTCTGGAGATCAATAAGAGATGCTTACCCTGTCATTACACAAGGCCCTAAATTGCAAGGTACAGGTGGAGAAGCTTCAGAAGTATTGTGATCACTCATGAAGAAAGATGACTAATCGCTTTCTTCTGGTCACTTATTTGGCCTATGACTTTGGTTTCTACTCTCTAAGTACAACAGTTATCAGATTTCCATGTAAGCAGGGAGCTGACAATTGGTACATACAGCTCCCCTGACTACACCTGCGGGTTCTGCTGCTTTATCTAGTCCTGGACACCTCATAGCGATTTTCCCCGCCACTATTTAAAGTTCAGGATGCGGGTGAAGGAGAGAAAGCTCACCTCACCCCACCTTCTGCCAACAGTGATCAGCATCAGGATCACTGTTGAGCCTCCAGGAGGCACCCTGCTTTTAACCCTTTGCAGGAAGGCTAATCTCCTCGTATCCAGGGCAAGTTGGATAAACAGTTCCAGCAGGTTTGGATCTTGGCCACGTGCAGAACCCTAGAACCCACTGGGGCATTGCAATGACCCAGTCCATGAATGTCCAGAAGAACAGAAGGGCACAGACGCATCCCATATCTGGTGTCATCTCACTCAGCAGGGGCTGGAACAGTCTGATTTTAGGGAAATCCTAAGCCCCCAGTAAAGCACCATGCTTAACCTACCGAGGACAGAATCCCATTGTCCAAATGCAGGTCACATCCCTGCCTGTGTGCTTGACATCCTTGTCAAGGAATGTGCCCACATGTGTTTGCACTGATTCATAACCATCTTCTTCCAAATTTAGTTCTTGATGCTGATACCACCAGCCCCCATTCACCCCACAAGCCCCAGCCCTCACTTTCCCTGCCTCTGCAATCCCCCCTGCAAACCAGCAGGTCCCACACGGCTCTTTTGTCTGCTCAGCACAGCAGGCAGACAGCAGGGGTACTGGTGAGTGCTAGTTAACTAATTAATGATTATAAAGCACTTTGAAAGCATAAAGAACCAGATAAATGCCAAGTATTATTGTTATTAATGCTGAGAAGGCTGTTTAGTCATCCTTGGCCTTGAACTCAGCTCACTGCCCCCACTGTGGCCGCAGGCTGATCTGTGAACTAGGATGAGAACCCTCCTCCTCCCTGCAGGCGCTGTTTCACACTGAGTCAGTGACCAAGGTGAAGGGCAGGGGCCAGGAAACCTCTCCTCGTCTCCCACCTGCTCTCGAAGCACTGCCTGCTTTGCGGCTGTCATGCTAACATTTACCGAAAGCCAGGCTCTGAAACTGCCTCTCTTGTTTCCCATTCACCTGTTTGGTAAGTTCATTTGAGTTCTTGATTACGGTGATTAGGACATCTCTGTGCACACAGGATGGATACCAGAGTCAAGCCCTACTTTCCATTAGCGGCCGGACTCACTTGTTCACATGACCTGACCATTCTCTTGTTTGCATATTTTTAAGGGCTGCACTCTTCTCTAGATGCCCCTAAGTACATGTGCTCATTTGACAGAGCAGCTCTGTGTGCTGGAGAAGACAGGTGGTGGTTTCACCATTTCATAGACATAGGAGCCAGGGGCCTCTGGATCCTGGTGACGGGATCAAGGTGCACCCAGCTCTCTTGCACCCCACACTCAGCAGTGCCCTCCGTCAGCACCAGACCCCAGACATCTGGCAGGATGTTCCAGGAGACAGCGAAGAGCCTCCACAACACAAGACCTTAGAATTCATCCATGTAATGGCTTCCCTTCAAAGATGACAAAACCGAGGTCCCCAGAAGTCAAATTACTGGTCTAAGATGACAGTGCCAGTGAAGGAGTGAGGCTTGAGGCCAGCCTTTGGCCAGGCTTCTTCCTTCTTCAGTAGTCATTTGTAATTCAGAGTGGTGAGGCTTCAGGTGGCTTCATATTCTTTGTACTTTTCTGTGTTTTCCATATTTTCCTTCTGAAACAATAGACACAATCTGAAAGCAAATGATTGCTCTAAGTGAATAACCATGGGTGTGGAGCGCTGCCTTCCTCTCCCCTGAGCACAGAACTCTTCTTGGGTGAATGGATGATCTTTCAGTGGAGGCTCAGAGGGGGCAGACATTGCTGGTTTTCTTAGTGCTTTGAACTGCCATAAGAAAACACCACAGTCTTAGGTGGCTTATAAACACCAGGAATGTACAGCTCCCAGTTCTGTAGGTTGGAAGTCTGCAGTCAGGGTGCCGCCATGGTCAGATGAGGGCCGTCCTCCAGTCTGCAAACTTGTGGCCTCATGGTAGAAGAGGCTGGGGCACTGTGGAGGCCCCCTTTAAATTTTTTTTTATTTATTTATTTTAATTGGAGGATAATTACTTTACAATATTGTGGTTTTTTCCATACATCAACATGCAATCAGCCACAGGTGCACATGTGTCCCCCCCATCCTGAACCCTCCTCCCACCTCCCTCCCCACCCATCCCTCTGGGTTGTCCCGGAGCACTGACTTGAGTGCCCTACTTCATGCATTGAACTTGCACTGGTGATCTGTTTCACAGATGGTAATATACATGTTTCACTGCTATTCTCTCAAATCATCCCACCCTCACCTTCTCCCACAGAGTCCAAAAGTCTGTTCTTAACATCTGTGTCTCTTTTGCTGTCTTGCATATAGTGTCATCGTTACGGTCTTTCTAAATTCCATATATGCATTAATATACTGTATTGGTGTTTCTCTTTCTGACTTACTTCACTCTGGATATTAGGCTCCGGTTTCATCCACCTCATTAGAACTGACGCAAATGTGTTCTTTTTTATAGCTGAGTAATATTCCATTGTGTATATGTACCACTACTTCCTTATTCATTTGTCTGCTGATGGACATCTAGGTTGCTTCCATGCCCTACCTATTGTAAACAGTGCTGCAATGAACATTGGGGTACACGTGTCTCTCAGTTCTGGTTTTGGAGGCCTCTTTTTAAACAGCACTGATCCCATTCGTGAGGGCTCCACCTTCACAACCTACGCACCTCCCAATCCTGAAACATCACACTGGGCATTAGGATTTCAACATACAAATTTGGGGGCACACACACCTTCAAACCATGGCATTGGTTGTCTTCTCCCAGCTTAGTTTGCCGAAGGAGGCGTCCCAGCAGACCTAGTACTTGTTTCTAGGTCTACACCCTCAAAGGTGGGGCCATGTGGCCTGGGGGTGGGAGGGACAGTTGATCTGAACCTACAGCCGGGGCACAGCCTCTCCAGACAGGGCCATTGCTGCTGTGATGACAGCCTCAGAAAGCTTTTGAAGGGCCCTTCGATGACTGAGATCCAACTACCACCACACGCTATGCATGCTTTTAACCAAGATCTGTGGCCTAGCGCTGTGGCCTGAGGTGCTGTGGGATTTCTTTTTTTAAGTAAGTTTATTACGTAGCTCCGTTTTTAAAAACTGCAGCTTCAAGATACATCGAAGGTCAAACGTGCACAAAGAATGCAGGCCTGGCCTAGAGTGAGCTAGAAAGCAGAGAAGCCGGCAAAGCCTCAGGTTCCACCCTCTCTGCCCCATCTCAATTCACAGCAGCCCCGTGAGTGGGGCCACAGCCCTGGGCCCAGGGGTGGGTGATGTGGGCACCGCTGGCAGATACCATTCTCCTCTTGCACTTCTGAGCAGATGCTTTATCCCAAAGAATTCGGGAGCATCTGGAAGAAGCAGAGGAGAGGCAGCATCCAGAGAAGAACTGCCAGAGGTGAGTCTGTCTCAGGAAGAGGCATCAGACCCGCTGCTGAGGGTTAAAGTAAGGCAAGCACATCCCAGAAAAGTCAACCCGCCCCTTGGAGTTTTCTGCAATGAGCTATAGCATAATTCACATGGCCAAGTGATACAAAAGAAAAATGAGCTTCTGAAAACCAGAATCATCACCCAGCACCACCCCCTCTCTTCCCTTTTTGGCACACTTATAGTGTGTCGGGTACGATTATGTATAGTCTTCCGTTTAACCCTCACGTCGAGTGAGGAGCACACTTTTACAGATGTGGAAGCTAAGGCACAGAGAAGTTAAGAGGCCTGCCCAAGGATGCACAGATAGCTTGTGGTAGAACCAGGATTTGAACTGCGTTCTCCTGTCTCCGAAGCCCAGACTTTTCACCTTTTTGGTGTTTACAGACCACAATCTCATCAACTCCTCTGTAATTAAGGCAGCCCTCTCAGTCTGAAGTTTCAGTGGAAGTAGAAAATATTTGCGGATCTCTTGGCTGAAAAGAATTGCCCAAGAGATGTTAGAAAGGCCAGGGGGCTGGTTGAGTCGCCTGGTGGGGGCTTCTTACCAGGGATGGTGCCCTTGGTGAGAGGAGGAAGTACACAGAGGAGCTTTACTACTGAAGAACAGAGTGTCTGTGTGGAGCCCCTGTCCCCAGGACACAGCGAGCCAGGCTGGCTCAGCATGGAGGACGACTCGTGGAGAATGGTGTTAGTTGCCCATGATTTGAACACCATTTCCACTTCCATCAAAATCCTCTGTTTTAATCAGGTGGTTTTGACAAGCATTAAGGCACAGATGCTAGAAAGAGGGGATTTCTGCAATGCCACCACACGTTTGAAAGGTTATGTGCAGGCTGTTGTGTCATGTTTAGCTGGACCTGGCTGACTCCCCCATACCGCCCCCAGCAATATTTAATGTGCATGTTCTATCACCAGAAAAGGCATCCCTGCATAACCTCTGTTAGGAATCTGGGGCTCTGCCCTGAACATGGGTCCTATTTCACCTGTACCTCATCAACATGATTCTGCCCCACTGAAGAGTCACATTGGTGGAGCGTGGATAGCAGGGAATCTCAGAAGCACAAGGCTCACCTACAGAAAAGACTTTCATCCGACCATCTCAAAGCACCAACAGACAGTAATTAATCCCCACAGCACCTGCACTGGGAAGGCGGGTGTGACCACCCGGTTTTTACAGATTGGGGCCAGGAGGCGCGCGGTAACGTTCGTTAAAGGACTTGCTTCAGGCGGCACCTCCCTGGTGAAGCTGGGGCTGGGTTGGGGGCAGTCCTACCTCTGAAGTGGGTGAGAGACAGAGAGAGTGAGTGGAAGCCAGGCCCTTGTCACTTGGCCACCTTTCCCTCCCCAGGACATACGTTCCCCAGCTCACACTTACTGTGGCTGTGAGCGGGGTGGGGGAGGGGGTCTCAAGAAGATTCTCAAAGATTCAAGAAACCAAAAGCAGGGTGAGGAGTAGAAGAGAAAGAGAATGAAAAGCAAAAAATAGAGCAGGAGGTTAGAGGTTCTCTCTGACTTCCTGTAAGTATAATCCGACAGGCCACATGTGAGGGAAACCAAATGTCATGCGAAGCAGTGAAATTGTCACCCTCAGGAGGTGGGCCTTGTTAGGCGAAAGGTCACAATAATCCCTTCTGTAGCAAAGCAGAAGTCCCAATGCTATTTTTAGAAACTCCTAGAATTTGCCACCTATTTTTAGAAACTCCTAGAATTTGCCACCACAATGTAGTATGAGAAGAACCAGAGTTACAGTTCATCGCTCTGGAGTGCAGAGTCACAGTTCTCTCCACCGTGGCTAATAGGCTTCTGAGAAGTGATCAGAACAGATGTTAGTAAAGTGATCACACCTCCAGCACACTGGGGCTCCTCGTGGTTACAGAACTTGGTGGGAAGGATCAGGGCAAGCAAGTCATGACCCTCCTGAGCAGTGGTTAGGAATGTGGGCATTTTAGTCCTGCTGAGCTGAGCTCCAGTCCCATCCCCACCTCCCGCTAGAGCTGGGTCACCTGGGTAAATGGTCTGATCTCTTAAAACTGGCTCAGTTTTCTCATCTGTTAATTGGGACTAGTTATGCCCTCCCTCCTGGGATGGTTTGAAGAGTTATCTGCAACAATACTAGTTCCTAATACACATTCAATGAACAGCAGCTGTTATGTTCTTAGTTTATACATACTGGTTTTTCTTTACTAAGAGGACACCTCCTGTACATGACAGGAATGAACGAGAGCACTGTTTCTATAGGGTTACTGAAACATACCGTTCTTAGCTGGTTCGGAGTGCCTCCACATTCCAAGTCTACGAACCATGACCGATTTTGCCTGGCCTAGAACACCCTGGGTTTTCTTTCCCTTGGGACTAACATGGACCAAAATGACAGCCAGGACCGTCCAGACCTGACCCATGCAGTCATTTGAAAACATTCCCATGATTTTTCAAGAGGATCAGCATTAGTTCTCTTCTAGGCTTCCCTCAGATGGTAAAGAATCTGCCTGTAATGCAGGAGACCTGGGTTCAATCCCTGGGTTGGGAAAATCCCCTGGAGGAGGGCATGGCAACCCACTCCCATATTCTTCCCTGGAGAATCCCCATGGACAAAAGAGCCTGGACTACAGTCCATAGGGTCACAAAGTGTCGGACACGACTGTTAGGATCCTGCTAGCCTCTGGTCACAACATTTTCATCAACTGATCAATACACAACTTTGGGTTATGTGTGGTTCTTTTTAAAGACACCTAACTTAATAGAAATTGATTCATTAAAACTGAACTCATGGCCAACAGCACTATAACTCACGCCTGAATGAAACTTCTCTAACATGTATTTCCTCTGTAAGGAACATCACACCCCTCTTGCTCTTAGAAACACAAGGCAGCTCTTCAGCACTGTGTATGGGGCCATTTTAAACAGGGAAATTACTAACAAAAAGCACAAAGAGGCACATAATGTGGAATGAGATAGACTGCAAAAAAGTCACTTGTTTACAGCCTCAGAGCCAAAATGAGAGGACACCATTGCCTTGTTCAACTTCAGCTGACATACGAATATCAGGTGACTCAAAATTTTTGTTGCTCTGCACATGTGTGTGTCCGAAAATGTCTACAACACCACCAGCATTGATTCTGGGATTACAAATAAACATTAAGTAGATGAATTCGCAAATACAGAATCTGCAAATAATAAGGGTTGACTTAGATCATTTCCAGGCATTTAAAACTCAAGGAAGCCAATTCTATGGTAACTGAGGCAGAGTGAAGCATTTTATCTTTTGCAACTTGTAGGAATATGTCTAGGACAGGAACAAGTAAATGTCTTTCTGTATAGGTATGGGCATCCTTTACTAGACATTTCCATCGTTTTCTTCCTTGATCTTTTATACCTCTGGACTTTGCTCAAGGTCAACAATTAAAAACCTAGACTTTGGGGAAAGAATGAGCATTTTATTACAGGAAGTAAAACTATTTGGTGCTTTCTTACATTTATTATTATTGGCTTTAGCAGAAAACATTTATCTTTCTCAAACATGTCTGATTGCGTGCATGCTCGGTCACTTCAGTCGTGTCCAATTCTTTGCAACCCTATGGACTGTAGCCTACCAGGCTCCTCAGTCCATGGGATTTCCCAGGCAAGAATACTGGAATGGGTTGCCATTTCCTTCTCCAGGGGATCTTCCTGACCCAGAGATTGAACCCATGTCTCTTATGTCTCCTGCATTGTCAGGCGGGTTCTTTACCACTAGTGCAACCTGAGAAGCCCTCGTCTGATTATAACTATGTAAAAAATATGCATATGTAGAAAGATTGGGAGGAAACAAAAACAATTTGTTAGAGGTAGAATGTGAAAACATTTTTCCTTCATAATGTGCTCTTCAGTGTTGATGTTATGTGATCTCAGACATAAATAAACTGAAGAAAAAACTTCAATTAAAACAAGATGTCTGGGAGTAGAAAAATGACCAATGAAAATATATTTAAACACAGGGGACTTAATAATCTTTCATCATTTGTTCTTTGGAAGTTTGCTCACACTGGCAAAAAAAAAAAAAAGATTGCACATTTCATGTTACCCATCATTCCTGTTCTGCAGTATTCCCTAAGGGCCATGCTATTCTTTGCAGGATGGATTTTAATATTCTAAGCCCTTTAGATCATTTCATTCCTGTAGACACATGATGTTAAGACAGAAAGAAGAAAACCAGAATATTCAAAATGTACATGGCACAGTAACCCGCACATTATCAGGTGTCTCTGGGAAACAGGAAACTCAGCAACAAGTGATTTTGTGAAAACTACCAAGG
Source organism: Bos taurus (assembly GCF_002263795.3). Classification (NCBI taxonomy): domain Eukaryota; kingdom Metazoa; phylum Chordata; class Mammalia; order Artiodactyla; family Bovidae; genus Bos; species Bos taurus. The sequence continues at coordinate 43,817,152 of NC_037336.1, forward strand.
AGAAAGTCCAGAGAGAAATCACCAGCAGATGTGCAAAGTGGCCTGTATAAGGCAGGTTGGATACAGGTGCGATCTACAGCTTTTGAGCATAGAATCTGATGCAATTCCTGGGCAAATATGCCTTAGTAAAATTCCTCCTGAAGGCCATAGCAATCAGCTAATCCAGGATTTATTGGGCAAGTTAATATGCCTGGCTGGACTACATGTGGAGGGCACCAAGAAAAATCAGACCCAGTCCTTGGCCTCCAGTCACAGTCTGCTTGGGAAGACAGGATTTGCTCATCAAAGGAGCCCTGGGCTCCATGGTTGTCCAATGCTGAGCTCCTGATGCTGCCAGGCCAGGTCTAGACTTTTGGGACACACAGTGAAGAAGAGAAAGTTCCTGCCTTCAGATGTTCAGATTCTTGTTGGGGAGACAGACAATAAACATGAAAAGAAACCAACCGAGCTGCTTCAGACACAGAAGTGCTCGGAAGAAAACCAATGGCAGTGTTAAGAAGAGTGCTTGTCCTCTTTAGGGAAATAGACGTGATCTGAGGTGATGGGAAGTCAGCCAGCTGCATCAAGATCTGGGGGGAGATTTCCATTGGCCGAGGATCTATGATTATGTATGGCAGATCAGGAGACCAGTCCAGAGGGAGGAAAGACTCCTGTAAGGGGGGAACCCTCCAAGGGGTAGAGGAAATGAAGTAATGTAGGACTTTATTCTGTAGGTCGCGGCTGCCTGCTACTCCCTACCTCTGCTCTCAGAGCAGACATTGCTAATCTAACCCAGCACTCTCCCACCAAGCCCGGGGCAACCTCGTAAGCAGACACTACCAATCAATTAGAACTGAGGTGTGAGTTAAAGACTGTTTGCCACCCACACTATAAACAGTGGGAAGCCTTTTAAAGGTTATGAGCAAGTGACTTTCAAAATAAAAGGAGTGTTTTAAGAAAGATTAATCTAACCACTGTATGCATTCTAACTTGGAGTGTGTTCTTGAGGCCACTTAAAAGAGAATATTAATAGTGGACGTTTATTAAGCACCTAGCATTTTAACAGCTTTATTCATTTTGATAACCTAAAAAGGCAGATATAATTATTCCCTTTCAGCAGATGAACTGAGACTCGAAAAAGGGACATCACTTGCTCAAGTGAAGAAACCAAGAGCTACGTCATTCGGTTCCAAAGCCCTTTCTTGTTTCACTGTGGAGCAGTGATATTCTGAACATAAGGCAGTAGGAATTTAGATGGAAAGATTGGACAGATGTGAGAAACATAAAGGAAAAATTAGTGGGAGTTGATGACTAATGGCTGTTAGAAGGCAGGCAAGGGTAGGGTCAAAGATAATAACCACAACAAAAGAAAACAGTTCTTGGTTGCAGAGAACAAAGTCTTGAAATATGCATACCAACATTGGAAGGAGGGGATGGAGAGTTGGGTGTGGGGGGCATATTTTCAGTTGTTTTATAAGCTTCTGCATTTTTTTTGCAATAAGTGTGTAATTTAAAAAATCAGATTATTAAAAAATCTAAGTTTTTTTTTTTTTTCCCCCTGGGTAACTGGGAGATGCCACTGAAAGAATTCAGTAGGCGCTAAGTTTTGGCTTGGGGGGTAAGATAATACATCTGATTTAGACCTGATGAGTCACTGGTGGGACAGCCAGGTGACAGTGGCATTTTAGTTCCAATTCGGGATTCAGGGCATCTGTGGTTCCAAGATCTGACTCTTCATTTGGGATGCAGCCAGTCAAAAGCTCCGGAGACCCACAGCAGATCTCCAGCCCCGTGGATGGCCCAGTGGATGGGATCAGGGCTGGACCCAGAACTGGGAAATGCTGACACCACCCTGGGCGTGTTGTTCATTTGTTCACAGGTCCTAAGAGTGCTGCTGGCAGGGAGGTTGAGGAGGGAGGAGAGGGCTCCCTTGGGCATCCCTGGCCCCTGGCGAAACGCTGGCACTCTAGGAGGGAGGCCCTCACCGGGAGACGACTTCCTGGGGGCGATTGACCTCTCCGTGCCCTGTATGGACATCACTCTACATCTGTTTACCTCAAAGCAATAGGGTTGTGAGCAATGGCTAATAAAAAGAGCCCTTTGACAACTAGCAGTTTGCATAATGACAACCATAACAAGAACAATCATAATAACATGTCCAGGAAAAACAACAGTTCACTGAAAATTTGAGAGTAGATTCCTGAGGCGGGAAGAAGATGCCCCCATAATCATCTTCCTCAAGATGCTTTTTAATAGAAGGTAATAACCAGAAATGAAACCATCAACATAATATCTGCCATGTCATAAAAAATAATTGCCGGGTCGGCCAGGCTCCCTGGAGCAAGCCTTCCTCTGCCTGGCTCCTTCGTTGTCAGTTCAGATTTTCTTCTTCACCACCACTGAGCAGCTACCTGTCCCCTGGCATCCAGACTTTCAGAATGGGGCAGAAAGGACCCAGGACGTCAGTACGCATTGTCCTAGTTTCCAAGCAGGCGGATGCTTTGAACTCCGGGAGCAGGCCACTTCCTCTGTGAGAGAGAAGAGAGCGGGGCCGACCCAGGAGAAACACACTTCCCTCCTGTTTGTTTGCCAGATGTGTGGTTTTCAAGCTAGCTGGCCTGGAATGGGTGCAGCACTCACACAGCCAGGGTGGGCCTCTGGGTGGGACCCCCCAAGCTGTAAGACTGCAGTCTCCGTTGGGGCTACAGGAAGTCAGTCATGTGGTCATTTTCTAATCCCAAACCCTAAAAATGTATTATTTCTTTAGAAATCGGCTGGAAAGCCAACAGCCACCTAAACATTCCAGCTGTCCAAATGTGCTAATGGAGCCCTGGCTCTGGAAGAACCCAGTGGGTCATGCCCTGCCAGGCCCACCCAGTGTGCCGTCTTCACAGCTTGTAAGCTGACGTTTGGCCCGAAGTCTCTGTCCCCATGGTCTACTGTGACCCCAGAACTCTCCTTTGAAAAGGCCTGACTCTAAAGCATCGTTTCACACATGTAGCCTTTGAGGAAAATTCATCCCAAGCCTCAGAAGGCAAATCCTATGGCTGCTGGCCATGAAGTAGCCCTTCTACCTGTGACAAGATCGCCGGTCTGAACCTTTGGAATTTGGGGAAGATCCCAGTTCTCTTTAGGAAGCAGCAGCCCAAATGGGGCAGCCCTGCCCTGCATTACTCAGTCTCGAGGTTGATTCACTTCAGTGATACAGGCAGTGGGGGAGCCTGGCAGCCACTGCCTGTTACGCACCTCTCTGTCACATCGCATTTAATGACTTAGAATCATCTGATAATAATTCAGATGATCGTTTTACAACATGTTTCTTCAAATTCTATTTAGGGAGAAAGCTGGAGGGGAGAGTGGACATGTCCTCCCCCTCACCCCCCGCTGTCCCCCAAGGCCTTATGGCTAGAAACTGCACCATCCATTTGGCCAAGCTGTGTCTTTGTGCTAAAGGAGGCCCAAGAGTCTGCTCTTCCTCTTGGTTGTTGGGTGACATTCCTTTCATCCCTCAGGATAAGTCTCTGGTGCAGTTGGTGGCTCCTTCCTCCCTTGGCAAGCTCTCCAGTCCAAGGTAGACGGGATCATCTCTAAGGAAGCCCCAAAGTCGGTAATCCCTCCCGGCCAGATTCTGGTGGAGCAAATCCCCTCCCGCCGCCCTCATTTCCTCTTCTCTTGGTTCTGCCTGGGCCTGTCTCTGAACGCCCAGCCTCCTAAGAGCGCAACTTGGATTCACAAAAGTTCAGAATCTCAGAGGCTTTCACCTCTCTATGCCCCAACCCTTCTTTCATCGCTGACCCTTCTCTACTAGAAGAGTGTTTTTCCTGCTCAGCTGGCGCTGGACGGGTCACTCATTGGATGCTTTCCCTGGCTTGGGTGCCCAGTACTGAATTCCTGTGGTGAGTGCCCTAGAGGGGCCTCCTCATGTAGCTACCCGCAGTGCCCCCAGCAGAGTGACACACCCGCATCTTCCCAGAGGGGCTTGATTTGTGCCCTTCCCTGTGGTGGCCAGTAGCTACCCTGGCACTGTGGCTGGTTTGAAGAGAAATACGCTGTATGGCTAAAACAGACACCAGACTTCTAAGACTTAGAGCAACAACAACGACGGAGAAACTCAAGTATCATTAATGGATGGATTATATGTTGAAATGATATTTTGGATACTTTAGGTTAAAGAAAATACTAAACTTCCTTAGCCTGTTTCTTTTTTACCTTTTCTGAGATGACTATAAGAAAATTTAAAATTACACTTGTGGCTCACATTGCATTTCTACTGGGCAGCACTGATCTGGGGTGAGGCACCAGCCATTAACTTCACAGGGCTCCTGGGCCCACAATGCCACCCCTTAACCTTGTTTTTTTCCCTTTTCTTTCCTCCTTAGGCTCTTTGAAATAACTCCAGAATGTGGCCTTAAGGCTGATCCCTTAAGGGATGATTTCCACCCACACAGTGAAGATGGGATTAAGGGGGAAAGTAAAAAAAAAATTAAATCCTCCTTAACTGCCTGATTAGCTTGTATTGTGGGTCCCTGGGTACTATGTTCTTTTAGACTTTAATTGCTATCCATGCAGTGGCCCCTGAGAAACATGTTTATTACTGTGATTGTTATTAGGCTCAATATTAATAATAACCATAATAATCATCTGTTCAACCAGAGTGAGTAAAATATTCCACGAGAGTGAGAAGTGCACCCATTAACTCAGGGCACCAGAGCATGTGTTTGGAAAATGAGCTCTTCTAGGAACTAAAGGACCAGAGAAGGCAATGACACCCCACTCCAGTACTCTTGCCTGGAAAATCCCATGAATGGAGGAGCCTGGTAGGCTGCAATCCATGGGGTCGCAAAGAGTCAGACACGACTGAAGCAACTTAGCAGCAGCAGCAGGAACTAAAGGATACTTGAAGTCTTGAAGTTCTGACAGAGTTCATGTGAAGGAAGGAACCATCAAGCCACGGTTCGTTAACTCCGGGGTGGACAGGCATGAACACACTGGTACGGATATCAAAATCACCACAGATGTGGTCATGCAACCCGATTTCTTTGGTGTATCAGAAACAGCTTCAGTTGTGTTATCCCTTCTAATGCAGAAGTGGTTGGAAACCCACTTATGGGACTCATGACTCTGTGACAGTTCCTGGGGAGGGGGAGGCAGAAGGTCCGGGGCCAGGCTTTCCTCCTGGGGTGGCCTCCTGCACTGCACATCCTCCCTCCTCCTGTCCATCAAGCCTCACCCCATGTTCATCTCCCAAAAGGTGGAAGGCTCCATGTGACCCCTTGCTCAGAAACTTGAGCTTCTGCTGTCTAAGTCCCCACCTCTGGCCCTTCGTTGTGCCTCTCACTTCCCTGCCCAGCACTCTGCACAGGGTTCAGCCAGCTGCTGGGTCATTTCATTCATTTCTCAGCCCAGGATTGAAGGCAAGGATGTACCTTGCATTCTACTAGGCTTTGAAGTTACAGACAGACTCCATTCGTACCCCCTGGAGTCTACTGTCTAGCAAGGAAATTACACAAATCATGATTTTCCCGGAAACTATGAAGGTCAAGTACAAAGGCTAGAGAAGCATATATCTCAGCTCTCCTTAAGCCTGTGTTCGCCAGGTCCAGTGGACTGCTCTTGGAGGACAGTCAGCTGGTTACCTCCCCAGAATGACACCTCCCCCTCCCCACAACCGCGTGGCTCAGCAGGTGTGAGTGCCCGGGGAATTCCAGGCAGAGCTTATCTTTCCAGTCAGGGACCCGGTGGTTCTCTGCATCTATCCTCAGTGGTTCAGGATTCAGAAATGCCTGGCAGAGCAGCAGGAGAGAGTCTGGGGACCCCTGCCAGGCTCTGTGCAAAGCATCAATGGCAGGACCCCTCCTGTGAGTTCACCCAATCCTGCAGAGGTGATTGTACTCACTAGAGCACATTGAGATGCTACACTTAAAAACTACATACTTTAGATCTTCCAGCAATACCTTCCCCCCTGCCAAGGGAAGGGTGATGATCACTGAAGGGGACATGGTGGCTCCTCCCCTTTGCGTGGCTCAAGCCCCACCCGGAAGGCGTCAGGAAAGTGAGGTCTCACCAGGGGAGTTTGGTGGGTGAGGCCGGTCAAAGTCACTATGTCAGGCCCTCAGGTTGTGAGCCAGGAGCGTGTAGAGCAGGAACCAGAATGACACCATCGTCATCACCGCATTACGTCATCCAAGTCCACAGGCAGTTTCTGTGGAACCAGAACGAGGAGTACTTTTTCTGCTTGCTGCTGGAGGAGGTTCCTGAGTTACAGTGAACATCATGTTACGAAATCCCAACTTGCGTTTTCCTCTTCATGCACTCATCCAGCCTTGTCACACTTTTTAAAGAGAGAATCATCTGGGGATTCCTGGGCCTCGCCACAAGTTTTACAAACCAGGTCAGGGGTGAGAACCAGAAATCTGCACTTGGCCTGAGCAGCCGGGGACGAAATCTCCAGTCGCCCCCCGCCTCTGGCCTGCCAGGCTGTCAGTCCTGCCCCCGGTCTGCCCCGAGATGGTGCTCTGCTTCCCTATTCCTCAGCGCTTATTGTCTGCCACCAAAACTGCCGTCCTGCTGTCCTCTGGAACGTTCTAGAGTTGTTTGCTGTAGTGAGTGCCCACCTCTGGTGAGCTGGGAGGAGAGGGGGGCTTGCTTCTACTGTGGCAGACCCTGGAGAGAGAGGAGGGAGCCGACAGGTGCCTTGGTAGGAGAGGCAGATTACACTCTAGCAGGATAATTGGGTTAAAAAACTAAAACTCTTATTGTCCTTACATTTCCTAAATAGAAAACAATGCCTTTCTATTACAGAAAAAAAGTGGATTTCGATGCACGATACTGGATGCTTGGGGCTGGTGCACTGGGACGACCCAGAGGGATGGTATGGGGAGGGAGGAGGGAGGAGGGTTCAGGATGGGGAACACGTGTATACCTGTGGTGGATTCATTTAGATATTTGGCAAAACCAATACAATATTGTAAAGTTTAAAAATAAAAATAGCCAAAAAAGAATAAGGAAAAACAAAAATGTACCACAAACTCACCCTATAGATACAATAATTAACCCACGAATAAACTTCCCTAGAATCTTTTTCCTAGAAACCTATGCTAGGCTTTATCAGTTTAAATACAAAATAATCACAGCTCTTTTAATTTTAATAGATTTGAGTCCCTGTCCTGCCTATGACTCTCTTTCCTTCTTGCCTGTGAGTCTGTCTCTTCCTGTGATAATTTGTAGAACCAAGAGGCTTACTGGTGTTGCTGCTGGATACAGAGTTGTTGGGATATATGTCTGCTGCCAGACCCACTTTGTCCTGAACAGGACAGACCCATGCCTGGCTCACCAGTTCAGACCCCTCACACCTGCTGAGTTTTCAAGGCCAGGGGTAGTGTGGGCAAGGGCAGATGCTCCATTCCTTTTTCACCAACTGACCTCAGTCAGGGCTACATCAGTCCATCTGAAATGTTCTTATAATATTGAACCTCAAAGATCAACAGCTAAGAACTTAGTCTCTCTCCTCTGGCAATTCTGACAGTGTGTCCACTCCCTGCTGCAGAGATATCCTAAAATATGTACAAAGAGAGACCACTTTTTTCCCTTTGGCCACCCCATATGGCTTGTGGGATCTTAGTTCCCTAATCAGGGATTGAACCAGGCCCTCAGTAGTGAAAGTGCTGAGTCCTAACCACTGGACTGCCAGGGAGTTTCCAAAGAGGGACCACTTTTGTAAGACACACGTATGCACGCGTGCATGCGCACGCACACACACACACACACACACACACACACACACACACACACACACACACACAGTGTCCTACTAACTGTTTCTCACTGTACATCAGCGAAAAGGACCACCGAAGTGATTCTTACTAAGGAAACAGGCCAGTTATCTCTGCTGCTCACAATAGAGGTGGTTGGAAATTTTTGAATATCATTTCACATTAACTAAAAAGTGTTTTTAAATAGTGTGGATTCAAGCTATTTTTAAAGTGATAAAAGGACTATCCTTTCTACCACTCCCAAACCCTGATTATTGGTCATACTAATGTTTAGATGATGAATTTTTCCAGAGCATTCTCTTAAAGGAAATACTACCAGGACTAATCTCGTACAGCACAGTGAATTTGTCTTTCTTACCTTGCATCATTCTATTTCCTTTCTCTGTTTTGGGGCCCTGTCTATCTCCAGACTACAGGGATAATAGACTATCTCTTCCAAGTCTTCTCTTCTTAAAAAAAAAAAATCATTTGATAAAACCCAACTTACTTTGATAAAAATCAATTATTAAGATTTTTAGGAATTTCCTAGCAGGAGAGCATTTTAAAACAGAACTTGAGAGAGAGGGTGTACAATGGTTAGCACCAGGAATGGTTAGTGCCAGTGATACAGCCGTCATGGGTGGGGTGGTAAAGAGCCTTTGACACGCTCCCAGTCACACCTTGTCCTTGGATGCCTGGCTGCTGTGCTTCACTGGAGGCCAACCCCAAATCTTTCCAGCCTGCTAGAAAATTAAAATAGAGGGAGCTTCACATCAGCCCACTAAGGTGTACTATTTAAGACTGACAAAAGTTAAAACTAGATGATGGATACATGGACATTCATTATACTTTTGTCTCTATTCCTACAGATGCTTGAAAATTTCCATAATAGAAAGGCTTAGAATGCTCTTTAACCAGAAACTGGGGTAGCCATGATATTGGGCTTTTGACCCTATGTAGGTTGGAAGAGTAAATAAAAAAATTCTGTTGATTTTGAAATGCATGATTTCATTTAGTCGCTTCGTAACTGACAGGTGTTATGAACATGGGGAATTAAGTTAAATCATTGCACAAAAGTATGCCACAAGTTCAGTTCCGTTCTCTTTGGTAAAATAATATTTTTGTAATCCAGGAAGTAAAGCCCCATTATGCAAAAAGGAAGGGATCTTTGGACACAGTCCAGGCCCTTCAAAGCGATGACCTGACTTTTCACGTATGCAAAATAACCACAGTGCCGGGCTGACTCCAGAATCATTCATGAAACCTGTACTAGCAGAAATGCAGGGTCTCTTGAAATAGTCAGGCTTGCTTTAGAGACTCACAGTGTTCAGGGTAATGATTGTTTCATAATCTGAGAACTCGTCACTGGATGATATAAAATTATGGTCGTCAGAAACTAGTTTAAGAGTGACAGTGTGGCTTATCTCTGGGATAACGTGCATGTAAACACACCAAGTAAAACTTGGGCAACCAGAAATCTTGGGGAGTGAGTCATTTTTGCTCTCTTGGTGTTACTGATATCCTTCAGGCAGTAAAACTCTAGTCATTATGTATAAGAATTCCTTGAAAAAGTTGTGAACTTCATCACGTTATAGTCAGTCATGGTCTGCTTTGTCTTGGTGATTTAGGGATGTGATGACGAACACAGTTACTCTGTTTCTCAGTGTCAGAGTGGCTGTGGACGGGCTATCATCTCCTACACTAAATGGTCTTACGTTTGCTCTTTTGTAAAGCTCCTCTTCCTCCTCTTCTCGTATCAGCCACCTACCTCTTCTACCCACTCTAGGAGGCAGGTTCCCAGCATCTTTCTCTCTGGCTTTGTCTTCTGATTTGTGGTCTCTAGTCTGTTACTATGAACTGGAAAGAAATCTGGCCCCTTTAGAATTATGTAGAAAGTCAGAGTAAGAAGAATCGAAGAGACTTTAAATGGGGGCTCAACTAATAAGCCAAGGGCTGGATTTTAGCAATGAACTTTTTTGAAACCCTTTTTGGTGGATCTGAGGCCAGTAATTTGAAGGTATGAGGTCTTATCATCAAAATAACTTATATGGTTTTGGTAAATATAATATTTCTGTCATATTTTGAGCATTATGTTGCTTTCTTTCTCCCCTTTATCAACATTTTAAATGTGTTTTCCACTCCAGACTTCATCTCTGTAGGCAACGCCTAAACTCAAAGATGTCAACGTAGTGAAATTTGGGTCCATGTTACATCAGATTTTACACCCTTTTTAAATTTAAGGGTGTGTATGTATGTGTGTGGACTGTAATTGGTCAAGAGGTGACAGGGCAGCACAGTGTGAAGAGCCAGACTACCTCTGTGGTAAAATGGAGACAAGCCCACAGTTGCTGGATGTTACGTGAGTAGGTATTTGTAAAGCATTTAGTAAACGTGAACTTTTATTTTTAGGCAGGGAGAAAAATGAGCCCAGGCTGAAGACTGGTTCTAGATCAGAACAAGAGTAAATTCTGCCCCCAATGCCAACATTCTTCTTGTTTCAGGCAGAGGGAAAAAAAAGAGAGAAAAGGGGATGGCGAAAAAGGAAGCAAAGGAGAGAAGCCATGGAGGTACTCTATGACTGTGTCTTTGTAAAATGACCAGTAGCTAAAACAGAACTGAATGTAAACACTGAAGGCAGCCCAACCATCTGCCCGTATCTGGCAAATAAAAATGCAGAGAAGACAAAGGAACAGTGAGAGTGAAGAGTCAAGGGAACAGAAGTGACAAGGACGGTGCTCCGAAGGTCACTCTGAAGTGGCCCACTGCCCCTTCTGGGAGACTTTGTAGACAGGGGAGTGCCAAGGCGGACTCAGGAATGAAAGCTGCTGGGGTCAGACCAGGGCCAAGGACTGGTGAGCAGTGAGCACGGTAGACTTTAATTTTATGATCTCATGAAGCTCAAACTCATCTTCGAGGAAGTGCAGTCTTGAGTTGTTAAACACCGATTCAGTAAATGAAAGGACAGAGCCTAAAGTTGCAACATAATTAATCAGTGGTGCAGTCCATCCCCACCCCCCCCAATCTGTTAGTTGAGTCATATCCAAAGACAGACACCAAAACCCCTGAGCTGTGGCTGGAAATGAAGACCGAAGATTAGCTTAGGTGCTGACACGTTTTTATTCATCAAGACCTGGGACACTGGATGTTGGGTAGAACTTTCCAAGCTTCAGTGAAAGCCAAACAAGCCAAGAAATCAGAAGACCCCGTCTTCTAAGCAGGAAAGGAGAGGCCCTTTCCCCGGGGCTCAGCTTCCGGGCTGTCAGAACATGAAAAAAACAAGATGGTTGGTGGTTTTTGTTGTAAACATTCAGCTCCAAACAAATAGCTCCATTCGTTAAGCAGTTGGATGATCCGTTTTGACTCATGCTGCCGAGGTGGCGGAAATCCCTCTGAGAACAGCAGGCGGAATTAGATGAGACTAAATTAACTCAGGTGTCTGTGGAAATGGGTGGGAAGAGGCAGTGATTCATGGCCAGGACAGAGATAAGCTGGTTCTTGTCCTTATAAACTCAAGTCCGGAGTCCATTTTCTGAAGTCATCATAAAGGAGGAAATTTATTTTAGTAAATAGAAAGTAAAAGGCATCAGAGCAGCACAGGTGAGACTCTGAGTGGGGTTAGAGGTCAGTGTCCAGGGCTGATGAGGCATTTGCCAACCTAACCCTGTGGGCTCTGATGCCCAGAAACTCAGCTCGATCCCATAGACAGAGGGGACTCACACAAGTAGCAAAAATAGAAGTGGTATCAAACAGCCCTTATTAGATTTTTTTTTAAGTTATCCAAGGACTGAGACTTTATTTTTGTTTTCCTATAGAAAAAAAAAAAAGGACAAATGTCTATTTTTCTTACTGTTTTGCTCCTGTAGTATGCATTTTAGATCTGAGACTACAGGAGGTGTTATATACCCAATCACTGATGAAAATTGATATGTTACATTTTGGAGTGAAGATTTTTGATGCTGCAGTTTCTAGGTTGGACTTGATCTTGGGGGGGGTGAGGGGTGGTATACATTCTGAAGAGTACCTGTGGCTATTGGTTGGGAGTCTGTGTGATCATTCCACCTTCTCTCCAGCAGGAAGAGGGAATCCCCTGGTCCCTTTACTCCCACCCTGAAACTTGCCTGAGCAGCCTGGCCTAAGAGAAGCTCTGACTCTGACTTGTTGAATTTGCCCTGATAGTGTTCAGTACACTTGGAGGAACATCTGTCATGGGCTTAGCATTGCCTTAACTGAAAATCCAAGGGGACTGAGACTGTATATAGTGTCATAAAAAGAGCACTGGACTCAGAAGAGCTAGGGCAGAGTCTCAGCTCTGCCCCTGAGGCCTGAGGTGTCCACGGGCGGGTCAGTCTTCCCCATGGATGGAAAGTCAAGACAGATGGGGAGAGTTTCTAGAGTCTCTCCTGACTCCGAGATTCTACTGGGCTAGGAGATGTTATTGCCGATGGGAACAAAGGTCTGATAAACTGCCATACCCTCCAGGATGTGCCAGGGCGAACTTAGAAGCAAGAAGACGTGACCCCCATTATGACAGAAGGCAGGCTGCCAGTCCCCTCCTTGACAAGAGGTGTCACCCACAAGTGTGACAAAGGACACCCAAGAGTATGGCAGGGTCAGCAGAGGTTCTCAGAGAAGAAAGATCCTTCCACTCAGGGCACACCCAGTTTGCTCTCCTGCATCCTCCAAATCTCTGCCCTCAACGTTGTCCCACATCCTTTTGCATCACGCGTTGAATCAGTTCCCTATAAGTCCAAGTTTAATGGAGTATTAGGTTATAGAAATCCCTTCGAGCCCACTCTCCATGTTAGAAGCATCAGATGGGAACTGACTTGAGGAGGACAGAGAAATAGATCTTCCAGGGAGGGATTAGGGCAAATTTTATCTGATTTTAAGATTTGCTGTGCTGTGCTCAGTCGTGTTTGACTCCTTACAATCCTTTGGAATGTAGCCCACCAAGCTCCTCTGTCCATGGGATTTTTTTCAGGAAAGAATACTGGAATGGGTTGCCATTTCCTCCTCTAAGGGCTCTTCTTGACCCAGGGATTGAACCCACATCTCCTGTGTCTCCTGCATTGCAGGCAGATTTTTTTACCACTCAGACATCAGGGAAGCCAAAGATTTGATGTTGACCATTTTTAAAGTCTTTATTGAATTTATTACAATATTGTTTCTGTTTTCTGTTTTGGTTTTTTGGCCACGAGTCATGTGGGATCTTAACTCCTGACTAGGGATGGAGCCTGCAGCTCCTGCATTGTAACGCAAAGTCCCAACCACTGGACCACCAGGAAAGTCCCAGGGCACATTTTAATTATTTTTTAATTTGGTAATGTCATGTATGGATGTGAGAGCTGGACTATAAAGAAAGCTGAGCGCTGAAGAGTTGATGCTTTTGAACTGTGGTGTTGGAGAAGACTCTTGAGAGTCCCTTGGACCACAAAGAGATCCAACCAGTCCATTCTGAAGGAGATGAGTCCTGGGTGTTCATTGGAAGGACTGATGTGGAAACTGAAACTCCAATACTTTGGCCACCTGATGTGAAGACCTGACTCATTGGAAAAGCCCCTGATGCTGGGAAAGATTGAGGGCAGGAGGAGAGGGGGATGACAGAGGATGAGATGGTTGGATGGCATCACCGACTTGATGGACATGGGTTTGGGTGAACTCCAGGAGTTGGTGATTGCTGGTGTGCTGTGGTTCATGGAGTCGCAAAGAGTCGGACACGACTGAGTGACTGAACTGAATTTGATAATATTGTACAAATTGATAATATTGTACACATTTTAATTATTTATTTTTAATTTGATAATATTGTACAAATTGTGTAAAATTTAATATTATATGTACCTGGTTGGAAAATTCACAAGTGATAAGAGGATGTTAAAGGTGAAGTAGATTGTCCTCCTTCCCCATTCCTTGACCTCCCATCTCTTCCCAAAAGCCATTTGCTTTTTTCAGATTCCTGTATATCTATTCAAAGATATCCAATGAATACATAATGCTTTGCATTAAATGCCTATTTTTTCTTTTCACAAATCATAGCACAAGACACACTATTACGCTTCCTTTTTTCTCTTAAAGCTGTGTTTTATAGCACTTCCATTTTAGTACATGGAGAGCCAGCCCATTCTTTTTTACTAGCTGCATAGTATTCTGTTGTATAGATGATCATACTTCATTCTACCAGTCTTCTATATTAATGGACATTTAGACAGTCCCCAAAATGTTCTTATAATAAACAGTGCTGCAGTGAATATCCTTGTACATATATTTGTCTTACTGGACATAATCACATATGGTTAGTGCTATTTTTATGTGTAAATGTCCATCTTTTCAATTAGATTGTAAATCCTAGGGAAGAACAGCAGAGACTGTGCTGTCCTGTGCCTCTGAAAACTCAAAATGCAGCATCATGCACAAAGTTGGGTTTCATAAATTTTGGAAGAATGAATTAAAGTTCCTTGTTTGTATCAACGATACTTCAGAAATAAGTAAATGGTAAATCAAAGGTTCAGTGACTTGCCTAACATCAGAGAACCAGTCAGGCATAGGACACATGAATAAATTAAAAGTAAAAGTAAAGTAAAGTCGCTCAGTCGTGTCCGACTCTCTGTGACCCCATGGACTGTAGCCTACAACGCTCCTCCATCCATGGGATTTTCCAGGCAAGAGTACTGGAGTGGGTTGAATAAATTAAAATAGATGCAAATATTTGCAGCTATTTAAAATGTGTTCCAAAAGCAGACTAGTTTTCCAGATTTGCATGCACACATGGAAGAGTTCGCTCCATTGGCCAGCTCTACAAGGGGAGTAAATAACTCCTCTGGCAACCCTGATCATCCTGGGAGGCAGGCAGGCAGGTGTCTCCAGCTGCTAGAATTTCACTCCATAAATGTTGGCTCCAGTCCACCCAATGGTGTCCCAGTGACCTGGAAAAGTCAAGCATTTCCCAGAGTGCCTGACTGGTCAGGAGGGAGATGTTGCCTCACATTAGGAGCTCTAGTTCAGCCCAGAGGAAGGTTAAAAAAAAAAAAAAAAAGGAAGGGGAGAGGAAGGAGAAAAATCAAGAGGAAGAAGAAATGCTCTCTGACCACCTGACTGCTCCGGAATAAATCAGAAAAAAGGGAATGAGTAGATGACTTTAATTGTGCCACATCACCTGTCATTAGTGATACATGAAGAGAATGCCCCTTTGTTAGCAAACAAGGAGGGTGTTGTTATCATGATATTTAATGAACACTCATTATAACGTCGTAGCACAAAATGTGTGGTCTGATTGGTTGATCTCAAAACAATGATGTCGACATCTCATAGCTTAAAGATTATATATACAGCCTTGTAGTTTCACAACTTATTACCCCCTTAAAAAAAAAGTTTTCCATACAAATAAGTGTTGTGTTCATTTTTACAGAGCATTTCTAGGATTTCCAAGACCCCTGCCTGCCGAGGGTGACTCTAGTATCGACACCAGCGTTTTTGAGGAAGTTTCCTTTGCCCTCAGATTGGGAAGTGTTGGGTTATTTTCTTTGCTCTTCCTCTCTTTTCTCTATAGTGACCTGAAAGAGCAGAGTCACTGGGTCTAGGAAGAACATCCCAATTCACCCTATTCCCACCCTCGAGCAATATAAAAGCCTTCTCCTCAGGTTTATGGATTCGGTGACAACAAGAAAACTGCACAACAGGGAACAGTGAGTATGGATGCCACATGGCGCTGCAATGCGAGAGTAATTGAGGAGCATAATTATCCAAGGTGGCAGTTTGATGAAGGGATGCAGGCTGACACTCCTAAGCTTGAGTAAAGTGTCCTGGAATCTGAATGCTTATAAATGGTACACATTTCAAGTGCCTGCCTCACCCCAAGGTGCTGGCAGCTTCCTCCTAACAAGACCCACCTGGGCACCTGCAGCCCTGACCACAGGGCAGAGTGCCATGTGCTGAATCATCAATACTTCCCAAGGCTCTGAGCCAAGAGCTGCAGGGCAATGCCACCCTGTTTTCCTTTGCCACCTGACCGACCAAAACACTGTGTTGGCTAAACACAGAGTGGCTAGAATGGAGGCCACCCGCTGAGGTTTCCCTTAACGCAGCTTTATTAAAACGAGCAAGGAGCTTTACATCCATTGAATTGTAGAAATGGACTTAGAGGTTTTACTACTGCCTTTTACAGATGTAGAAACAGACTTGGAGAGGCTATCCCTCTTGTGAAAGTAGCCCAGCTGGCCACACCAGGAATGAACCCAGGTCTCTTGATGACCTGCCCCACCTCCCACAACTCCCTCTCCCACCCCATAGTGCTCATTTTGTTTCAAGACCTCCCATCATTATTGCTATAATGGGAATACATCTTTCTGAAAGGAAATAATGACCTGACAGAATTGTCTGAATCCTTATGAGATGCTTGGATATTTAAAAGTTAAACCTAGGACATCTCAGCATAGTGTGTTTTATATAATATTAAAAACAAATAACTTAGAGCTCTTTTTGTTTATGGTCTCATCCAGAAACTCATGTTTCTGAAGGTCTAATGTAGAAATGATACTGTAGTCCTATTGACCACCTACTAATAAATTATCACTGATTTATAACAAAAATTTTGAAATTAAAAAATTCCTTATGGGCATAGCCAGGTTTAACGATGTGTTTTGTTGAAATTCAGTTCTGGTATTGCCCCATAGAGGCTAGTACAAATATAACAAGTGGAACGTGGAAATTCTCTGTTATTCATCCAAACTCAAATATAGTCAGGACATGTACTGTTCTTACTTAAAGTATCGTTTTTGAGCCAAAGATGAATTATATGCAGAAGATACCCAAAATACTTATAAAACTAAATGCTTCAAAGGAAACCTAGGAATTCATGTTTCTAATTCAATCTGATCCCTCTTAACAGTTATTAATAGAACTAATTTATTTGAAAGAGGTCAATAGCATTAATCAAATTGTACGTAGCATGCACTCTCTATCTCTGGAGGGGTCTCAGGGTCTGGTCTTATTCATACCTGATCCTGGGTTTCTTCCTGGTTTGGCCAGCTGTGCTACTTTAGCCTGGCCCAATATTTAAAGTATAATAGGCAGGCAATAAATATTGTTGAATGAACAAATGATTGAATGCATAGTCAAAATGCTGGATTTACCTTTCATTATTGTGTTGAAAGCCTCACAGTTTAAAACAACCTCTCCCCACCACCGCCCAAAGCTCAATCATTCTGATAAAATGATTTAAAAATAAGAGGAACAGTAGAGAGGATTTTCTAAGCATTTTTTTTTTTCTTGGGGGAAATGGGTCTAAAAACCACAAGGCTGTGTGAATTACATTTAGTGAGTCTTCAACAAACTCTCTAATTCTATATAACAAAGTGGAGATGCCAGAAAATGTTTAAAACTAAATCTCTTGTATTCTATGGACTAAGATTACTATGCTGAGGTAGAGAGAGAAGTTAGTGGCCATGGTTTAGGAAGGTTTTGATCATAGTTATTAGTTGGGTGATATTAAGCAAGTTACTTAAGAACAATTACTGTTTCAGAGTACTTTTCTATGCACACTGGGTTGAGTGTTTTTTTCCTGCATTATCCAATTTATATTTCAATATCAAATTGATCTCTCTGGGCCTCTGTTTCCTTGTATGTATAATAGAACCCATCTCAAAAGATAAAATTAGAAAATGGTGGCTACAGACCCCAGTAACTTATACAGTATAAATCAAATTGAGGCATTATTTTCATAATGATTATTGCACTACAGAAGCACCAAAGTCATATTTTACTTTCTGTTTCTTCTACTGGACCAATGCCATTTAAACTGAATACAGTAGAGAAAAATAGACATGACTCATGAATCATATGTTCTTTGGAACCTTAATCTGTTGCTATCTTCATTTATCTCATGAAGGAAATGAACCAAAGAAGGAAAAAGTCAAGGCAAGAGTTAGAGAAGATGAAAAGTTTCTCTACGAAGTGCCCAGCTAATTTCTAGAAAGCTTCTTATCTGCAGATAGTATGGTCAAATTGTTCAGTATGTTTTTAAAACGTCTGTAGGACTATTGGCGTGTGACTTGTAATCTATTCCTGTATTTTCTTTCCCCTGAATTTCCACTCTCAGGAGTCTCAGGGTAAGAAGGACATTGTAAAAGCCTGGAAGCTTTGTTCTGGGCGGGAGAAAATGACCTATTGAAAAACAAGCCAACCTCATTCTGGGCCTTGAAGCTTGACCATGTCATTTATGGAGTGACACAGTCATGCTGTAAATGACCAGAGACATTCCAGAGTTCATGACTGTTGTGTAACAACAACACTTCAAGGGTGGCTGCAAGCACGAGGCACAACACGCCTGCCCAGTGTGGTGGCTGGGAGGAACCCTCCCCCTGGAATGTGGCTTTGCTCCAAGGCCAGCCCTCCTCCCCATCTCCTCCTCCCTATCCCCTCCTCCCCATCTCCACCACCAAGCGCTGGGGGTGGGAAACTGGACTGACTGGAGAGACGACTCTATTTTCAGGGAATGACAAATTGATTGTGCTGATTGGGTGAGAGTACTTCCCTGCCTCCTTCTCTGGCTTGGAGGACACCCTACTGGGAGGATTTGTTTAGAAGTGACTTGTATGAGGAAGTGGTGCCCAGCAACAAGAGCCCAAACAACTTGCCACCAGAGAGGACTGCAACCCAGTTTCCATTAGAAAACCGGGCAAGTGGTCTTGTCCTCCCCCATGGTCCTGCAGTCATCAAACTGCTGGAGAAGACATTCCATTCCACTGAGCGAGAGGAGACAAGATGGCAGCTGAAAATTACATGAGCAATAGCCCAACAGGCTTGTAAACATTTAAGGAGTTGATTGTTATTTTCATTCCTGACCAGTTTGGTGGTGCCAATAACAACTCTATAAGCTGCTAAAGCCCAGTCAAAGTGCTGAGGACAGGCATTTGGGAACCTGATCCCCAGCGAGTGATGAATATTCATAGCCAAGTGAATTTGAACTGCTCCCCAGACAGGGTAGCTGGTGCGTGAACTTGGCACTGGTTTTGGTACGGAAATCAAGTTTATAGATTTAACCAAAGAAAAGCACTCGTGATCAGGAAATGTCGTTATGCGGGGACTTAGGGGAGACCAAAAGAGAGCTGTTATTTCATGGGCTTAGAGTTTCAGCTTTGCAAGATGAAATGTTTAGAGATCTGTGCACAACAATGCGAGTGGAGTGAACACCACTGAACTGTACACTTAAAAACGGTGAAGGTGGTGAATTTCATGTTATATATTTTTTTTACCAAGATTTATAAAAAGAAGAATGGTTACTACAAAGACGGCCCTGTAACAACTCAAACCAAATATACAGCTCTGCCCCAGCCTCCCAGCGTCCCTCCTTGTCCTCCCAGTCCATCACCCATCTGTCAGGACCAGTGCTAAGGAGTCAGGTGGCAGCTATCCTCAGGCTACACACAGGTCCCTGTGGCCACTCTTCTGACTTCCCATAACCACAGAGCTCTGGAAGTGGATGATATTTCCTGCACTGGACGATCTCTTCCTCCATCACTCTACGGTGATTAGGGCATTAAAAGACATGCTTTGCTGCTTGGAGGACTGGAGGGTCCAGTCGGGGTGGGTACACTGTCTAGGCCAGGAGGAAACCCTAGTGACCTCTCCTCTCCCCTCTCCCCACCATCCCCCTTCCCAGGCCCCCAACACCTTCTACCCCCATCGAAAGGGACTTTCCCTCTCTAACCACCAGGGTCTCCAGTGGTGAGCAGAGACGGTGACAAAAGACGTGATGTGGTTTCTGCTCAGTTAGAAGCACAGGAAAAACTTTCAAACACCCCTTAGAAGGGAGAAAAACCCAAGTACGGAAGGAAGGAAGTCTGTGCACCTTCAGCACAGACTTTGCCCTGCCTCTTTTTTTTGTTTGTTTATAAGAAATATATGCCTCTCTTTTGGAGCAGTCCACCAGGTGCCCTGTGGCCCTCAGCAGAACTCACGGAGAGCTGGGGTTCAGCATCCCTGCCAGCTGGTGTTCATCTCCACCTGATCACGTTCTAACTCCTTACTCTGATGGGAGCAAGATTGGGACCTGAATTTAAGAGATGCTTCTCTCATGTCTGAGTTATATAGCTAGTCTTAAAAGATTCCTTTCTTCCTTCCTTTTCTTTCTTATTTTTTCCCCATCCAATCCTCTTAAGAGCATATAATTCTTCAGGCTATAGATGAACCATAATATATGAGGTTATTACACTAAAGTTGGAAGGATGGATGAAACAGCTGTAACCTATCTAAGATGGGCTGAATGGTTTGCTTCAGATAAATGTAATTTTCAGTCTGGAATCCACGTGCAGGTCAGAACTAGAGAAGACAAAAACTACCAATTTGAAGCAATATTACTATAAATCTGTAAGGTTTCTGTTGGTTGCAAAAGCTGTCTAACAGGTGGGTAAACTGCAAGTCTTCAGATAATTCTTAGAGGAATCGTGCCTTTTGGGATTACATTGCCTGGGAACAAAAAGGTACAACAGACTGCTTTTTCTCAACTTTCAACTCTGTGTCCAGGTATGCTGGTTAACTATGTATGGGCAATATTTAAAACAGAGAACATACCTCCTTAAACTCAGAAGCAACAAAAAAATTTTATGTGCACTTGAAGCAGAAAAGATGTCCATTTATGCGGTTCCTCTCCTTTGTAGAAAACACATGCCCCCTCGCCCCCATGCTTTTCAAGTGGAATGAACTTACCCACTTTATCCAAAATAGCATCTGAATGTTTGCAAATGCCCAGTGCCTTCTGTCTGAGCATCTATGTGCTCTTCAGCTGCAGTTGCCAGGCCCCCAAGGCATGTCCTGATGGGGGCCTGGGAGCTCCCTGCCTCAGTTTTCTCTTTGGAGCACTGCTGACCTGAGGCTGACCCGGAACCACTGAAGCCTGACACACACCCCCTGCCTCTGTGAATGCACGTGGAAACGCCAGCTCAGTCTGGCGCTTTGAAGGGGAACTGGCCACCCTAGAGTGATGAAAGCCTTTCAGTAAAGGGGCATCTGGAAGAAGCTTGGTTTCAGAGATGTGAATGATTGTGTCGAACTGGTGAATAATACTGGGCTGCAGCAGGCCACGGTTCTCCAAGGCCAGCCATCCCCACCTTGCTTTCCCGAAATGTCTGCAGAACTTGTTAACAGTCAAGTTCCTGACCAGGCAAAAGACAGCAATTAATGCTGTGAAACCCTGCCATTTTGGCAAGCCTGACCTAAATACAAACAGCATCAGTGACTCCTGTGGGCCCTGCCTGCTGGGCAATAGCAGCATCTTCTAAAGTGCTGACTTCGGAAGTGAGAAGTGGAAGTAGAGTCAGGAAGCTGGGATTCGGTTTCCAGGCCCAGCAGGAACTAGTCAGGTGGCCTGAGCCTCTCTCCTGACCTTCCATGCTTTGACAGACCCATTTATAAAATGAAGATGCTCAAAGCCCATCCTTACCTGTCTCCATGAAAACACTCAAGGATGAAAACCTTAAACCTTCCTTCCACCAGCACAAGGCTAGGTACTTCTTGCAGCAACAACAAGAACAGATACCAAGAACTGTGTGAAGCTTTGAAGGAAATCGTAGCCCCAACTGGCCAGATGTACAGAACTACAGTCTTATCCTGGTTCTTAAAAATGAAACAGTTTCATTAAAACTGGGCCTCATTCTTTGATTTCACAGCCATGCCATCTGTGTGCATGGGCTCACTGCTCCATGGGTCACTTGGGTCAAATGGTCCCCAGAACTGACTTCCCCGGGGCCCTAGAACACTGGAGGGCCACCTGCCTCCCTGCAGTCCACCAGAGACAACCAGTGAAGCCCTGCCATGCAAAATTTTCTTGGAATTTGTAAGCACCCATCTCCCACCTCCTTTCTGTTGAAACAGAGAATCAAAAGTTAGCTCTGCATGCAGGCAGCTCGGAAAGAGAACTGTGCTCTACACTTGGAATGAGGAGGAGGGCGACCCTGCAGCTTTGGAAATTGCCTGTACCATCTGCACTAGCCCTTCCTTGTGATGCTTGACCAATCTTCTGGTGGGTGCGAGCACTTCCGGTCTTTGCTCTTCCCGGCGGCTCGGAGGGCGGAGTCAACTGGTGGAACCGGTTCACTTCCTAGGGCTCCAGTGCTTCCTCAAGTAGGCAGGGGCGGAGGCGGGTCTGCTATGATTGGCATTTTGTTTGCTGGCCTGAATGTGCTCGGGAGAAGAGTATTATGTGGACTCCGAGCGCAGAAGAGATTGTGGGATGGTTGCTGTGTCCCTGCCCTGACAGACACGCCATCAGGAATGACAAGGATCATTGAGTATAAACTCATGGCCTCATTTTCAGAAAAACACAGAAGCAGGCTGAGCCTTCACGCCCCATCACCTTCCCGTAGAAGATCTGCTTGTCCTCACATCCCTCGGTTCTAGCTCCTTGCCTTGCTGGTGTCCTGAATGTACCAAGAGGCTGTATCTCCTGCCTTGTAATGTCAGCAGGTTGGAGAGATGACCAAGTCATGTTTTTTGGTGTTCAAGGCGGTAAAATGGGCCACATGCGTCTTGACGGCAAGTAATCACAGTGAAACTGACACTCAAGTAGAAAACGGTGTCCGCCCACAGGAGCAGCCCAGCACCAACTGCTGCATGTAGGTTAAGCGTGGAGTCGCAGCTCAGGTCAGCCTCTGGCTGCCACCAGCGGGTGATTCAGTAATAACTGGAAGCACGATTGCTTTTTCACTCACTATTTTTTAACGGTTTATTCATAAAGCAATTTTTCACTTTTCACTTATTTTCAGCCCCTTTCACATCTATCTACTCACAGTTTCTGTCTTGGCTTAACCTTTCCCTCTCCTCCCTCTGACTGCTGCATTTGTCTTTATTCCCTTTTTTAAACCTTGAACCGTTAGAACAGTATCGAGGCCTCTATTGCTTTGCTAACAGAATGTTTCCTTTCAACGTCTTTTTGGATTCTCTTGGTTGGCTTTGTCTTCTTTAGCTCCCATATTTTTTATCTTCTTTCCTTTTTGCAGCAACAAACTTAAATCTTTCTTACTCTTCATGCACGTAAGGCTTGGCATTAAAAAAAAAAAAAGATGTGGAAGAAAAAACAAAAAGCCACTAAACTAAACATCCTAGAATTCATGGTACTTCACTTGAGCAGAGGTTTGATTTAAGCACAAGCCATTATTTCCATTAAAAGAATCTTGATTCCTTTCAGATGAGCATATTAATTCCTGGGGAAAGTTCATGATTCTCACAAATTAGCAGGACCTTTGTGAGCCGAATCTCTTTTGCCAAAAGAAGCCACAATAGTTTTTTCCGTACAAGCCTGTCCCTCATTTCCATTTTCCTCTGACATCTGCTCTCTAAATTACAAATAACTGCCTATAGCAACAATCAGACTTCCAAGGGAAACAAACCGAAAGGAAAAAAGAGACAATGATGGAATCTTAGCATATTAAGAGATGTAATACTTACGAAAGAGCACAAAGAAAGCCCAGGAATGACTCCTTCATTTTATGGATCAGGAAACTGAGGCCCAGGGAAATTCTAGGACTTTCTTGAGAGCACTCAGGTAGTAGCAGCTGAACCAGGACTAGAACTAGGAAAATCTCTGGTTCACTCTTTCCAGCAGACTAGGAGCTCATAATCTCAGTTCCCACCTTGGGGGTATATTTAGACTCTGGCCTGGGTAGCACCGAAGAAGGACTGAAGTCACCCAGTTCGTGATCTTTAGATGGTGAGTCTCACTGCAGATCACTGTCAGGTTAATCGTAAAACTGAGGTGGCAAGAAAGTGTTCCATGGAAAGGGATAAGGCTTCATCCTACTTCCTTTGCCTGCATGGACGGGAATAGTACTCCAGGGCCGCCTTGCTGTGGAAGAAGGGAGGATGGAGATAGTCCCTCTCTTCCCAAGACAGGACTGCGCTGGCAGGCTGCTAGCCTGGATGCTCCTCTGCAGAGCGCCGGGTGTCGGGTCACAGTGGCACTGTCTTATTTTCCACCCCCTCGCAGAATCCCTGGGAAGGACTCAAATGGGAAATACATTTTCAAATATTTCACAAAACGTAACAGCACAGTTCATTTCTTGGTATCATGGACTCTTCCTCTGGATGAGACGAGCTCTCCAGATCTGTCTTCTATAGAGTTTTACATATTGATATGCACAGTTTCCTCCGAGGCCTCCGGAACATTAAGGAGACTTAAGTTCTCCACCAGAGCCTTGGCTCTGTCCTGTCCCCGGGTGCACCGTCACTTACACGGTTATGGAAGTCTTTGAATTATAAGCATGGGAAGGGCTTGCCAGGCATCTTGCCTATCCTGTGCTTTTAGACAAGCTGGCTCTTCATCTCTAGGCCATCCCAGGAAGGAGACTACTTCCTCCCTCCCCCAAAAGGAACCCACTGTGTTACCATCCTTAAAGGTGGCTGTTCACCTTTATCATATAAACCAAAGTCCCTTCTGTTAATGGTTTAATTGTTTCTTTTGCTCTGCCCCTCATCCAGGGAGGAACACTGGTTGCCATAACCCACATACAAATCCTTCAGATTACCTAAAGATGGGAAGCTGTGCCACATTTCCCTGAGGACAATTTTCCTTTTGTTAACACACTGGAGAATTTCTTACCCAAACCACCCACTGGCATTTACCTGTCACTTCCTCTTTCTTTCTTGATGGGGGTAGTAGAAAACTGCAAGGTGGTTGTGCTCACATTTATGCTGAACAAAAGCTTCTGTCTCAAATTCAGAGGAGGAAATGTGTACATGACTAACTGTGGTTCATTACTTATCAAACCTGGAAGGAAGAACAAACCAGGAGAGGGTTTGTTATAGTATTCTGTGAAACTGAGCATGAGGAGTATTTGTGTAAATCAGCTTAAAAATAACTTTTTGGAATTTTGCTATGTTTTGGGCCTAAATTACATGATTAAAGCTATACTGAGATTAAAATCACTTCTCACTTATTGAAGGAGCAGCTGTCAGCAGCACTTTAAGCAAAAGGACTTGGGAGTCCTAAGGACATGAAACTTAGAAATGGATGTGATGGGAGGCTTATGTGTACTGAAACATTTCTTGCAGCTGCTGGATACCCAGAAGAGCTCAGAATGGTCTGATTTCTTCTGGCCAGACATTGATAATGAAACAGACATGTTATGGACAAAGAACTCTATGGTCTCATAAAGGAAATAGAAGTGTCTTTTCAGTTGGTTCAATGATCCCATTCTATGTAACTTCGCTTCTATTCATTAACGTTTTTAGCTGCCACCCTCTGTGGTGCAGCCTTCCTTTGTGGACCAGATTATCCCAGAAACATTAGAAATCCTCCAGCATGTGTCTCTAATTACTTTCATTTCTCTGCTCTGGCCTTTTCCCATTATCTTCTTTTAAAGAAGGCTTCACACACACACACACACACACACACACACACATAAAGGAATAAGTTCACTTACACAAACTTAAAGGTTCTAAATTGGTTTTCTGTCCCCCAAGGGAAAAAATTTAGAAATGTCCTTATAAGCTCCCATGGAACTCTATATTCTATGTATTTTCTTACAGTAGAGAATTGAATGTGTCATTTCTGAACAGGGCTTTTAAGGAAAGATTTAAAAAGGTGGCTTCTTTGGTTTTGCCTTGCCATACAAACAGCTGCCTGAAGTCTCTGTTCAGCAGGGTAGATGACGGCAGGGGAGACTTGAGCTCCTAGTGAATATCTTCTCATGTAATGTTTCATTAAACAGCTAAGTCCACAAGTGTGCTCAAGACATATAACTCCCAAGAAAAAAAGGTATGTTTTGCCAAGTAAAGAACAATGATTAATGGTAGTAACTGTTATACTCTGGATCTGATTGGGCTTTGTTTTGAAAAATTATTACCACAATGGTTCTGTAGAATTTAGTAGTGCATCCAGCACCATTTGGCACGTTTATGACAATAGGGTCTGGTTTTCTTAACTCCACAGTAAAATGCTGGCAGCATTTCAAATTCTTGGCACAGATGTTTAAGTGACTATAAAGAAGAAACATTAAAAAAAAAAAAAAACACTGGGCAGTTTTGAGTGTCTAAATATAAGCAACATTATTTTCTTAACATGCATGGTACCATGAACTTGCTAATGGATGAAGTGGCAAACATGAAAACCATTTGTGAAGGGCTTTTAGGTTTTTTTTTTTCATTGAGGGCACTAACACTTTTCTATAAGTATCTCTCCTATTCATGTCTACCAAGTGAAACTCAAATTTTGCTTTTTGTTTGTGACTGGAGAAAGGTTAGTGTCTGGAGTGTCAGTGGACAAACAAGTAGATCCATTCCCAACACATGACCCTTGGGACCACATGGCCAGGCTACTGTGATTCCTGGGCTTCATACTAAAAATGCCCAGAGGCCTGTCAAACAGCTTTCTTGAAATTTGTTTTAAATTGCACAAGTGGCAAATCTACTTCCTGAGTTAAAATGTGAAGGGGAAAAAAATACTGTAGCACATAGGGCAGAAAAACTATGCAGAAGTATTCCCTATGGTTCCCTGTGGAGTGTTGGCTACTGAAATAAAAATAATGCCACCAATGGGTAAAATGCTCCTCAGGCTCCCAGGGCTCCCCAGAGCCCCTCACCCATGAACTGGCTGGGTCCACACACATACATCCTGGATCAAGGCTAGGATGGCATTTCTGGACTTAATCCAAGTCTTCCTCACCTCGCTACCACCCCACTGCCCATCAACTAAGTAAAACAAACAAAAAAGTCCAAGAAAAGCAAACAATAGCTGGCTCATGCTTGAAAT
The DNA here is from genome assembly GCF_002263795.3 of Bos taurus. Classification (NCBI taxonomy): domain Eukaryota; kingdom Metazoa; phylum Chordata; class Mammalia; order Artiodactyla; family Bovidae; genus Bos; species Bos taurus. Next base: position 43,843,621 of record NC_037336.1, read on the forward strand.
GCTTTTCTTAGAGGACATTTTTATGGCCCATAATTAAAGACAAAGATCTTACACTGTCGATTTATGAGAGGCAAGCGATCAACCCTGTCAGATCACTGACAAATGCAGTCACCAACGGAGGTGGGAAAACTAGGGAATCATCTCTATGGGGCACGGAGGATGGGGGTGGGGACATGAGCAGGATGGAGGCAAATTGTGTCACGTTCGGAATTTGTTCTAAGGCCACCCTTACAGTATGGCTAAGGTGTTGCTCCCTCACCCTCCACTCAAGACATTAGACAAGCATTGGTAAAGCATCAACATTTATATTTAATTTACATTTTGACAATTTGCACATAAATAACAATGTAAACCAGTACGTAAACATAAGATAGTTTGTTCTAGCAAAGTAAAAAGCCAGTAACTTTGGTCAGTTTTGAGTAGAAGAAAGAAAAAAACAAAACCACTCTTGATTGTGGGCTCAATATTCACATGTAAGAGGCCTCAGAGGGAAAGTCAGATGGTAGAGAATTACGGGGTCTCAAGCCACTGTGCAGGTCTCAGTAAAAATTTCCACTAATGAGAAAGCATGAGAGGGAAAAAAGAGAACAAATGAGTGATGGGGAATAGAAAATATTTGATGTCAGTGTCAGTATGATGCTTTGGTTTACTTATAATCAAGGACTGTTTGTCAAACACTGTTAAAAAAAATATTAAAAAAAACTGTCAGTTTCATTATTTAAAGGAACAGATCAGTAAGGCTCTTAGGTTTCCCTGGATTATCCTACATTTGTTGTTCTCTTCTGTAGGCTGATACTAGTTGCCACAGACCAAAATGCTGAATATATAAACCAGATTCATTAGTGATCCATCAGTTATTTAAGAAGGAAGGAGAGGAAGAGAGAAAAGTTACAGTGGTTGATGGGATTTCTATTTCTGGGACTTGGGTGTGACCACATCAGAATGTGACAAAAAAAAAAAAAAAAAAGCCATCTTAGATTGTCCTTAATAGTTAAAAAAGGTATGTCTCTTTCTCCCTGGTTGTTATGCGGTCCCCACCTTTGCACCAAAATTTTAGGATCTCTTATAATACCAAGGGGGTGCCCAAGCTCACCAATGTAATTGTGAGGTCATCGAGTGCTAATTAAGCAAAGAGTCAGAGAGGGTTTGATTTTTTTTTTTTTTTTTTTGCCATTAGGAAAAGAAGGATCTTTTACATGTTTTGGCTCACAATTTTAAGTGGTTATAAATATATTCTATATACATGGTATAGTGGTATAAATAGATTTATAAATATACATCATTGTCCGCTACACCTTGAATGCCAACGTGTTATCTTTGGGCTTAGCAGAGGACGAGGCAGAATGGGATGCATTCCATCTCTCTGGTGCACACGTGCTCTCTCCTCTTGAGTAGCAAATCATTAAAGATGCCATCACTTCCTGCACTACTGGACACACTCAATGAGGTAATTGTTGTTGAACAACTTTGCAATGCCCTTTCTTCTTCAATTAAATTAACCATAAAATGTAAAAACACAAATACTGAGGAAAAGTCTTGAGTTGCACAGAAAAAACAAATACAACTGATGTGTTGGGGACAGGAATGTTCATTACCCGCTTTGACCCTAAGACAACGAGAATACCCGTTTTCTGGCTTTTGGTTTTTAAAGTGTGGCCTGAGCCTATCTAACTCAAATCCTTCCTGGTGGAGCACCATGCTTGTGCAATTCTGACGTAATAACAAAAGACCAACAACAAAAACACCTGGACTCATGCCCCCAGACCTCACCCATACAAAACCACCTGTGCTTTGGAAACATTTTGCAGTGGTTTTAAACATGGCATTTGTCTTCTTCACATTTTCAGATAATACATTGGGATGCTAAAGTCTCATGGCCACTGCAAATGGTCACATGACTTTGGGGATGGGACAACCCTGTTTTTTTGAAGAGGGAGACAGACTGGCAACGCCTTATCACCTTTCTGGTAAATCTGTGATTGGGGGCAGGAATGCTGAACTCTCTACAGAAACATACAAGGTTTTTATTTCTTCCACCTATTACTGGTTAATTCTGCAAACATACCCCCAAATTATGTTCAAATGATACAAGGCTGTTCAAATAATATAATCCTATGAATGAACACATCAACTGCCTAACTTTGGCAATACTCAAACCTCACTTTCAAACCATTATTATAGAGGGAGGTTGACTTGAAGTAATGTATCTGTTTATTAAATCTTAAGATACTTAAAACAGATGTGCAGAAATTATCTACAAAGAATGGCCACCAGACAAAAATATAACACTTAACTCAAATTACAAGGAATTCTTCCAGTCATTGTAAACTTTTTTTAATTATTGCTTTTTGAATGATAAACTGTATAATAAATTATGAAGGATTATCATTGAAAAAATAATTATGGCTAGGCAATAGTCTTAGCAATGGGGAGGCTATGCAAACATATTCACACAAATATTCAAAATACAACAGGTTCAAATATATAGATGGGGTGTAAATAAGTATATATAATAGGTATATATATTGTCTTTGCCTCATTTATGCCCTGAGATTTCAGTAACTTTGGGGTTCCTTCTTTAATTCCAGAGAGGTGAGGGAAACCATCTGCCGTCAGGGAGAGCTTTGCAGAATTGGAATTATGTACAAGCGCTTGCGACAGGCACCCTGACTCGCCAAGTCGTAAGTTAAGAAACAAGACAAAACACCTTTTGTTTTCTGAAAATCTTAAGGATCCATAGGTTCGACTGTTTCTTCTTTGACCTTTACAGGTCCCAGAGGTAGTGGGTTGCTGTGAGGCAACTTCAGGAGGGACGGCTCTGTTGACTCATAGAGGTTATACCCTGAGAGCAGTCCATTTCCCAGGTTTCTTTGCAAAGACGCTTTCAGGCCAGTTTCTTCCTTCTCTTTTCTGACCACGGCCAGAATCTCGTTTTCCACCACAGAGGTCATGTCGATGTTGTCCTCCATGTCCTCCAGCCGGTCGGCATTGTCGCTGATGTCAAACTTCTCAATCTCTTCGTTGATTCTGGCCAGGTCCTCCAGAGGCAGCCCAGTGGCCGGGGCCACAGGACAGTGCCCCTTCAGGTGGACCTTGAGGCTGCAGAAATGGATGTAGCTCTTGTGGCAGTGGGCGCACTTGTGGGGCCGCTCCCGCGTGTGTAGGCGCTTGTGGAGTTTCAGGTGCACAAACTGCGTGAACTTGGCGGGGCACACCTTGCACTGGTAAGGTTTCTCTCCGGAGTGGAGTCGCAGGTGGGTCTTGAGATTGCTGGTGCTGCTAAATCGCTTGTGGCAAACCTGCAGTGTGGGGAGGGAGGCAGAGAAGGGAGGATGGAGACCAGAAGGTTAAGAGCTGCCAAGGGGAGGTGCCAGCTGCCCACCCACGCAGGACAAACTGGGAGGGGAAAGAAAACTCCCTGTGGCCCCTCACCGCAGCGCAAGGTGAATAGGGCGAAGTGGGGACGCTCCCACAGGGTTGTGGTTCCCTCCCCGACCATTGTCCACCCAGTGGAAGCCGGCTGTGTCATCTCATCAGCAGCCGAAGGAAGGCAGAATTCTTACGTTGGTTTAGGACACCAGGAGGGTGACTGTTGAGACACTGTGTACAAAGGTCGAAAGTTCTACCCAGAAAACACTGCCCACCTGGCATTCATGTGGCTTCTCTCCCGTGTGTACCAGGTAGTGTTTCTGCAGATGGGCGAGCTGAGTGAAGCCCTTGTTGCACGTCTGGCATTTGAAAGGTCGTTCTCCACTGTGCACTCTGAGGTGGACCTGGGAAGAAGCCACAACACATTAGCCTGGCTCCCAGTCTGCAGGCTGTAAGAGTGAACATCCCGGCTCAAGTACTCCGGGCATTTAGGATGCAAACCTCTTAAGCATCAAGGTGAAGTCTTAGAACAAATCAAACTCCAATGTGGGCTTCAGAACACTCTGTCGTGTCTGAGCTAAAGAAAACTCACAGCCTAAGCAGGGACTCCACACTGATCCTCTAGCCCAAACCCCAGATGTTTATTAATCAGCAGATACTGGGGGGAGGGGAAGTAACAGGTCCCAAGCTGCCTGGCCCACGATGCCATGCCTGGGTCTTACACGGAGGAAACAGCAATCAACAACCTGCAAGAGGTTTAAGTACCCAGGCGCGCTGTGTGCCCTCCCGGGGAAAGACCGCGCATCGGGGGTGGGGGTGGGGTGGGGGTAGGGGGTGGGGTGGGGTGGGGGTAGGGGGTGACCACGCCAGCCAGGCCTACCTTCAGGTTTGAGAGCTGCCCGAAAGTCTTGGCGCAGACGTTGCACTCATACTTGATCTTGCCGTTCTGCTTCTTCAGCGGGTAGGGGAGTGTCTTGTAGCCAGTCATGTTCCTTTTGTTCTTGATGAGATTCACCGCCTCCTCGCCTCCGGGGGCCGCAGCGGCCGCTGAGGTAGCTTTGGGCTGCACCACGTGCTCGGCCGTGGCGGCGGTCCCGGCTGTCGGGGAGCCGCTGGTGGGGGTGCAGGCCTTGTCCTTCAGGCTGGCGGCCGCCCCGGGGAGGGAGAAGGCACTGTGCGGCGCGGGCACCAGCACCTCCCGGGGGTGCTCGGGCTGCAGCAGGCGGCGCGCCCCCTCCGAGGGCAGCGAGCTGGGGAGCGAGGCGGACGCCAGCACCGGGGGAGGCAGGCCGCCCCCGCCCAAGAGGCTGCTGTACACCGGGTACAGCCTCGGGAAGAGGCCGAAGCTGTTAAGGCCGTTGATGTTGCTCACGGCGGCGCCCAGGCCGTTGCAGTTCATGCCGTAAGGGGGCAGCAGGAACTTCGGGTAGTGCGCGTTGTAGGAGGGGATGAAGGCGGGCGGCAGGTGGGTGGGCGGCCCGTAGCCGGCTAGGGAGCCCAGCCCCTCGGCGGCGGCCCCGTAGGGGGCGTTCAAGTAGGCGTAGGAGTCGCGGGCCTCCTGGGGGCCGGGGGCCCGCGGCGACACCGTGTTCCCGGGGCTGCTGTGCGGGCTGCAGCTCTGCAGGCTCCGGTCCGGGCTGCTGCGCGCCGAGGGGCTGGGCGTCGTGGAGGACGATATGGGGGAGTGAGTGATGTAGGGCGGCCGCTCCATCCCGTAGCATCCCAGGGGTGCTTTCAGAAAGTCTTCCGGGAGCGGGGCGCGAATCGGGTACACCACGCGCGGGTAGAAGGGCATCTCCGGGCTCCCGTTTTTCCTGAAGTCTTCCGCGTCCTTCTCTGAAGTGAGGGGTGAAATGTTGGAGCGGTACAAGTCCTTCCCTTTGGAAGGGTGGGAGTCCAATTTTAGGATCTCTTTGACGCTATACTCTCTCTTCGGGACACTCTTTGGGCACAGTTCATGTTTCTCAGTGCTCTGCTGCTTTGGACGGCTCTGGGTTTGTGCTGAAATAAAGAAAGGGAGATGATTACTCAGAGGGAGACAGAAAATTGAAGCGACATTGCCCAGGCTGCTCTCTCCTTGAGCAAACCTGAGCCCCAGCTGCCCCAAGAGGGCCACCTGGCTTCTCAACACCCACTCATTCTGGAAGGCTCATGCCACTCCAGTTCCTCCTCAGCAAAACCGGGTCACCGGTGGCATCAGTCAAATGAATAACATCGTTTGGATGACTGTTTCCACTGGTAAAATCCTCATGATAGAACAGTCCTGTTCAACCTAGAGTAGGAGCGTGCCTCCACGAAATACTGGGTGCGGGGTGTCACAGGTTAATAAAAGTCACAGTTTACCTAAAGGAAATCAGCACACCCTGTGAACTAGATGTGAAAGATGAAGACTCATTTCAAGTAATAAGCAGTCATCAATTTTCACCTCCATTCTTGTTTAATACGAATTTGATAAAATCCTGTTCAAACTGCCTCTGTCAAACAGATTAGCAAGGTGATGCAAACCCTTCCTCTGGATTTGCTGACAACACCAGAATTTCACTGAGGCTCCGGGTCTCACCAGGCTCCCAGTAATGCTGTCCCCCGGAATCACAAGGCGTTACATAGTCATCGCTGCCAAACCACAAATGGCACTTTGCGAGCCAGTTCAATTACTTAGAGCACCAAAGAAAACAGGCAGCGAAGATGAACACACGTATTCCAAAAGATGGCATATTATTACTCGGTAAACAGACTGTTTAGGAACAGCAGCAATGCTCTTAAACAGCCTGTTTACGACAGGTTCTCCAGGTCATGGCCAGCACTGCTCCCTCCAAACACGCAGAACGAAAGATGCTTTCAGGAAGACACCAACCACCCAGAGCTGGGAAAACCGACCACTCCCTGCTCAGCCTTCCCTGGAAACCAAAAGTAAAATACAAGCTGCTTGGTTGGAGCTCTGGTTGTTGGTTGGTAAGCACTCCAGCCTGCACACCTGCCCTCAGTGTAGGGAGAGATGATCAGCTGTGGGTTTGTATAGATGCCATCAGGAGAGCTCTTGGCCTCAGCCTTAGAAGAGGACAGGCTTGGGGGACCTTGCTAAGCCTCCGTAAAAGCATCATTTTGTTGTCCCTGCTTGATTTAATGGAGGAAGAACTCTAGGCTTGATACCCGATAGGTCTAGAAATGAACTCTGTGGACTCCAGAGTCTGAACTCTTCAAATCCATTCTCTAGGCTGACAGGCTTGAGGGATTCGGTTCCAGTTTGAGAGCCCCCTCAGAATGTTATCTCTGCTGGCTGTTATCAGTTACTCCCAGGTGAGCCCGAAGCCCCAGAATAAACACAGCCCAGACACTATCAGGGAAGATGTGATGGGGGCAGTGATGGAAAGCTTGTTGAGGGAGAGGGATTTCTGAGGCCACTAAACCAAAATAAATACCCCCTTATCAGGCCAATATCAGTCTTTCAGTGAGGCTCAGCAGGCAGGAAGTTCAACTTGTCACTTTTGTTTTTTAAAGCTGAAATGGTAGAAGAAGAGAGACAACTAAGTTGGAAAACTGATAGGCAAGGCATCTCAGCCACAGGAGGGGATTTTGAGGCAAAAAAAGAATGATTTGGAGGCAACCATATAGGCTCAGGTTAAAAAAAAAAAAAAAGACGTAACCCGAAAAAAAAAGAAAACACAGAAGCTTCACCATCACAACTTTCTGCCATTGTTATGTGGCAAATTACATCTGAGTCTCCTAATTTTTTCTAGTAGCTTCCACACTCTCTGGGTTCTAATATTGAATAAATTAAAGTTATAAGCAGGAAGTTTTAATCTGTCCATAGCACTGCCCTCCTATTTATAGTCAGGTGTTATTGCTGAGCACCTCCATAATCCAATTATTGAACTGCTGCAAAGCTAACAATCGAGCCAACAACAAGAAAAGTTGGAATTTATTATTTTCTATGCAAAATACTGAGCAGAGTGTACCTAGCGTATCATAGCTCCACGATAAATGCTCACTATCTTACACCTTCATAAAAACACATTTATTTCCTATTAAAAAAAACAATATCTGGAGAGCAATGTCAGCCCCCCTCAGGTGTTCTAAAGTGTCAATCATGGAATCTATGCATGTGTGTGCTAAGTCACTTCAGTCGTGTTCGACTCTGTGCGACCCTATGGACTGCAGCCTGCCAGGCTCCTCTGTCCATGGGATTCTCCTGGCAAGAATACTAGAATGGATTGCTGTGCCCTTCTCCAGGGCATCTTCCTGATCCAGGGATCAAACCTGCGTCTCTTCTATCTACCAGCATTGGCATATTGGTTCTTTACCACTAGTGCCACCTGGGAAGCCCTCATGGAGTCTATATGAAGGTATATTAAAAAAAACCATCCTTCAGTAGCTGAGTAATCAGTGGAGCTGGTGTCATTTCTGACTCTCCCACTCAGCAGCAGCTTGAGTTAACTTGAAAAAGAAAATCAAGATCTGTTTTTGTTCTTAATTCTTTAATGGCTGTAGGCGGACGGAGTCATTTCAAGAGTGAACTGCTTCTGAAGGCTCTGAATGGCTTAATTATGCCGACTCACATTTTCGATCTATAATAAGAACCCCCAAGACTATAAGAAAGAACCTAGAAGTTCTGCAGTAGGCAAAACAAAGTCTGTTTTCAACTGAAACTGAGAAAGCAGATTAACATTTAGAAGTCTATAATTTGGTCAACTGTTTTCTAGATGGGTTAGTTAGATAGACTGAAAAAAAAAATACCAAAAAAAAACCACACAACCTTGGGAGAGTAAGAGTTAAACCTAATAATTCCTACTCCTTTTTTTTTTTTTTTTAATAACTATTTGTGATTTCTGGCTATTTATTTTTCTTGACTTCAGTTTTCTTCAAATCTGTTCTCCTCAAAACTCTACCAACTGAACCATCACTGCCATTTTAAAGCCCTCACAGAGATTCTGACACAGGCCTCTACTGTGCATGAAACATGGAACCCAACACAACTCATCTGAAGACACAATCTACCTTTTAGACCTGATGAAATAGTGGAAATTTTCCTGATCAGCATCTCAATCATCAGTTACCACACCTAGACAACTGGTTTCACAACAGGCAGCAGGAGTCTTGGCTTACTGTGACTGGTTATTGTGAACTTTCATTCTGTACTACGAATACTGGACAGTGAGTGGGTACCTGAAAATGTTCAACCACCATTTAGAAAAAACTCTGCATAAACATCAACAGATATTTGAGGGAACAAAGGTGTCATTTCATAGAGAACATGATTGTTCCTTCAGAGCTTAAAGAATAACCATTTGAACCTGAAAATTCTGTGCTGAAGCCTTTTGTTGGGGAATAAAAATTCAAGGCCTTTAGGACCTTTCTTTGTGTGGAAGAAGGTGAGGGATGTATGTGAAAAAACTGCTTTGTAGTTACTGCAAAGTCACCAAGGTGGGTCATTTAAAATGGAGTTACAGTTCAAAGAAAACAAAAAATCAAAGTCTTTTTTCTGAATCCATGAATGATGAAGCTCAAGGAATGTGAGGAGACCCTCAAGAAGCAGCAGCACATTTTCCTGGGAGATGGCCTGTTGGAGAGTAAGTTGCCTTTTGCCACTGGGCCTGGCACCTACAGAGGGTGGAAGAGCAGAAGGGCTCTTGGGATGCTGGGTACTAGTGATATAATGGGGACTCTTGCAAGTGCTAGAGAGATGAGGGAAAAGACCCACCACCATTGGCCAGGACCTGATTATACCTACTATGCTCAAGCTGGAAGCCAATTTGTTTCCAAACATTTCAAGGTTTTTTCCCCAAACCTCAAGGGTAACTATATGTGTGTACATAAGGACCACAAACACAAATGTAAAGATATTATGGTAGAGGTCTTTAAGCTTTTATAGCCTCAGCTTTTCAGAAAACTACAAATATAGTCTTGAGATCATTGGGAGATCATTGGGATGAGTACCAAATAGCTATAGAGTTGGATTATGCCTGACTAGGATAAGTAATTGGTTTGTTAATTGGCTAAAAATTTAAGTCAAATTCTAATTTATGTTAATATTAACATTCATCCCAAAGGTCTCAAAGGCCAAAATGTGAACTAAAACAATTTAGACTGCAGATAAAGCAAATGGGACAGCATATGGATGATTGATGAATCTGGGTAAAGTGTTTCTGGGAATTCTTTGTACTGTTCTTCCAACTTCTCCTTATGTTGGAAATGAGATCAAAACAAAAGGTTACAAAAATTTCAGCTTTTAGATGCCGAACTCTGAAACCAAAAGGAGAGGATTTTAAAAACCTGCTTTAAAAGCAGTCTGAGAATATACAACTATAGTTACAACAGGTTGGAATTTTATGGTAAATCTTACATCATTCCTAGAGATCACTTGAGAATGACTAAAACAAAGTAGCCCTTTGCAGAGAGGTCACGACAGCAACTTTAACCAATAGAAAAGTAAAAGCTTATAAACCTAAGGAACTGAAAATTTGTTAAGATAAAAGTGATAGGTGGTTACTGTAATACTGATCAGGAGATCAGATAATTAGGTTTTTACCATAAGGAAGGAAGCGAAGATATAAAATCTTCAGGGTTATCCATTTCGAATAAGATTTAAAAAATTATAGCTCCAAGTTTTTCTAAAACAATTATGTTTCGCATCAGACCATAACTTGATAACCAAATGTGCATCTACATTTCAAAGCTTATTTTAAGCACTGAGAAATTACCACAAACAAGGAACTATACCTTTCATCCTTGGCATGTCAGAACTAATCTCTATTACAATATAATCCTACCTGCCCCCTTTTGGACAGATTAACATTGGACCTTTATTTCTTCCTGTACATTCAGAATTGCTCTTAGTATTTTTTAAATGATCAAGTTTCATTATAGGGAATAGAGACTGAAAAAAATTGTTTTTCTCTTCCCAGTGCTGAGTTTAAGCCACCTACTTGGCCCATCAAATGAAGCCATGTAATTAAACAACATGTTATTAGTGCAAAGGGGCAGAACTGACATTACTGGCATTTTTAATTTTTTTTTTCTTCTGTAATCCACTTACTGAGATTCATCATTGTCAGCTCTCCGGAATAAGGGTAGTGAAGCCTTTCTGCAAAGTCCCGGCAGTACCACACAAGAAGCTCCTGGTTGGCAGGGATGGGCTTAATGGTGTAGAAGTAGATGTTCATGCCGTTCTGACAGGCGGCCAGGTTCTGCTCCCGGGCAGTGTGCGCTGGGTTCACGTAGCGTAGCCAGTTGCTCTTCTCCTCATTAAAGCCATCAATGAAGTGGTGAAGCTCCCCTCTGGAATAGATCTGCGCAAAAGAGAAGAGAGACGTGGAAAATAAAGCCCCCAATGCAATGGAAAGCTTGCCAGCACATGGCAAGTGTGATTTCTGGTCCCTGACTGCCTCATTAGAAAAGGAAATCAGTTTAGCCGGAGTTGTCTTGAATCAGCAGAAATAAGGGAGGAAACGGGAGGCACGCTTTATCAGTTACCTTTTCCATTTCAGTTTTAGGGTCTTTTCATGTTTGGGGAAAACCTACAGAAGAACGAAACCCAAGATTTCGTTTAAGGAGCTGCCGCACCTAGTACTCCATCTGCTAGCAGAGTGAATGGCGCACAGGCAGCACGGCTGGCTTGAGTTCCGATCATTCTGACTTTTAATGCTTTGAGTCACTAGGTATTAGACCAACCCGACTGAGTACGTCAAACTGAGTCTCTCAGCTTTTTCTATGGCCTCTGTACTTGCCCGTTTCCTACACCCCCGCCCAAGGCTTAAACTCTGCAAACATCCTCCACCCCCAAGCCTCCTAGTCCAGCAGTAACACTTGTTCATATGAATACTTGGAACTTTGCCTTTTTGTGGAAACGCTGGGTGGGGCCAAGGTGAACTTCACCTGCCATAACAAAGTGAACACTGGGACAGAAGCCAGCATCTGACAGTCTACTGAGAAGTCACTTTTCCTCTTGATGAATGTGTTCGGCCTTGTGCTTTTCTTTCAAGGCTGAGGGAGGGAGAGGGAACCCTCTTATCTGTGAGGGGGGTGGCTAAGACACCACTCACAGAGCCCTAGGGTTTGTTTTTGGAAGAAGAGGAAAAAACGGTGTTGTTCTTTAAAAGCAATACAAAATGAGGAATTCAAAGTTTGTCCTAGAGTTACTACTACTTCTGGTTAGCAGATATCCTCAGGCCACTCGGTAAAAAGGTAAAGTCTTACTGAAACGACTTTATAAACAGACCCTTTACCTTCCCCAGAAAGTTTCTCTTTCCCTCTTTTTAAGATGTACCCATCTCATCTTAAGACTTAAGAAAGATCCTTACACATATACAAGCAGTACCTCGTTTTCTGCAACTTGGAGGCTCCAAGTCATAGGGCATGATTCACAGCAGAAGTTTTGCTCTAACCGGACAGCAGGTCATTGCTTTGTTCTTAGTCACATACTGACTATGTTAATCTCTAAAGTGTTTCTGTATTTCACTCAAACGTTATCAGAGACAAAAAGGAACTCTGTCCCTTTAACACAGGCAGTAAACACCAGAATCACTTTCTTTTAAGAGTAACTTCCTGTAAATTGTGAAGGGGGAAATACATGTGGCTTCATCAAAGCAGCTTATGAGAGCTTTTGCGGTGTGTTTTGTTAAGAGAAAATGGAACAAGGCTGGGTGAATTCTGCTATCAAGAGGGGTTTTCAAGTTTGTTTACTCTGATGTGCAAACTTCCAGGAACACGGGGTTCCATCGCTCTTGCACTCTTCGCTGGGCGGAAACTGCTTTCTAAAGCTACGGGTATGTTGATTCCAGTCAGTCTTCCACAGACTACAATTTACTGTATCCTCATTTAAAAACAGAAATGTCGATGCCATGAAGTCACACACACACACACACACACACACACAAGAAAATAAAATAATGATACGTCAGATGAACACTGCTGCCTATCACCCTCACTTTATTTCCATATATTATCAAGAAGATTAAAAACGTGCTGACTCATAGCACAGTTACAAGAAATGTCACTGGTTTCTCAACTTGAACATCCCTTCTCTTCTTTGTGTAATTTGCATGAAACTTTTTCTTTCCTCACAACAGATGTTCATACTCCTGCCAACAAAATCGGGATGCTTTTAACAACATGTGGGGAGTCATCTCCTACAGTGTCCTTTGCATGTGAAGGACCAAATTCAAATAAATCCTCTCAGGGAAAGCATTTCAGCTACTTAGAGTGGATCTTCAATAAACTAGGGAACTGAGACAGAGATAGGAGGTTCTTAAATATTTCTTGTCATTTTTTTGGAAAGGACCCTGCATTAACCACACTTATGCTGGATTGTTTTAATTCAGACCTTAGACTCAAGAATTACAAACATCTATGGCTCACTTCTCAGAAGACCTTATTGGCAATAAAGGCAAAAGTGCACTCACATTTTACCCGTTATTAGTCAGGTATTAAATGTATTTTAAGTATGAGTAATTATTAAATTTTGAGCATGCAATTCATAGTGGAAACTTCTCAGTGATCTCTTTTGTTCAGAAAATAGTAAAGTAGATTTCTTAAAATACAAAACTTCCTGTTTTTTTTTTTTAAAAGCTTGTTTCTTAGGAACAGCTTCTGGGTGATCACAAAATATAGGTCTTTTATAAAAATACTTGTCCAAAAAATATAAGCATTCTAGGTAAATCCGACCAGAATAAGTATAATATGGGCTTCCCTGGTGGCTCAGTGGTCAAGAATCCGCCTACCAATGCAGGAGATACAGGTTCAATCCCTGGGTTGGGAAGATCCCCTGGAGAAGGGAATGGCAACCCACTCCAGTATTCTTCCCTGGGAAATCCCATGGGCAGAGGAGCCTGGTGGGCTATAGTCCATGGGGTCACAAAAGAATAGGACACAACTGAGCGACTAAACAAGTAAGTACAATACAGTTTTTGTTGCTACCATGCAACTGTTTCTTGAAAGAATTTCAATAAAGGTTTCCCAGTAATCATGTACATTTTATGCAAGTCTATATACATACATACATATAATTGCTTTTAAATTTATTTTCTAATTGAGGAAACGGAGTATCCAGAGAGATGGATGGGCAAATGTAAAACAGTCTGCTTTTTTCTATTCATTCTCATCCAGGGTCTTTTACCTAAAGATTCCATCTAATTAGTTCACCTGTGAGATTTTTTTCTAACTGTGATATTCCAAAGGAAACTGGATTGACTAGATGGGGTGTTAAAGGGAAGTTTATCCTCTTGAATGTTGTAAGCATCTTCCTTACACTATGGAATAACTTATGTGCTGTCAAATCCAGCAGTTTCATGGTACAGATGCATTTAAACAGGATGAGTCTTGTAGTCCATCTCCATTCCTCCAGTACCATCCTTCCTAAATGGCATTTATTTTCAAGGTAATTCATTTGTGATTACTCGTCCACTCAATTAAAGTTAAGTCAGCAAGAAATCAAGAAGGGGTGAAATCTAAGACTTGGTGACTCATTACTACTTCCTTGCACAGAAATGCAAATGAACTTACCCTTGAAGCAAGCAGCAAACTGTTTCCTTTCATCACAAAACTCCAATGAATCGCAAAAAGTTAAGATTCACACAGACCACCTCTTCACCCCAACTACCTTCAAGCTGTGTTTCCCAGGCTGAATTTTTAACCCGTTTCGTCACAATTGCTTAGAATTCCCTGTGTCCGTGGGGACCCTGAATATTGTGGGGAGCTCCAGGACAGTTGAAGAAGGAAGTGACCCAGCAATTTTAGTTTCATTTTTTCCCCCTGATACTTAATGAGTTGGGAAAAATTTCCCTACTTACCCGCCAAAAATATTTCCTGTTGGCGTTCTTGGGAACTGCATCACTGGTGTAGATTTCACCTATTAGAGGTCCAAAACGTGTTCCCTTTGGTATGTATTCTTTACTCACCACTCCAGTAATCTAAAGGGGGTAAAACATATGAAACAGTGAGTTCAACAGTAAAATATGAATCGATCTTTTCGTTTCAATGAGTTGAATTGTCAAATGGTAATACCACCAATGATAACAAAATTGTGCTATGGAGAGCAGACATTAATCGTGCCTACATAATTAACAACGAGCCTGACTTTTGGGGAAGACTATCTGTTAAACTCACAGATGATAAGCAAATAAATATTCAGCCAAGTATAATAGTCTAGTTCTCTGGTGACTGAGGGTCCAATATTTTTTATTAATACTTTTTATGCTAGAAGAACAGAGTGGGTAAAACTATTCCATTTTAGGATGAGTTTCGAATACTGCAGAATTAGTCAAGGTTAGACCATTTTAGCCCGCTCCTAGTTTCCTATTTCTTCTTCTCCCTCAAACCATAAACACAGTGTGCTTAAGGGGAATAAAATAGTTTTAACCTCAGAAACCAAAGTAATGTTCTTTGGTTGTTCCACAAAGGCCTAAGGAACCAGAAACAAAACATAATATATTTTTTTCATTCCAGATGAGGTTTTTTTTTTTTTTTCTTTCTTTATAATTTGTAAGTTCTCTTTAGTAGAAGGAAATTCTTTCAAGTAACTTTGCTCTTCTCTAGCATCTTCTGCTCAACGGTGGTCAAAAGTCTTCCTCTGAAATGGAATTTATACCTAGGAGAGCTGTGGGTTCTAAGATTGAGGAAATGGCTTTGTTAGACTGGATGGATCACACATTTGACTTTGGAGGGCCTTGCTAAAAAGAAACATGTTAACTATACCAGTTCCTCCCTGATGGTAAATTTCTTGGGGTCGGGGGTGGGGTTTAAAAAAAAAGTCACCAACCATGAATCAGGAAGTAATTCGTCATTATTCAAAAGAACTCTGTAACAGTCCTTTACAACACTGTGCAGTACATTTTGTTTTTTATTCACTCACTTTCCCATTTTGATTTTCTTTTCACCCAAAACAGCCTACAAATCACTTACTGAATGCCTTATTGATATGGACCAAGAGGAGAGGTAAAAACATATTTATCTCCAGTTTTTATTATCCCTGGTGGCTCCTTTCTAATTGTGCACCTGAAATGGTAGGCCTTTATATATGAATCAATAAATGTTTGCAATGGAATCTAAGATTTTGGTTTTGATATACACTGATACTTCATTAAATCTCATCAACAACCGAAATCTTTGTTTAAAAAGATATAGAACACACCTACACGCTTGTGACAGACCAGTCTTTCTCATATACATGACTTAAAAATTAATTTTAAAAATTTAATATTCAATATACAAGCCAATGGAGCATACCGAGACTGGAAAGACAGAAAAAAAGAAAATTTCCTATACCCAACACAAGTTGAAACAAGGTTGGTAAGCTAGAGTGTTATTTTTGGTCCGTTATGAATTTCTGGCAAGAGCTGAAAAAAGCAGATGTTCATTTCATTCTCCTCCTCTGCCTCATTTACATCTATCTGCCCTTTCAATAACAGTTCATCGTTATTGGTATATGTTGGCAGTATAGCTCTGCGGAGTACCTTATAACAGCCTTGAGTTAAAAAGCATCCTAAAGCTTAAGTAGACTTATTCAGAGGTTACTGTTTATTATGTATTATTGAAATGAATTTGAAAAATTCATGGAATCGGCTTTTATGACAGAAATCATTTGGCATTCATATCTGAGTGATTATTCCATAATATTAAAATGACAAACAGGAAAAACAAATAATGGCATTCACTGGTGAGCCAATAATAAGCAGGTGATATTTTCAACATATCCACTTTAAAGCAGTAATTTTAAAAAAGGTACTCAACTGGTTTATCAACTTTGTTTTAAATTATAGTCTCTTGCAGACAATGTCTTGGGAGTCAGAGCTTGATTACCAACAAGTAGTATGACAACGAGGTCAGGGTTTTTCTCTTGAATTGCCATTCTTTAACCAATGGGCTTCATATTCAGCTATCAATCTTACACTAAGAAAATACACAACACTTTCTTATGGTCCGAAAGAAGTCAACTAGCAACTTGTTCCTACAAAAGAATTTGCAGAAGACATACGCCACCAAACATCTTTGAGCGCAGCCATAGGCAAGTCACTGGCGAAGATATGAGAGGGCATTAAAGAGCTCCTGCCATCAATAGCCATACAAATGCAACTCACCAGACAAGACAGGAGAACAATTGTCTGGAAAGGGAGGTCTGCGGAAATCCTCAAGTCCCAAACAAATAAAAGAGCCTCAATACCAGATTATCTTTACAAGTGAGACAGAACACTAATATTTTAAGTTCTGTGATCCATAGAGCTTTGGGTACTTATATACTCACACATGAATAAATAGAGACACCAAATCAGAATTTTGAGGCTGGAAGGAACCGTTTAGCTCATATACTATCTCTATCCATTCCCAGTTCAGCACCCTATCTCACAATCAGCACCTTCATCTCAGATCCTTATCTGAGAAATTATTCAAAGAGGACATAAGAGCTATAACTAAGATTCCAGCTCTAAGACTCCTGAGCTCAGCCAGGTAACTAGAGCGGGGATCAGAACCAGGGTAGTTTTTAATGGGAAGAGACTAAGTCATACTTCTCCCTCCGGCCCTGGAAAGATCTGGATGTGAATCTTAACCAACAACCAACAACATTCTATCCTTGGAGCCAGCACATAATGTAGGGAAACCTGGTGTGTGCCTTGAATTTCCCAGAACTAGAAGGACTAATTAAGAATGTGTTCACCTAAGCTCAGGAAGGAAACTTCACTGGAACTGACCAGGGTCCTAAAGCATCATTGCTGGGCCCAGACTCCTGTGTGCCTCCCATAAATCTACCAGCGAGAGGATGCTGGCCTTCACACTTCCCCGCCTGCCCGCTCTTCCCAGCTGTGTGCTCTGTGCTGGGCTGACCCCTACAGATCTATCAACAGCCTCAGTTACACAACATACCCTGAAGTCCAAGACCTGCAGACAAAAAATAGGGCTTGTTTTCCATTTCACAAAATGAAGATGTCACAACTTAGTATGGGTGGACTAGGAGTGCTGAATCAAAGTTTGATAGAAAGGAGAATAATTTTTTTTAAGCAAATTCCCTCTTCAGGAATATATGAATACACATGAATCTCACTGAGTTTCAAGCAGAAATATCATTCAGGTCTAACGACGGGATAAGTATCCTCACCCCAAATTATATTAAAATCATTTTAATTACTAGCTACCTCTTCCCCTCCCCCTCAAAAGAAATGACTCATTAGATTAAAATTCTATTTTGAATACAAGGATATTTGCATTGAGATGGTTAGTGCTCTGCAGTGAACCAAGACTTCAGCCTGTACTTTACTCCATTGTTTTTAAAAGGGGGTGGAGTGGAAAGAGATGTTTTTGGAAAGTTTCCTTAATTATCTTTATATTAAAGGAAATGCCTGGTTATATGGTCTCCCAATAAAAGGCAGTGTGAAGAGGGAATTGCATATTATGGCGAGATACTTTTTACAGATGACTTAATAATGGACTTCAATCAAAATGGACACTGAGTCCCCATCATCGGCCTGATGTTTAATTGCCACATGATGCTGGAGTTCAGGCTCAGAGCCACAGAGCCTCTGAATTCAACGCAAGCAACCTCAGTTCAGGCTACGGCTTCTAGAACAGAAGTGTTTAAATCAATCTTTCTGTGTTCAAGTATTCACAGTAGATTATTTCAGGAGATCAAGGGGAAAATCCCCCTAAAAGAATAACCCAGCAGTTTAAAAAGTTTTAAAAGTTTTTTTGAATAGAACATCTATATTTGGTTTGGGTTCTGGAAATAGGAAGTAAGAACAGCCTCATTAAAGGTGCAAAATGATTCTAAACTAAATCTAAAAATGAGGGTCAAGATCAGAAATACGGTTTGTATGTTTTGTTTTTAAACCAAAAAAAAAAAAAAAAGGTGCTGACACATAGCACAAATTCATAATGAAAAATGGTCTTGTTAAAAAAAAAATCCCCAGGATGTCAGCACATCAGTACATAATGTAACATCTTCTGCTACTTAAATGAAAACATTTAAAGAAGGGCAAGATACATCGGTCAGATAAAAACTACATGTACAAAGGCTTTTTTCCTCTTTCCACGCCTTGTGGGACTGAAAGAACTAACTGAATAATGATAATGTAAACATTTCATCCATTCTGAAGGTTCCTGTCCTAGAACTGGTTTGCAGCTATCATACTCTCAATGGCTCAATTTCACAGTTCTCTTTCACCATCTTGAGGGAGCTGTCCTTTTCCAAAAGGCAAAAAGGAAGGAGAAACTGAAAAGCAGGCACGCATTACAGAGGGAGCTTAAGCCAGTATTATTACATTTAAGCTGGTTTCCTGCTGACTTTTATGATGAAGGACTAAAGACATACTGTTCTCTTCAAGCATTTCGGTAAAATCAAATAGGAGAAAATAGAATAAAAGAACCCTGGCCTCTTACTAGGTTTGTTCTGAAGGACCCTCCTTAGGAATACAGGTACCGTATGCGTTTTCAGTGCTGAACATACGAAATAAGGAGTTACACATGCAGTGAAAAAACGCCAAACAAGCTTAAGAAAGGATTGGTCTGAAGTATGTTAAGACGATAAATAAAACCACAGTGACACCAAGAGGGGCCAGTGTAGCACAATGTAGAAGCATTAGTTGGAAAGTCTGAAGAACTTTGCTCCAAGTCTGGCTCTGCCTCCAAGTATACACCTTAAGTATGTGCCTAGTTTTTTGAACTTTGGACTAATGATCTAAGGGCATTGTTTTTTCTATTTAGCTATTATTTTAAATAGAATGATGAAAATTGAAAGACAGGCTAAGAGCTGAAATGAGGACAATACTACAGAACTAAAAGGCAAGGATGAACCAGAGTAGAGGTCTTGATTTTAATCCCAAGCGGCTGGACAGGGCAACACAACACAATTAAAATCTGGGAACAGACCAGTATTTGGTCAAATTTGATCTGGGAAAAAAATGCTACAGTTTTTAAAGCCACAGACAAACATTACAGACCCAAACAAATCCTACACTGATTCCATGGGCCACAAACTAAGAGACTTTCTATAGAAAAGGGTGTTACTTTCACAAAAAAGGTGTAATTAAGCCTGACTTCTGGGGTCAAGTTTTTGGTAATGTTCACATACAAACACAATTTAAATTTTGCTTTTTATGAAATCAGCCTCCTCTCTCCCAGTAGGAAAAACGGGGAGCGGGGGTGGGGGGGAGTTGAGTTTTAATGAAACCCAAAGCAGAGTTGCTCTATTTAATTTTAGACAGCTGTGTCACCCCCTCACTAACAACACTAAACTGAGACACACCAACAGGAAAGAGACAAAAGTATTTCCCAAATCAGCTCTCAACGCCTTCAAATACTGTTCCTTAGGGAAGGAGGAAAGTGATTTGACATGGTTGTTAATGAATAGTCTCGGGATGGAATTCTGGACTCCTACAGCAAAAGACCGCCCCCCCCCACCTTTCACGACTTTCTGAAGGCAGTGATAGGATTGACAGTGAGTGACGGGAATGGTGGTGCTAAGTCTGTGGTGGCGTCGATTCCTTCAACTCAGCCCTGCAGTCGACCCACGAGAGCAACTGCAGTAGCTGAATTCTCAAAACAAGAGGTGGTTCTGCAAGTTTTTTCACAGCTAAACATCACGCCTTGCTATAATCATTATATAAAAGGGTAAACACAAATCCTTTGCTCATTCCAAGTCTGGGTTTTCAACCCCTTTGAAACAACAAAGAGTGTACCCACTTCAGAGGCTAAGAAGGAATCAGCCTGCCAGCCCTGCCAAAGCAAAGGAGCTGCTGCAGATAAACAGTGGTTAGCTCTGAAGTCACCCGGACAGAGGACACTTTTACATGAACCTCTTCTCAATTTACACCATCACTTCTGTTCATAAACACGTCAAGGTTTTGAGAATAATTTTAGAAACCCAGCTAATAAAGCTGGCTCGTTAAAAAAAGACTAAAGCCATCTCATGACCAAAAGGAGACAAAAGAAACATGAAAAACATTTTTCTCAAAGAAAAAGTTTTCTCCCTCCAAAGCAGTTGTACTGGGTGATGAGGGCCAGTGAGTCCAGAGCGGTCAGGAAACTTTCTCGAAGCTGCTGACAATTTCACCCACCCCATGCTGCAATTCGGCTTTTCTAAGACATGTCAACTTGCCAAAAAATTTAACTGTTTACTGATTAATATGGAATAGTCAAGAGCTGGAGAAAATAAGCAGGGACAGACTTAGGGCAAGAGAAAGCAATGAAAGAAGTGAATTAAGTGATCAATTATTTACTGATACTTACAGATTCTCACAGATATACAAGGCCTCAAGGGCAAGTAGGGAGATTTGGCATCAGGTGCCAATCTTCTTCAGCAAGAAACCAGAGGCTTACCTCTTTGCTGTTTGTGGCATATTTGAAAAGCAGATTCCTCGGTAAGGAAGCCTCCGCCTGAACCGAAGTGCCTCCTTCCACACCAGAATCCCAGGGGTGGTCATTCACAATGTATGTACACTTCTCCTCAAACTCAGCCTCTGTCCACAGAGTCATATCCGCGTCCTCCATGTCCATTTTCATGGTCCCTTCAGTCCCCTCTGCCAACCCTGGAACCTTCACAGCACTGGAGCTACACTTGGGGGCAGCCTGGAAGAGAAGGGAAAGGCCTTTAATCCCCATTGTCCCGTGGCTCCTCTGAGAGGCTATGACTAATACAGTCGTCTGAAGACTTTAAAAGCAGATGCAGAGTGCTCGGTACAGTTGAGTAAGAGCCAAAAAGCCGTATAAAGATTGCCTTGGAGAAGCAAGGTTTTTAAATGCTATCCTTTAACAACAATAACAACAACAAAGAGTGTGGCAACCTCACTGGAAGACAAAGTTTTAAAAAGAAAAGAACCACCTCCGAACAATCCCAGGCTTTACCTCTCACAGCAGAAAAATGTTGTGGGCGCCCAGTCCTCTGTCCCAGGACGCCTGGGGTCATGGCCGCCAGACCCTCAACGCTGTGGAAAAGCTGCCTCAGAAAAGTGTCACAAACAAGGAGAGGAAGAGGAAGGAGCTCTGTCTGCCTCTGAATGAAGCTAAAAATGGAAAGCGCGTGTGGTGCAGGAGCGGAACCCAGCCTGCCTTTTCCAAATGGGGAAGACTGAACTTTCCCACCAGCTCCCAACTCAAAACAACTTTCAAAACAACTTACCCCCCCCCACACCCCCTCTGCAGCGCGATCTCTTTCATCCTCTCACATGGAAGACTGAAAAGGACTGCATCCTGCCAGCATCACTGAGCTGCAGCTTTTCAGAAATCATTTGGACCATAGGAAAAGACGAGGAAAGATGGGGGTGGGGGGCAGGGGGCAAACTCCCCACAGTTTCTTTTGATTGTGGGTATCTTACGCCAGATTGAAAAAGCAAAAACAAAACATAAAACTGTTCAACAGAATTCCCTAAAGAGAATTCCTTTAGGAGCCCTCAGCTACAAATAGCACTTTCCATTTAAATCTGAAAGTGTACGAATTCCCAGAAGTCACTGATGGGCTACAGTTTACTGTAACTAAAGTTATAACAAATATAGAAGACTCAGAAGACAAGCTCTGCTTCCACTTGTAAACTGATAAGGGTATTCCCGAAAATCCCCCCCTCACACGCAGGAAAAGTGCTTTCCAAAGAGAGAGAGGGGGTAAAAAGGTAAACAACGTCTGCAGTGTTTTCCCATACAGACGTGTTGGGGGAAAAAGTAGGAACGTATTAAAAAGGAGTAGGGTATTATTTCCATGTAAGAACGTGTCCTCGTTAGAATGTAAACACAACACTGTCCAAGTCCTTCAGGGTGGCTTTTCCATTCTTCTGTTTCTTCTCTAAATATAATGACCCCCCCTTTTTTAAAACTCAGATGCGAAATTGTCCTTCCCTCAGTCACGACTGAAACAAACGTGCTTAAGTCTACGTAGTTGCGACATGTACAGTCACGATGCCACATAAGTGTTAAAATAAAACCAAAATTTAAAATTAAGCCAACGCGGAATAGTTACTTTTGTTGGACGGGGGTGGGCGGGAGTCACTATTGAAATTTCAATGAACTGACAATTATGCCTAGAACTGAAAGGGTTAATGATTCATAAGGAAAAAGTCTTATAAATGTTTGACAGTGCTAAGTGCCCTAAAGCAGAAGCATTTCTGGTTTATACTGCGACTACGTTAGCCGAAAAGAGGAGGGGGGGGGGGCGAAGTTTTCAGATCAATTTCAGAATCAAAAACAAGATCAAGTTCCTTACCAAGGTCGTACCCACACGTTTTTCCAAGCAAATATCCAACATCTGAGATAAATGTCGCTCATGCCTAAACAGTCCGCAGTGCTCCGCGTCCCCTCCGGGCCGAAGGCTGGCGCGCACCGCGGCGGTGCCCTTCTGCTCGGCCGCCCGCGCCCGCGTCCCGGCTCCCGGCGCGGACAGGTGCCGCGCTGCTCTGCCTCTCCGCAACACTGGAGGGCCGAGTGTCACGGCTGCGCTTACAGTCTGTGTTAACCCGGCCGGCGGCTCGGCCCTTACCCCCTCCCAGCTTGCAGATTTCCCATTCGTGATTCACTCCTACCAGTCGCCTGAAGAGGGGGCGTGGCCGCACCTGGCCAAGCCGCGTCGAGCTCAGTCTAGGGCTTTCCCCCCAGCCCGCGAGCGCCCAGAGCTTCCTCTCTCCGTATCTGAATTTCAACATTTACTTGGAATCGTGACTTCCCTTTGAAGGCACTTAACCTCCGCGTAGACTCGGACTGTATTGTATTCTAAAGACTCCAGACCGCCCTCCTTCCTGCTGCGGCTTTGTGAGGGGGCGCACATTCCTTAAATTCAGGGAAACCTAAAAAGGATCTAAACTTCTTGGAGTTCCTCGGCCTAGGTCCAGTTAGAAAGCTTACAAAACTTACTTGAAAAGAACACGTGAAAAAGAGCAATTAATTTGCATGTTATGAAATAAGACGGAGCTGTCTAGTCCTCAAGCTATTGCTTGGGAAATAAAGGACTCCTTCCTCCCGCCCCCGTCCCCCCCCCCCCCCCGCCCCAAAATTTGTAAGCGTCCATTTCTCCTGATTATTAAAGCTCATACTTAGTAAAACTGACCTCCCTCTTTCAATTATTTAGGGAAATAGGAAAAAGTTATAATCCTACAGATTGAAATTTCTTTGCCTTTTCTCCCCTCCCCAAAACCCACAGGCAGAGGAGTGTGTTTGCAAAATGTAGAGCATTAATCTGTTTCTTAAAGAGAATGTGGAACTGATCACTCCAAGTGGAAGGCAGACAGAGGCAGTAATTAGTGGGGCTCTTCGTTGGGAGCCCTGTCCGGCTTTTCCTCCAGCCCCGGTCAGTCCTCTGTTGAAGGAAGGACATCCTGTGATGATGGCATACAATGTCCTGTTTGTTTATTATTAAGAGCGTGGACCTTGCATTCCTGCTTCTCATTACAAAACAAACCAGATGCTTTACTTCCTTCAATGGTCTTGTGCCTTCAGCAAGGAATCCTCTAATTCAGAGAAACAATCATGCAAAGGGTCCATTTAGAGCAGACACCCCATTACAAGGACTGTTTAGATCTTTGTAGCACAAGTCTCCCACTATTCCTGCTTCTTTTCTATACGTGGTGATTTTTAAAAGCATCTCTCCTTCAACCTTAGGCTGCAGTGTCTTTTCTAACATTTAAATACACGTGTGATACACACCCACGTCCCGACAGACATGCACACCCCCACGTACACACACCCAGTCCCAACCTAATGATACCAACTTAGTCATACAATGAAGTGGACATGTGAGTATTTGTTTACAGGAAGAAACAAAGCCAAACAAAGCCCAACTCAACCATAAAAATATTTATCTTTAAAATTTCTTTTCTCTCTTTTAGGAAACATTTCTAGAATTTTTTTGGCGGGGGGAGTGGGCAGGTAGAGGGGAGGTAAAAGATTATCTGGCAGGAAATGGTGTTTGTGTCTAAAATCCTTCCTCAATTTCTGTAGTAGAGAACAATTAAATTCCCACTAGGGGACATAAGTAATACAGTCCCCATCACTGCCTGATGACCTGTGATTATATGTTAGGCCAGAGGGGACGCTAGCACCCAGAGGAAACAGGACTTTGAATTGGCAGATATGCTAGGGGGTGTAAAACTGAATGAACAATTTGTTAAAGAGTTCTCAGAAAGCTCCAAGATGATAATTAAACAAGAGAAATCCAGCCTTCTCGCGAGGGTTTATTAACTGATGCTGAGTCAGCACCACAAGGGGCAAAAAAACCCCAACGTAGTCACACTGAAGGCTGGCCTGCTGTTCAGTCAGTCTCGCCTGCAGATGTTAGAGTATTTCACTTCCCTTTTAGAATCAAACTGTTCTTAGGCCATATACACCCTCCAAGGGCTGGTGAGTCAATCACAGTGGAGGAAGGAAAGGGGCAAAAAGTTGGATAGTTTAGATGGGAAGAGGCTATTTTAAACCAAATATTTACTTTAATGACTTGAAGATGCCAGTGAATCAACTCACTGTTAATTAATATCAGCCTGCACTCACCTTCAGAGGTGGTGAAATGGGCTTGAGTCTAGGGAGGACGCAAACTTCAAATACCAGTGTGGGGCTTAGCCAGGCAACCCTAAAATTAGTTCCAGGTGCTCCAGCTGAGCTGGAGAAGGCACGATTGGAGCTTTCAAGAAAAAAGACACACAGAGTGTTGAACTAGAAAATCCTTCCAATAATACCAAAAGCACAAACCTGACCATTTTTATTGTAATCATAGCAGTCAAAGGTCGGCCATAATATAATTTAAAATGAAAGCTGCAAAAAAAAAAGGAAGAAAGGATAAAGGAAGGAAGCAAGCCCCCTTGTAAGAAAAAGTAGGTTCATATAGTCACACCTAGGTATGTCCAGCACAAAAGTGCTGGAGGAGAAGAAGAGAGGGTCTCCCGCTTCTAGAAGGCCCGAGCATAGCATTTAGAAAGCTGACAAGCAGGCAGATGTCAGCACTGGTACTGCTGTGCAGAGAGAGCTATCAGAGGCTGCCACTGTCTGGAATATTAAGTCTCAAAATGTTCATTTCTAAGTAATACCTTGGTGCATTTTTAGTCACTATATTATTTCCCTCCCTGTTAGAACACCAAAAAAAAAAAAAAAAAAAAGCCAACCTCAGTTACCTTTATTAATCAGCATTTCTCAGGCAGAGTTCTCTCCTTAAGAGTGTTCACAATGGCAGCAAAATCATAAATGATCCGAACAGCTGGGCTCTCAGAAACCCCTATCTATTCCCTTTGATGGTGTCATCACAACGGCTTGAAAAGTCTATGCTCTTCGGACTCAGCTACTGGGCCTGGCCCATCCTCGGTGGTCTGGGAGTTGCCGTGTAGGCGGCCAGATGAGTGTGAGAGAAGACTCTTGTAGAATGAAAGGAAACTGAGTACCAAATTTGGAGACCTGACTCCACTTGGGGGAAAAAAATAATTTTTTTTTTTCCTAAGGAAAGTAAAAAATGGGATGAAATGTGCCTAAGATGAAACGTGTTTTCATTTTCTAATTCAACTCCTGCTCTACCCAAACAAGGTCAATGACAGACTAACCACATCAAGAGAACACCCCCCACCCTCCTCTCCCCACTCCCTACCCACCCACCCACCCTTACCCCCCACACCCACTTCCCACTTCCTGTAAGTCAGGCATCTTCCTGCTGGTAAACATTTGGGGACCAACTGCAAGTCTGAGCTCTAAAAGAGGGGCACCACAGCTTTGAAGCCCTCCCACATGTCTCAAAGCCAAGCTGAGCACTAAGGGCACTTGGTTTTTACACGTTAACAGCCTTTCAACTCAAATCACTGGGCTCGGCATGTTGGCTGCCTTCCTTTTTTAAAGCCGGACAAGAAGGGCAAGGATGTGTGTGAGTGAGAGAGAATGTATGTATGACACATGCTATGTTACAATGCAGTGTATGTGTCATTGGTATGATATGTGTATGATATGTTTCAGTGATGGGTTGCATCAGTTTAAAAATAGCACCAGGCTTCCTTCTGGTGATACAGCTCACAACTCCAAGACTCTGGACAAACCTATTCAGGGCCTAAACCCTGGGATGGTAATCCTAGGGGACCATGGGTGTTTTGAAATGAGATCAGTGTTTTGACTTCTTAAATAAGGGAAACAGAAATTAAGTACATTGAAGAACCAAAGCTGAGGTCCCTCCCTTTCTTAGGAATAAAGAACCGGTAAGTATCCAGAGGACTTTATAAAACCCACACAATGTCTGAGGTTTCAGGATTGACAGAATCACTTGTGTCTCATCCTACCTAAGTGTCCTTTCAGCCTTCAGACATATAGTTGTGTTCTTATTGAATCAGTTACATATGTTTAAATTATTCATGAGTTTGACATCCAGCCACTTAATAAACTACAACAGCAATTATAATCGTTCCTATGAGATTGATGGGGCAAACAAGGTGGGTTTCCAATATTGGTGTTTCTTCCTAATTATGTATCTATTTTTTCCAATAGTCAGACAAGAGGGGGATTTAAATGTCTGAAAAGGCGGCGGGGAAGGACACAGGAAGGAAGATCATTTCTGAAACCGGAAAACATTTCCTAATCTTGCATTTGATGGGACAAAGACATAAAACAAACAAACAGAAGACAAAATAGGAACTGTAAATAAGGGAGTAAGAGCGCAACAGGAAAGGTGTCCATCCTGAAACTCAGCTTCCTCTTACCTCTTCTCTTCATTTACGGAAGAGGAAGAGCAGCAGTCACACAGGGGGAGGAAGACCTGGGACGGAAGCTTGCTTCTGGCACCTTCCAGTGGGAGGAGAAATCACACTGAAGGTGGGGAGTGGAGATCCAAGGTGGACTTACAAACAAAAGAGGGTTGCAGAGTGGATGTTTCAGCAGAGTGAGTTGAAAGGGGAAAGTTGTCTTAAAAACAAAGGTGGGCTGATGAGAAGCACAGTAGCTGGAAGAGCAGCCCTGAGCCCAGGAGAGCCCGCATAAGCAGGAACCGTCTCCAAGGAATGGAAAAATGTGCCCCATGGCTGGGCCTGCCACACTCTACTTCTCTGAAGCCCCAGAGTGTTCAGCAAAAGATCAGGGAAGAATGATTTCTAATTAAAAATGGGATTGGCATTTCTTCTCATCCTTTCTAAGCGAGGATTCGAGGTTGTAGAAGCTTAATTTTTATGTGCTAGTGTGAGTTAGGAAAAGACAGAATTAATAGTGAAATCATTTGAACACCCTGCCAAACAGACAGTGAGGGTGGGGGGAAAGATAAGACCCTTGTAATTTGTTTAAAGACAGAAAGATGTCCCCTCTGCCACCGTTCTGCTCCAAAGGGGATTTCATAATCCTCCAGCCTTGAGGACCCCAGACCTAGCCCAACACTTTATTTTCCTGCAGAGGAAGCTGAGGGGCAGAGGTCAGGAAGCACAAAGCTCATCTCTCCTGGCTCTCCTTCCATACTTGCCTCTTCCATAAGCTGTGGAGCTGGCTCACGCCAGCCAGCAGACAAGCCTCTGCTCAGACAGTGAGCAAAACCAGATCTAGGCTCTCCATTTAGTGTAAAATCCTCGGATTCTTAAGCACCTGTGGGGCCCAAAGTACAGGGCTTCCCTGGTGGCTCAGATGGTAAAGAATCTGCCTGCAATGTGGGAGACCTGGTTTCAATTCCTGGGTCGAGATTCCCTGGAGAAGGGAATGGCAACCCACTCCAGTATTCCTGCCTGAAGAATTCCAAGGACAGAGGAATCTGGCGGGCCACAGTCCATGGAATCACAGCGAGTCAAATGTGACTGATGGACCAACACCAAGTACAGATGGGCTGGGAAGGGGGAGGGAGGAGACTCACCTACTGTAGACCCTTTTACCTTCTAAACTGGTGGGGACCAGAATAAAAGTAAACCAGCCTAATTCAGTGCCTGGGTGACCCCTCCCTTCAATGCTTTCTTCACCTGAGGGGTTGAGAGGTGATGGAGGAAAGGGAAGGCAATACAATGACAAACCTAATTTAACAGACATCTTATCTTTTGAAAAACTCTGTTATTGACTAAGGAAACCTTTTAACGAGAAGACAGTGTGGAGATCGCAGCCGGCAGTCCTGGCTTATCTGATCTCCATCTACAGCCCATTGTTTCCTGCAAATATGCAGGGGAAGCCGGGGCTGAGGGGTTAATGTTCACTAGGCATCTTCCCCCTTAAGGTGCTCCCCTGGGGACAGAAGGGCAGCCCAGCATTACCCTAGAATGGGACCAATCACAGGGAGAGCCAGGGCTTCGAGTTTTTCAGGCTGGCTTCCCAACGGCTCCTTTTAAAAGAACAGGCACTGGACTTTAGGAGAGATAATCCCACAATGGAGGTCCATTAGAAGTATTAGGATGTAGCCCGCCACCGAGATCCTCGGGAGGAGAGCTCTGTCCTGACAATAGACAATTAAAGCTGATAAACCCAAGCTACTTGCTGCTGTTCTAATTCCTTCTAATTGTATGCTACTTGTCCCCGGCTCCAGCATTCAGGATGAAGCACGCTACTCTAATCTCCAAAGTACCTGACCTACTTCCTACAGGATCTTTCCAGCATTCTTTTCTTCCCATCTGGACCTCTTTTTCTCTTCTATTTCCCCCCTCTTCCTCATAACTCAAGGAGATGAGAAGGAAGGGTGTTGGAGGGAAGCGGGGTGTTAGAACAGAAGGCTAACTCCAAATCAATACCTCTGGGGCCTCAGACAGTTTATTAATCGGTAACAGCTAATCTTGCTTTCGGACACACCAGTGAGTAAACTGCATTAGGCATCAGACTCCACAAGTGGCACGGGGCACAGAGGATCCAACTGTTAGATCACGGCTGGCTGCCAAATCTGCATGTGCTCATGCGTGCGGAGTATCTGCCTGGGTGATTCTATTTGTGGCTGACATCTCACTAATTATGCTGCCACCACCAACTACTTAGAGGAAAGTGTTCATTCTCAACCAGCACCACAAAGCATATAATTCTATCTCAACAACAGAGCTTTAAATGCCAGTTTGGTGCCCGCCTGCGTGTGCATGCTCTCCTTTCAGAATCTTAGGAAGGGAGCAAAGTTATCTTTGCAATACAGTTTTAGCCCTTAGGTTCTATTTTGAATGCTGAAAATCTGTAATTAGAACCATGTATTCTTGCCTTACTCAGTATCCTAAAGAGTACATATAGTAATCGGTCTCTTAAAAATACAATAATTTTTTTTGGTTTTTGAAAGAATTCCTTGCATTTCAGATATACACACTGAAATACTGATGTGTGCAACTGTGCCTTCTGGGATTTGTGTCAAAACCCCTCATGCTGGGGTACAGAGGAAACAACCCAGGTCTTGAGTTGAACTGGGTCACAAGGGTGCATTATAATATGTTCTTTAGTATTGTAAACAAAATTTTATAATAAAAAGCTTAAAAAATTAAACTTTTAAAGTTCTGCCTGACTGACCCATGGTGTTGAACTCAAGTTTATTGCCTTCTGTTCATGTGAATGCACATGAAGAAACATTGACACAAAATGAAAAAGGCACCTGCTTGCTCTCCTGGCCCTGTCAAGAGATGCAGCCTCTGGGCTTGCAGTCGTTCCGGGGGATGAGTTTTTGGTTTTGATCGTTCGGCATGTGTAAGGCATCTTTAGTGCCCTTCAGCCTCAGAGGTATAACAGTCACCAACTCGGTTTGATTTCAGCCTTATGATAAAACTGAAAGTTGTGCCTCATTCGATGCAGCTTTACGGTGACCCCACCAGGAAATGATCAAGAGCGCGTCTTGGGCTGAAAACATAAATATGTGACAGGAGGTAAAACAGCTCATAGCCCTCAAAATCAGTCCCTGAGTCATGCACTTCTAGGTAGAGGAACCGGGAACAAAATATTGCAGAAAACTCACTTTTTCTTCTGAGCCAGCGGCTGGCAGCACCCCACAGGGGCTCAACTGATAAACTGTGTCAAAGTCAAATCATTTGTCAGCTCTAAAGAGAGGAGAACAAGCTGAGAGATGGACTCAGGAAGTAGATTTATCTGGTACAACACATTAACTAGTATAAATACCAGTGGAAAAACGTAAACACATTTACCTAGCAAGAAAGAACTAATCGCAACTACCTCACTGCTTAGTTCAATGTTCTCCCAAAGCTTTTCACTCATCAGACAAGTGACACCAATTCGTCTTGATGTCCTACTCAGAATATATTTAAACAAATCAAAGGTTTATCTCCTTATTGACCTCTATTTCATGAACATCTAGTTTACGCTAATATAAAAAGGTTCTGCCAGATTAAAGTTTTCTCCGGTGATAATGTCCTCTCTTCCTTAGGAGAGGAGTTTTTCCAAAATAGAAATAAAAACACAGTGTGAGACATTACGCTTCAAATTGTGAGGCATATGAAATATACACATTCATTCATATGATTCCAGACATTCTTCAAAACATTTTTAATTTCAGAATCCCCGACTGGCGAAGACTAACATGACAGTTCGTACAGGATATTGGGTTACTGAAGTGTACTCCTTGCTCTGAGCTGCTGGAGGATGGGAGTGCCAGGCGTGGCTAGGACATCTGGCTTCCAGGCCAGGCTGTGTCCCTGGGCTCCATTTCTTCATGTGTACCACTTTTTGGCTCATGTTTTACCCATGAACTGAGGGAGGACCTGTCTCTAAGATCTGCTACCTACTGGCCTGCAAGCAATCCCAGGCATCTTAGAACACCCACCACTCAGCACAGTGCTGAGCGTATATGGCTGATTAATGTGCATTTCATGAATGGATAAAAAATGGGTCTCGGATCCCACCTGTGAATGAAGCACAGCCATAGGCTCTTTGTCTAGAGAAAGTTGCTCAGCCCTAAGTTCATGGAACATTAAAAAATGTTCCTGGACAGAACCCACAGACATAAAAATGTGCATATTTATGGAAGAAGGGAGGAACCTACCTCTAACAACAGCACTTAAAAATAACTTCACTGGCTAAAAACAAATGTAACAGTTTCCCAAACCTAAGTGATTTACAGAGTCTTCTGAGGTCTGCTTTTGTCCACTTATGCCACACTGGACCTCTCCCTAAAATTTCTCCTTGCTGGTCTTTGGGCATTCCTCCCCTTCATAGCCACTCCACCCCATGGTAATTAGGTTTAAGAAGAGCAATTAACAAAACAAACTCCTTGCTGCTTAGTGGGCTGATAATTCTGATTGCAAAATTGTTTTAGGATGTACAAAGCAGTTTAAAAGAAAGATAAATACGTTATGCAACCATTTTGCATATAATCCATTGTGTGTAGGAAACACAATTCCATATTTTAAATTTGAAGTCTAAAATTACCATTACATTTTAGCTACATTTTACTAAGCATTATGGCTTCTTCAATTAAAATTCAGATCAAATTATTTTTTTCAGTGTTACAGAGTTTTAAATGATTCTGAGACAAACGCCTCATATTTTCTACTAAATAGCTCTTATGTGTTTTTTAAACGGAAGGTTGATTATAAACATGATACAATCTCCTGAATGCTTCTACACAAAATACTTTACTTGTGTGCCATATTAATTTAAAAGGGATCAGTGAGGGGATCACACTATTCAAGTGTGGTTATGATTTTGCTTTGACCTAGTCACCCAAGCTAGGTCCATTAAGCAACGCTATCGCCTAGGACCTTTCATTCGGTCACTATTCAGCCTCACCAGGTCCTATCCATATTACTTTCAAATTACACAAAATACTATGATTTCAAGTCTACTTCTTTTTCCAGTCATTATCATTGTAAAATCTTTTTTTGTACACCAAAAATGTGGCATAATTCCAACATTTTGCCTATTATTCAACACTAGTGCCATATAAGATTTCAAGCATATATGTGGAGTTCTTTATACTTTAATTTGCTGTTTCCTGTCGTGATCTTTATGACAGTTTTATACCAACTCCCTTGACTTTTAGAATAAGAACATAACGATGAAGGAAGCTTTCTGCAACTACACCTGAAAAGGAAAAGTCTATATTTAATTAAAAGTAAACTCTCCTTTCCACTAGAAGTTTGGATGAGCATCTGACAGTAATAGAATTCTCAGTGTGTTAAAATTCAGATAACCCTACAGGAAAACAAACACAATAGCTTCTGAGGGCCAGCGAAGAGACTTATCAGAACCAGGGACATTTAACGGTTAATATAAGCTTTTTTTATCTCTTGGATTTCCCAAGAAGCCATTGTAGCTAAGTAGCAGGTCTTTATTGTGAATGACACAGATTACTGGAAATAAAAATCCAATTGCCTCAAATTATATAGAATTGGTGAAGAGCTAGAGATAAAAAAAAAATAACTAAAATGTTATTTTGGCTTCTAGAAATCTAATCTAGTATAGGAAATCATGATTTTTTTTTAATTAGTTTGCTTGAGAAATGAAGTCACTGAAGGATTCTGCTAAATAGCAAATTTTCCCTGCTTTTAAAATATGGCTCACTTTGTAAAACTTTGGTTTTATAAAAAAAAATTAAAATGAGATCTGTTGATATATTAAGAGAAATTGATAATGCAAATCAAGTTCTGTTACAGTCAAAATTACTTTTTTTTTTCAATTTAGTTGACTGTCAATGCAGTTGGTGTTTTCATATTCAGTGTAACTGGGATCAAATTTTTTTCTATAAATTTTTTTAATCAAGGTATGATTGATTTACAATATTCCCCATTGGCTCAGCAGGTAAAGAATCTGCCTGCAATGCAGGAGACACAGGAGACATAGGTTCGATCCCTGGGTCAGGAAGATCCCTTGAAGGAAGAAATGGCAACTCACTCCAGTATTCTTGCCTGGAAAATCCCATGGACTGAAGAGTCTAGTGGGCTACAGTCCAAAGGGTTGCAAAGTGGGACACGATGGAGCTCGAGCACAGACATGGCTCATTTACAGTATTATGTAGGTTTCAGGTATGCAACATAGTAATTCACAATTTTTAAAGATTATACTCCACTTATAGTTACTATAAAACATGGATTATAGCTTGTTCTTCTTAACCTTCTACCCCATCTTGTCCCTCCCCAATTTTTAAAATTATATAAAGAGTTAAATCAGAGACTCACAAAAAAACAATAAATACTAACCTTATACATTGTATTTGATGATATGTCAATGAATGACAATTTCTCTGCTTTTGATACAGGGCCAAGGCCTCTTGTCTCAAAATGATCCTCTTCCTTCTGAAGTTTCCAGTGTCTTTCCTGCATACATCCTCACATATTGCAGTGCTTTTCAGTCCAAGAAAGGTGAAGGCAAAATCCTCTTAGACTTACACTTTCCCCAATATTTTTTAATTGTTTCACCCACATCTATTTCAATTATAGGATTTTTTCAATTAGTATTTATCAAGTCTTGCCAAAGATTTCTACTTGGTTTTAATGGAACCAAGTCTTAATACTTATATTTCATTTGTTTATATAATATTTAATTAAATTACATGATTCCAACTAGCACCATCAACTTTGGGAACACATACAAACATCTCTTGGTAAGCATAAAATCAAAAAATAAAAAGCAGAAAGTCTCAAGAAATGTCAGAGAAGGGTCAAATAGAGAAGCATGGGAGTAAAATGTGTGTTTACAGCAACTATACTCCAATAAAAATTTCTAAAAAAGAATGCTATGGATAAACCATGGTTTATTCAAGCAGTCTCCTTTTGATGAATAATGAGTTTCTAATTTGGAGTTATTATAAACAATGCAATAAACATCTTTGGACTTTTATTCTTGAATAAAAAAGTCAGTGTGTTTACAGAGGACAAGAAGAATATGAAGACACACAGCAAGCTGATTGAGTGAGGTTAGTTAACAGCATTTCTAGGTGGTCAGCCAATAACTGAATTTTTCTAAATCACTCCACTTGGGATAATAAATTGTTTTGAAGCAACCGATAATATAAAGTATAACCAAGAAGATGCTGTGATTTTAAAATATTATTCACTTTTCATATTGCCCATATTTCTTCTCAACTATGAAACATGATTTTTAATAACTAGTAAACTGGAAATACTGACTCCATAAAATAAACATTCTGATCTAAAAAGCAAAAGAGTATATATAATACAAAACTATAAAGCCTATGCTTAGTTAAGAGAGTTATCACACAAAAAATATGTCCTTGTTTTCACTAGTAGAGGTAGAGTTATGAGATACCTTCATTGGCTTTGACAACAAATAGTTACTAGCAGAACTCAAAGCAGAAGCAAGATGTTTCTTAAAATGCTAGCTGAGAACTGAATCAACAGTGATGCTGATAAAGGAAATAGTAGTTTTTAAAAACTTAAAAATAAATTACCCTTTTAATACACAAGTAATCAATGCTCATGGTTAAATTAAAAAGAAATGAATATTGCTTACAATATCACAGTAGCTTTTCTGCATTGCTTTTCAGATAGATGGCCATGAGATTATCTGGTGTGCCCCGTTCGTAAATCTTCAACAAAAGGCTTTATACCTGAGACAGTTTAGGTGGGTTTATTATTCCTAGCTACCAAGTAAACCCCAACAAAACAATCACTGTTAACCATTACTCTGTAGATTCTTGAGTCTATCCAAGTATCATTTTTAAACGACATCCTATTGTAAATAGTCTCATAACCCACTTTTTCAGCTGTTACTGGAAATATCTTCCCATGTCTGTGTCATCTTTAATTGCTCTGTGTGTGTACAGTCGCTCAGTGTGTCCGACTCTTTGTTACCCGTTGGACTGTAGTCCGCCAGGCTCCTCTGTCCATGGGATTCTCCAGGCAAGAATACTGGAATGGGTTGCCATTTCCTCCTCCAGGAGATCATCCCGACCCAGGGATCAAACCCACATCTCTTTTATCCTCTGCATTGGTAGGTGGATTCTTTACCCTGAGCCACCTGGGATGTATGCTCAGTCACTCAATCGTGTCTGACTCTGCGACACCATGATTGTACCTCTGTCCATGGAATTTCCTGAACTTCAGATTCAAATTGCTAACTGTCCATAGCATTCTTATAACAGTTAAAAAAATCATTAATGGTATAAATTTAATGACTAATAAGCCATGAATATGCACTTTAGAATATTCTATTGAGCCACCTGGGATAGAGTATTCTAAAGTGTAGAGCATGAAGTATATCATACCATGCTTTATTAATCATCAAACTTACAATACTTTAAAACTATTATACCAAATGCTGTGGGCAATTAGCAATTTGAGTCTAAAGTTCAGGAGCATTCAGTTCATGGAAAGTTATAATCCATAGAAATCTTATCTAACTTACTAATTTTATAGGGGAAAAAAGCTGACACAGACAGAGCGAGTAATTTTCTTTTGATCCTAGTTACTGGTGCCAGGTCCATAATATCTTATCTGCCAGTCTTCAATCCAAAAAGCTCTGAAAATTGAAAGTTGTTTCACTTTTTTATTCCTATTACCATGTATCTACTCTCATCACCAAGATACTATGGTCTTCTAATTGCTTTCTCCATTTCTAGTTTCACTAGAACTTTCGTCAACATCACTGCCACTGGAATTAGTGCTCTGAGGCCCTTCCCTGGCCCAGACCCTTGCACAGCCCCCGCTGCTGCAGACCTAAGACTGTCTTTTCTTTTTGCCTCATTACTGAAATGTCATGCTGTTTTCTGCTGCAGAAACACTAATGTTTGAATCAGAAAAATTCACTGAGTGGATATGCATCAATATTACCTCTCTAAATTCTCAGAAGTTCCAAAGTGCAAATCACACCTGGCCCTGAGAGATGCCCATAAAGGGGTGGGACCTACCCCAGGGTCAATTCCAGAGCCAGATCACTTTCCTCAGTTGGTCCCTGGGCCTGTGACTCTATCAGTCAGTCAATTCAGTCGCTCAGTCATATCCGACTCTTTGCAACCCCAGGGACTGCAGCACGCCAGGCCTCCCTGTCCATTACCAACTCCCAGAGTTCACCCAAAGTCATGTGCATCGAGTTGGTGATGCCATCCAACCAGCTCATCCTCTGTCGTCCCTTTCTCCTCCTGCCCCCAATCCCTCCCAGCATCAGGGTCTTTTCAAATGAGTCAGTTCTTCACATCAGGTGGCCAAAGTATTGGAGTTTCAGCTTCAGCATCAGTCCTTCCAATGAACACCCAGGACTGATCTCCTTTAGGATGGACTGGTTGGATCTCCTTGCAGTCCAAGGAGTCTTCTCCAACACCACAGTTCAAAAGCATCAATTCTTTGGCGCTCAGCTTTCTTGATAGTCCAACTCTCACATCCATACATGACCACTGGAAAAACCATAGCTTTGACTAGACGGATGTTTATTAATAAAATGACTGACCATGGCTCAACAAAGATACTAATTGAAGTCAGTTACAAAGTTTGAATCTTTTCTCTTCTTATGCAAACTTAAAAGTCACAAATAATTTTTAAATAGTAAGATATTTAGTCACACATTATCTAGGCAGAACAATAAATAAAAATAATACTTCATTAATACTGCTCAACTGATTTGAAGACAGGGACAATAAAATGGCTTTGTCATTTTTTTTTTTCTAGATTTAAAAAGATCCTGAAATGCTAGGATATAATATTGCTCTTAATATAAGCAATTCAAAGAGAGATATGGTGGGTTTAGAATGATACACTGCACACAGGCCCACAAATTCATTGACCACTGGGAGTTAAGATGCCTGCTCCTGGCTGCCTTGTGGTGAAGAGAACAGCCAGCAGCCAGTTCTCATCCTTCTTCCTCGCCCTCGTGTCATCTCCACTTCCCCTTCCTCGGCCCACTGGAATCAAATCTGCACACAACACAATCCTTGTCTTCCGGGGAAGCTCAAAGGCCTGCTGGCATAAGGCTCCCTTCAAAGCATCCCCTGGAAGTCTGTGTGGGATGAAGAGTATTGAAACCATCCCCTTTCCAGGGAAGGGCTAAATCCACCCCATCGTGTTTCTGTTCTCATTTACTCAGGGCTCCTGACACAAATGGTTAGAAGGTTGTCTCGGAGCTCCCCCACGCAGACGGCACCGCAGACGGCGGGAGAAGCTACTCACACATCTGGGTAAAGGCTCCCAAATAGAACACTCTGAAATCTGGTTATCCAGTCTTGAGTTTTATTAGAACTGGGTTTCAGAGAAAAGATTCACCATGGGACTAACTTTGTGGGACAGAAGAGGGAACTGTTCCTTCTCTCTGCTTCCCCTCTGCATTGAAGCAATACTCAAACTCTACAACAAAGCATAGGAGAGTTGTGCATGGGGAATATGAAATACCTTAGTTGCAGACGAGGCACCCAATTATGTGCTGTACTTGAGTGTAGAGAGAGCAAAGGTCACAGTTCCCAGAACTGCCTCCTTTGGAATCTGAAACCTTGCTTTAGACTCATATATCAGTCCCCCAAATATGCCTGCAGTATTTTGCTTCGTTTTAGACCATGAATTTATTCCTCAACTTCTCTCTTCTTTTCCTGAACCCGAAGAAATAACTAAGTATGATGGAGAGCTTTTAATCGCGGTAGGTAAAGAAGATGGATGCCTATGACTTGGTATGGACATAAAGGCAAAAGGCCCAGGCCAGGGAATCAGTGACTGGAACGTACTGATAGTTGGTCATTAAAATATGCTCCACAAGGACTTCCCGGTGGTCCAGTGACTAAGACTCTGAACTCCCAATGCGGGGGTCCCAAGTTCGACCTCTTGTCAGGGAACTAGATCCCACATGCTGCAACTAAGAGTCCCCATGCTGCAACTAAAGACCCTTCATGCCCCAACAAAAATCAAAAACCCTGCATGCTGGCATTAAGACCTGGAGCTACCCCACCTCTCCCCCACCCCCCAAAAAATGCCCCACAAAAGCCTTCTCTCAGTGGTACTCAAAGTTTTCCACATATTAGAATGGTGCTGGGAGCAATAAAGAATTCTGATGACCAGGTCACAGCTCACACCAATTAAATCAGAATACTGGCATTGGAGCTGGCACTAGTTTTTAAAGATCCTTAGGGCTTCCCTGATGGCTCAGCTGGTTAAAGAACCCGCCTCCCAGTGCAGAAGAGGCAAGATATGCAGGTTTGATCCCTGGGTCAGGAAGATCCCCTGGAGAAGGAAATGGCAATTTGCTCCAGTATTCTTGCCTGGAAAGTTCCCTGGACAGAGGAGCCCAGCAGGCTACAGTCCACGGGGTCGCAAAGAGTCAGACATGAGTGAGCACACTCACACACAGACATACACACACACACACAGGTGGTTCCAATATGCTGCCAAGTTTGGGGACCAAATGCTTTACTTAATCAGATGCCCACCTTTTAGATTAAATCTGCATTTAAAATCTTGTCTTCTTCAACCCTCCTCTGGCAAACAAAATGTACCACGGTTGTGGAACATTCACAGGAATGGCATCTGAATGTATGGCTTGGGGTGATCACGGGTAACAGACAATCTGCTGCTGAGATTAGCAAAGAACTGGGGCAATGAGGCCAAGGACATGAGTTCTGTACTCACAGGGGTCCTTTAGGCTGGCTTGGGTCTGTGGCCACAGATTGTGTCCCTAATTCCAGTTATGGGGGAATATTGTGGCTGGAAAAGGAAACTACCATCAAGAGTGTGGATAAGTAAATTTCAATGCAATACCCAATACCAGAAAATCAACTCAGAATTCTGCATTCTACTGAAAGTGGGTCAGTACTGTAATCTTCTTGTATTAATTTTTTTTATCTTTATATTACTGCTGTTATCAAACTATATTCTGGTCATAGTCTGAATTAAAAGGTGACTATATGGTCATAGCAAGATACATTCTTAATGTAGAAGGTTCAAACCTATCAATGTAAATCATGATTGTTCAAAGAAACAGTCTGGAAATTGTTTTCAGAATAAATATTTGAAAGCAGCCAAACTTACTCCTTGGGATATGCCTGGTGCCTAGAACATAGACAGTCCAATATGTTTGTGAAATGAACAAACAATAAACATGTATGCCACAGGGAAAATTTTCAAATATCAGTAATGCCATCAATATTTACGTAGATAAAAAAATATGGAGATTCTTGACATTTTAAGTTGAATCTAAATGTCCAATTATTTGCAGACTATATTTCAATGGTATAACTTTTCTGGAATGAAATTTAGCAATATATGTGAAGAGGTTTAAAGATTTATAACCTTTCGTCAAATGATTATACTTATGGAGATATACTGACAAGAAAATAATTTGAAGAGTCAGATTCATGTAAACATATTAGTTGCAATATTATTTAGAATTATGACAAAGTGAAAACAGCCTGAATAGTCATATTTATAGAAATTGCCAAATACGTTATAATATGGCCACGTGATGAGTGTTACGCAGCCATTGAAACAGATTTTAAGTAAATGTGGCGTGAGAGAATGCTCACGATATACCAAATGGACGAAAAAAGGAGGCTACAAAACTGTACTATGATATGATTCCATTTGTATTCTTTTTTACAACTACTAAAAGTGTCCTGTCTTTTATGTAAAACAAAAACATCCAAACAATTAGAAGAGTATATATGAAAGTTGATTTCCAATTCTATTCCTCTAATTAGTCTTAATGAAGTCAGTAGTGTTGTCATAAATTACAATTAACTATAATCCCCATCTGACACGCACTCGCTGGTCCATATGTTGGGCCTCTTAGTCAACCAAATGTAACAGCCTTTGAAAATTAATTTAGCTAAAAAATAGGCAACAGACACAAAATGACAGCCACCTAGGAAATCTGAAAAGATAATCGTTAAAAGCAAATTGAGGGGGAGGTGGAGGGAGGGAAAGAGGAAGAATTGCATTAAATCTGTTTTCCAATTTTCCTCCCTCCTGCAACCATAAGTTAATCCAATCACAGCCCATAAATAGCTTAGAGAAATTTTTTAAGGTGAAAAAACATACACAGGCATTGGAAGCCAATTCCTTATTTCCTACTCTCCTCACTAAGGCAACTCCTTTCACTGAATCAGGCAACCAGTTAAGAGTGTAGCTCACAAGAGTGTATTTTTTATCCAGCAGAAATATTTAGCTTGGCTGTCTGCCAGAGAATGCTGGAAGAACGGACTGAATTAGGGGATTTACCTTCCACGTGTTTGGCACGCGTCATTTGGAATATCTGAGAAGCTGGTCGCTCTTTCTCCATGGCATCCAAGCAGTAGAGAGGGCTGCCAAACCATCGGAAGAGTAATGTCACTCATACGGAGTAAGATAGAGCATCATCTGAATTTATAAGTGGAGCACTTTACTCTGCTTCCAGTTTGCCTTTCTTTCCGTGACTGATAAAATAATAAAAGGCTAGCCTTTTATTATTGTGATAGATAGCTATCTATCACCATTGTAAGCATAACCCTGTAATAGTTTCCCTACATTCTAAAGGTGCTTCCATTTCTTTCCTCTGAACATCACTTTAGAGTTGTATGAGTCTATAAACAATTTTTGATAACCATGATTTCAAAAAAAGCTCTGCATCATAAGGCAGTTTTAGCACCTTCATATATACATTCAGGTTTAATTAAAGTTAACAGTCTTGTTATCACCTTCTCAGTGTTTTAAATGCCTTAAGAAGCAGACATCAAACTTTAAATCCGAAAACCGACTGCTATATTTAGGGCCGAACTGGTTATAGAATTGCTAATAACATGGATTTCTATTTATTATTTGTATTTTTGTTTCCTAGAAATGCAGTACATTTATTGGATTGTATGTTTTTTAATACTTTCTGCGTCCATCTTTCTAAAGAGAAAAAGGACACTCTAGGCTCACAGGGGCAGGATTTTGGTTATTGATAGATTTGTTTCTTGCTCAGGGCCTCAAATTTAATTGCTTCTAAATCTCTCTCTTTATTTTGTTGAATTATAGTTTACTTCCCCTGTGGCTCAGCTGGTAAAGAATCTGCCTGCAATGCGGGAGACCTGGGTTCAATCTCTGGGCTGGGAAGATCCCCTGGAGAAGGGAACGGCTACCCACTCCAGTATTCTGGCCTAGAGAATTCCATGGACTGTATAGTCCATGGGACACGACTGAGAGACTTTCACTTTATATACATTCTGAGGAACTGTGATTTTATTTCTTTTAAATATAGACATTATCAGGAGTTAGATAAAATCAAGTTACTGATTTAAGTTTTTTTTAATTGGCTGGATCCTATGCCAAGCAAATCAACACTTAGTAGGCTCTAGCTGCCACAAGTGAGTCTGCTGTCATCCCTCTCGTTGTAGGAGGAAGGCTAGGTGACCTGCCAGGGGTGGCAGCCGGCAGAAGAGCCGGTGCCAGAGCTGAGGTATTTCCTCCCGTGTCCTTGTGCACTCTTTGCAACCCCGTGCCACACGGCGCAGAGACCAGGGAGTGACGGGAAGTCCCGTGCAGCTGAAGAAGGCTCTGTCTGTGCTGACATAATAATGGGCAAAAGTGGGGGACATCCCACAGTTCTCAAGTAGAGAACATTTGTCAAGCACCAATTCCTCAAGAACTTGTCTGTTTTCATCAGGAAATAAGCTAGAGAGCATAACGTTCATCTTATTGCAGGGAAAGAAAATGGCTGCTTATCTTCTCTTTCCAGGAGGTGCCATGAGGCTATCATTCCATCTAGAGTTGGAAAGATTATCCCAAGACTGCATGATGTTTCCAGACAAGGGGGTCCATCTCTTGACCCAAACTCCCAACTCAACATATCTGGGAAATAACAATATTCAATTGCTTGACTATGGATGGGAGTGAGGAAACTTAATCAGGATTTTAAAAAGTAAATGAAGTGGGCGAGGTTTCCATAAATACAAATTTACAAAAATGCTTTATGAAATACAATTTACAGGAAAAGGAAGGGAGAAGAATATACACAGTGCACACAGACATACATAGGGAAGGCTACACAGGAGGCTCTACCTCTGGGGGGAACTCGGTGGCCGACTGTGTGTGTCGAGTTTTCACTGTTCATGTTTGTCACCTTTTGAATTCTGAACCATGGGACTGTATTTACTCATGCAAAATAGATCAAATATTATATATATATGTATATATAGCTTTATATTTAAAAATAATGTTGCTGAAGATATGCTAAATCTTGACTCAGGGCAATTTGACAAACTTACACATTTTTTAAATTACAATAAAGTATATAAAACAATTTAATTATTTAAGTGTATAATTCAGTGACATTGATTACATTCACACAGTTGTACAACCATCACCACTACCTATTTCCAGAAACTTTCATCACCTGAAACAGAAACTCTGTATCTATTAGGCAATAACTCCTAATTCCCACCCCCATCCCACTTGTCCCCTTCCCAGCCTCTGATAACCTCTATCCTTTCTGTCTCTATGGCTGTGCCTATTCTAATTTCCCATATAAGTAAAAAGCAACAGTATTTGCCCTTCTGTGTCTAGCTTCTTTCACTATTTCACTTGCCATAATGTTTTCAGGGTTTATCCATGTGTAGTGTCTGTTGGAAATTCATTCCTGTTCATGACTGAGTAATATTCTATTGTATGATATTACCACATTTGGTTTATCCATCTGTATATACCATTTTGCTTATTCATTTGTTGATTGACACCTGTTGTTTCTGTCTCTGGACTATTGTGAATAACACTGAACATCAACGTACGAGTATCTGAGTCCCTGTTTTCAATTCTTTTGGGTATATATCTAGGAGAAGAATAGCTGTGTCATATGGCAACTCTGATTAGCTATTTGAAGAAGCAAACTCATGTACATTTTAGTAGAGAAATTATAATCGTAGGAATTTATTCTAGGGAAGTAACTGTGATGCTCCCAGACAATTACCTACTAGGTTATTGAACATAGCACTGTTTATAAATTTGAAAAATTAGAAACAAGCCAAATGATTAAATCACATAGGATAGAATAAATGTATTACTTATAAGAGCAA
The DNA here is from genome assembly GCF_002263795.3 of Bos taurus. Taxonomy (NCBI): domain Eukaryota; kingdom Metazoa; phylum Chordata; class Mammalia; order Artiodactyla; family Bovidae; genus Bos; species Bos taurus. The sequence continues at coordinate 43,886,738 of NC_037336.1, forward strand.
AGTCCATGAGGTTGTTCAGGGCGGTGATTAAGAGAATTGACTATGAGGGCATCCCGCCTGGGTTAAGATCTTGTCTCCACTATTTACAAGCTATCTGACTCTAGTCACATTAATGACCTTCTCTACTTCTCATATTCTTCATATGCAACATGGAAATAATAACTGCACTATATTTACTGAGAGGTTGTAAAGACTAAACCAGTTAATGTGCATAGAACATTTGGAAGAGAGCCTGGCACATACAATGTGCTTAGTACATGTCCATACATATGGTTAGAATACTTTACAATAAGCTTGTCCTAATTTTATAATAAATAACTTTTGCAGAAGATGTGTAAAAGTGGAGGAAATACGTGGATTTATAGCTAGCATTACTATAATGATTTTGGGTGGAAATGTGTATGTATGTCCAAAAAACTGGAAATATATACATAAGATATTGGTAATTATAACTAAGTGGTAGAAATACAACGTTTTTCCCTGCATTTTTTAAGATTTTAAAAATCTTTAAAAATGAATATTACTTTTATATTTAGGGGAAAAAGTTAAAAATACTGGATAGGAGAGCTGTTTTTTAAATACCCACCACATTTTTCATTTGGATTCCTAAAATTAAACAGATTTTGCTGTCCTAACTTCAGAAATTCTAGATTCCTCTTTGATGAAGAATCATGAAGCAGAAAATTCTCCTTTACAAAACTGTCTACAATTAACATTCTATTTACAAATTTGTATTAAGATCTGTTAATCGTCTTTGACGGTAAAGTTTTAAGACTCACTTGACCAAGCCACTCTCCTCAAGCTCCCTCCTGCCTTTTGACATGATCAGCTAGCTCCTGTCCCCAGCGTGATGAATTAAATGTATGACAGATATGACAGGTGAGGAGTGCGCGGAGGAGCTTAGCCAGCAGGGATAAAATAAAGCCCCCATTTAAGAACAAAGCCCCCACCAAAGCTTGCCTATTAATGACCATGCACAGAATCTCTTCATTTGTCCCATTTAGAAGGAGCAGGCAGAAACCATAGCTAATGTGTGGTGAGGCAGAGTGGCTGTTTCTCCAAGGGCCTCCCAACCAACTAATTGAAAATCCTTGATTTTCTGTTCAACATGTCTGCAAGACAGGCATGAACAAGGTTGCTGTTCAATGCTGTAGTAATACAATAGACTTAAATTTACAGCTGGACTGAGTGGAATTACTGTATATAAACCATAATATCTATCTGCAGGGATCTGGCTAAGCCCCAGAGAGACAAGTCCGACAGGGCAAATCTAAGGAATTTTGGAAGTCAATCCATTAGGATTACTAGGCAGCCCCCGATTTTGGAAGTCAAAGACTCAATCTATAGAAGCAATGAAGTCTCAATCTTCTTTTATCCTAACCTCTTATCTGAAGGTCTGTTGACCCAGTTTTTGTTTAAAATAAACTGATAAACTACAGATGACATTATAGTCATTTTCTATGATACTGTTGGGCAGGCAGCCTAATCACAAATGAACATTTGTGCAGTAATTAAAAACAGACTTTTGAAACTATTTGCATAGCAGAAGTATAGCCCTCTTCGTATATAATTACAGTAACCTGAACATTATGGATGATGCATGATACTAATGATACACATAGGAAATGAACTGTTGGTTACCATAACCTCCTTTGAGAATTTTAGCCACTATTCATTTCTGCTTATTAACAACACAAGCCATTGTAAAAGGAGCTGAGTTATAGGATGTTGCCTGAAAATGTATTGTCTTCTAGGGTCTAGCTCTTGTGGACTGATCTGTGTAGGGACAGGTCTAATCACCATAGATACTCAAGAAATACTTGTTGAATATATAAGAGACAAGAGCGACAGAAACCTTTAAACCATAGACATCCTCCAGGCATGTGGAAGTGAGAATAAATTCGATGGGCCTCCTGAGCCATCCCTGCAGTCTGTGCAAGGTCTGTCACATTAACAGCAGCTGTGGCTGGCTGATGCCCTACCAAGGACCAGATAGGCCAATAGCAGAAAGCATCATCTCCCTTCCACAGGTGAGGAAACACTGACTCAATAAGGCAACTGTCCTAAGTTTAAAGACCGATTTGAACTCAGTGAGTGAGAACCCACTGGCACTTGTGAGGCACCCAGTTCCCTCTGCTGTCCCTCTCACCCCACCCCAGCGGAAAGTTCCCTGATCAGTGCTAGCTTTAATCCCACATCTGTGAGAACTCTGGCTAAATGTGCTTTCTTTTCCTTCTCACTAAGGAGAACCAGCTCTGGGAACATCTGAAACATCAGGACCCAACTTAAGCTTCCACTGCCATGAAAACTAGAGAGAATTTTCCTGCTCGTAGAGGTCAGGATAAATGGACACTGCCTGTCTGCTCTCAGAAGCCAAGTCCCTGGTTCTTGCGCTGCTTCCCTGCTCCAACTTCACTCAGGAGTCAAATTACCCAGATGTCCCTCAGAATATCAGATTTAAGTCACCTGGCAAATACTCTTTGAGTCTCTGGACTTAGATCCATAACAAAAACATCTGCCTATGTGTTTTAACAGTCCCGCAGTTCCCTTCCAGCTCAGCCCCTCACTGAGAACCCAGGAGAGCAATCGATTGCCATGGGACCCCTTTGAATGGATCTGGATTGTGTCTGTCTACGGCTCAACACCCAGAAAGGACATTTTGCAGAAGAGTCAAAGAGATGTGGAGGCAAACTTTTTTGAGCCTTATCTGAATGACAATACTTAACTTTCACCACCTGCACCCGCCTTGCAAAAGAATCAGTCACACTCAATTATTGTCTTTTTCTCCTAGACAACTACTCTTTAACCCTTCCTCTAACTGATAGTAACTGGTGGAAGACACAATGCTATTTTTAGACAGGACAGTGAATTCTCCCTTTTATCTTTGAGACATCTACATCCTCTTGCATTCAGGTCCTTCCCAGATGCTGGATTTGGGGTAAAATTTTAATATGAGGGCATTTATTACCCTTTGTAAAGTCAGTGAGCTTAGAATTTTCTGTTTTCAATTCAAAGCTACACCCTCTATACTGAACTCTTTTAAACTGTGAAAGTCAACAGAGTATAGGCTAAATCCCTACAAGCTACACTCTTGATGCAATAATGAAGATCCTTTACTTTAAATAAGACTAGCACATAAGGGGGAAATTAACCAACATAACAACAAAAGCTTCTTGACATATTTCTGCCTTCTACCCTTCTCAACCACTATCCTCACTCCACTTTTTAAAATCTCAGGCTAACAAATGATTTGATCAAGAACTTGATTCAACATGCAGTACACTTAAAATGAAATTTCCAGAACTGACCAAAAAACATTTTGGGGGGGGGTTGATCATATTGCCAATTTTTCATATTTTTTAGAAATTATTTTTCAGGGAACCAGGAATTACTAAATTGATTTATTATCTTTATGTAGCATGTTACACTTTAGAGAAAAAATGTCCCACAAAGCAGGCAATCAAACTTGATACCTAAATACCCCAAAATGAGGAGAAAACTCACGCTAGATGCAATTAATGTCCTTGTTTTAAAATGTGACTGCTCATTTCTCAAGGGTGGGGTTGCGGGACATTTATAGGCAGAATATAGATTAAGATCAGGTAAACCCTACCAACTTTAGGTCATTCTAGTTGGTGCCAAGACTACCTGGTCTGTAACCAAGAGGTGAAGTCCTTGGTGTACAAGGCAGTTTTTGAGAATCCAAGCACTTTACTTCCCCTGGATTTTTTTTTTTTTTTTTTTGCCATTTGAAGAATGATCTGGAAAGGAGGTGTTGAGTTAGTTTACATTAACCTCAGCCTGACCTGGAGGTAGAGGTTTTAAGAGCCGAGCAGCAGCCACAGTCAGGAAACCCCAGGAAAACAGCACAAGGAAAGGACTGCATTTGCGGGGACCCAAGAATCACCCCACCGTTCTTATTGCAGATGGAGGGCATCCTCTGTGCCCTTTGGGAGGGAGGGAATCCATCCATCTTCATTAGGCTTTCTAGGAGGGGGGTGGTGGAAGGAGGGGGCCTGCCATTTCCTTTGGCTTTGAAAAACAGAAGCCAGCAGTGATTATTCATTTCCATCCAGTGCCCCCCACCAAACCCTTGTAGGGCAACTGGGAAAGAATCAACATGGCCCCACACATTAGCAGCCATCCTATTAACCACAGCAAGTCACAACTTATTCAAAACCCATAATTAGAGGAGATATGTATGTTGGGGGTTGGGAGCTTTAAAACATTTGAAAAGCTCTTCCTAACTTTTTTCTGTCAGGAATAACTTCTGTTAAAATATTTCCATATAAAAGCTAGTCCACTCTTAGAAATGGCCAGATGTAGCCAACATTTTTTTGTACATATCACATTGCAAGTACTTTGTTGAGATTCTGCTTTTTGTACTTCCAACATTAACTGTGTTGGCAGTGATGTACAGAGCACTGGAAATCCATCTCAAACTGTTTGTAGTATAAATTCATGGAAAAATCACTTTTAAGATTTAAACTTTTGTGTTACGGATTAACCTCATGGAAGAAGAGGTTACACGTTTTCCTTTCCTTTGACAAGAAAAATAGATTGAAAATGAATGCTATAAGAAAAAAGACATGGAAAATTACTCAATACTTAGATCTTAAGAATAAAATGTAACACTGCATTTCAGAGGTGTGTTCCAATAGATGAAGCAAAAATGTGTTTTTAAGATGCTATAGCTAGGTCCAAATTTGAAATGATCAAAAATCTCTTTATAAATATCCCGAGTTATAAAACAAGATATGTAGACATGGAGCCAAGAGGTTTTTATTATTATTATTATTGTAATATATATGTCCCACTTACTCTACAATACTGATGAATGCATTTATAACTTCACCGATCATTATTTTTCCCTTGCCCTTACCTATATTGGCATTTTTCAGCAATCGTCTTTGCCAGTCCGATAAGCAAAATGATATGGGATGAGTTAGTTGTCCATCAGGATAGATCCTCTCTGGACTACATGTTGTAAATGTGCTTTAAAACCTGTCCACATCACTTCTTCTTCGACAGATGTATACTCTGAATCCCTTCTCTAAAACCTAGAAACTGATCATGGATGGACCAGGGCTGAATTTCCCTGTTAAATAGCATTAAAGTCTCCCAAGGCCTCTGAAATGTATGAAGACCTCTGCCCCTAATTAGCTGAAAGCTTCAAGCCCATCACTCAATGTCTCTGAGTCTCAATTTCCTTATTAAAGACCCTCAACTCAAACAAATAGTGTATCTTTATACCACAGTGCTTGTTGCTAGAGATGGCTGAAATGAAGTAGAGGAACTCAGAATCTAACTGCATAGTAGGAAATAGATTTGAAATAACACTGACCTGAGGGACACAATTATCATGACCAAGGCAGATGAATTCAGACATCTGGCTGGGGTGGTAACACTTGAGCCAGGTGTTAGAGGACAGGTGGATATGAATTACTGGAAGGCATTCGGTCCGAGTTAGTGGAACTAGTTAACTATTCTGGCTAAATCTCTAGACAATGGCTGAAAAACAAACAAAAAAAAAAGGAATGGGGTAGGGCGGCGGATTGCCTGGCATTGAGGTTAAGATTTTTTTTGCTTCTTGTGACTGCTTCTAGATCATTTCTCCTCACCCTCAGTTCCTCCTTTTGAAGGACATCACATGCATATGTCACACCTCTGCTTGCTGTCATCATTCATAGACCCTCCTGGTTGATCCCCTGATCTTTTCTTCCCTTCACTCCACCCCAATCAACCATTCCCAGTCCACTTAATGACATCGCATCATGAAGCACCATGCAACATCCTTCCTCTAAGCCTCTGTCTCAATCTCCCCTTCTCTGGTCTTCCCAGCACATTCACTTTACTATCCTGACTCTGGAAATGTCTCGGATCACATCAGATCTTTTAGTCCAATGACAAGACGCCCTACTTTTTCACTGTCTGATATTTACCTCCTGTTCTGACGTCCCTTGTTACCCAACTTTGAGTCTACAATCTAGTCTCCCTTGCATATTGTTTTCAACTACATAGTCCCACTTCTGTCATGCTTACCCCAAACTCCAGGACCCAAGAGAGGTGTCTATGTCTTCCAACTCTACTTTCTTTCATCCTAATTTCTCTTCAATCCACTGCAATCAAGTTTTCACTCCCAGAATTGCACTTGAAATCACCATGTTCACTAGTGGCTTCCATCTTGCCAAATGAGTCAGCAATTCTCTATTCTCATCATATTTATCTCTGAGCAGCACTTGACACAATCGTCCTTCTTGAGAAAATCCTTTTAATTTATAAGCACTACACACTCTTGTTTCCATCCTGTCTCACTGGCTGCTGCTTCTAGTCTTCTTTGTTGAATTCTCATCTTCCTCCTTCAAGAGGTGGAGTGAACTAGGGTTCAGCTGAAGCATCTAATGCTTAGATTTAAATAATTAGCTATATGCTGAGAACGCCCAATTTTAGATCTCTATAACCAACAACCTACTTGACGTCTTTATTTGGATGTTTTATGGAAATCTACATCTTAACAATCTAAAATAGAATAGAATTTCTCCTCCCAAGATTACTCTTCTCTCTGTCTTCCAGTCTCACTGAAAGGTACCTCCACTCACCAATATCAAACTTAGGAATAATCAACTGTTTATGCTTCCCTATTTCTCTCTGTTCCTTCCCTATCAAGTCTTACTAGCTCTACGTCTCACATATATTCCAGGTCCTCCAACCACATCTCATCATCTCTGCCAGAACTATTCTAGCCCCAGACACTATCATCTCTTGCCTAGACTGTTGAAAGACTCTACTAGCTGGTAGTCTCTCTGACTTGACCTCCACCATCCATTCTTTACCCAACATTCAGAGAGCCGGTTAAAGCATAAATGAGATCACATCATTCCAAAGATAAAACCTGCCAAGGGCTTTCCATCATCCTTAGAATGAAATTAAACTACTTACCATGGTTCAAGACCTTCAGGGTTCTAGTTCTCAAATCGCGTCTCCTTTCATGATCCCATTGGTTCTTCAGGCTCTAGCCACACTGTCTTTTTGCTGTTCTCTAACAGACAAAATCATTTTTACCTTGATTCTGTACTATTTTCTCACCAGATCTTACATGGATTTGCTCACTCATTTCATTACAGTCTATACTCAAATGCCATCTCCTCGGGGAGACCTTTCTTATCTACCTTTATATAAAATAGCACCAGAACCCATCATCCTCTGGGACTTTACCTTGTTTTAATTCACTATCTCTCAGAAAAACCTGAAATTGCATTAATTAATTTGCTTGCTTATTGACTTAATCTGTCTCTCCCACTAGAATGTAATCCCCATTAAGATTACAGAATATATTTTTTGTTTTTATTTTTTGTCTTTTTACCTATAGTCCTTAGCACTCAGAATTAAGCTTGGTACTACTGGTAGGTACTCCACAAATATTTGTTGGACAAAGATTACTGAATGAGTGGATGGAGAAATTGAATGCTACTTATTTAAATTTGGTTCATTAAGTGATTGTTAAGGACAGTGATCTCTTGATCAGGGCCACTGACATGATGAAGATGAAGTTAGAGAGATGTGCCAGCTACTCATGTGAGAATGCTGAAGCGGAAGCAAACAGAGGTCAGGATCACTCGCCCTGAGGCTGTTCCAAGAAGCATCTGAGAGTGGAAAAGAACTTTTGCCAGATATTGCTGCAGGATGGTATGTCATGTAAGGAGGGGCCAAAGTGAGAAAAAGTCGCAAGGCAGTTTAAGAATGTAAACTTATACAACCCAGAAGTGCTGTTGCCCAAAGAGGAACCAGCATGGGGCAAGAGAGGAGGATCACAGGTTAATTTGCCTCATGGTCTACCTACTTTTAACAGCAATAGCTGAACTATGAGTTCTCCTTATTTTCTGACTTAACTATATTTCACTGTATTTTTGGTTTTGAATTGGGGCTGGGGTAAAACTGCAGCAAGAAAAAGGGGAAGAGACTCACATGAAAGAAGACTCTGGTCCATGGCTGATGGGTGACTATGGGAGGAGCTTACTGCAACTGCCCCTACCACCTGCATCCTTGTGCATGGACCACAGCCGCACCACTCAAAGGATGGAGTTAGGAGAGGACTGTGAGAACCCTCCCAGGCACCAAACTGTGGTCATCATGGGCCTCAGCAACCTCTGCACTTCACATCTCCTTTATATTTATTTGTCTATTTAAGAAGAAAACAAATTAAGAAATGTCACATTTTCTTAGAGCAAGAGAAGCATGGAAACAAAAACTGGGTTTTATATAAAGTAAGAACCAAGGGTCAAATGATTATTATATTTTTTCATTTTAAAAGATGATTTATGGTTCTGGTAGGAATCCTGTCACTCCAAGTGATTTTAAATGGCTCTTTGACATGTTTTTCTTGGACACACAGTGAATTTGGCATAGATATATGTAGGGTTGATTTATTAAAAAGACAATTAACATTGTGCAGTAAACCAGTATATTATCCTACAAATTCAGAACACACACACATATATTCTTATCAACTTATACTCTATTCAGTATGCATCTCAAACCAACAACTGTGGTGAAAAACTGAGGAACATTGCCTCCTCTCATGTCTACAAGAAAAAGCTGCATTTATGTGAATATATTTGGCAGGTGTATGAGGTAAAAAGCTTCTTTTCACCTTTCTGTGCAAATATAACTTTAACAAGAGTACTTGAACATGCTTTTCTCTACACCACTCATAAAAATTCTTGAGGTTCTTAACCTTACTGGAAAAGAAAACCTCAGATGGCTATAAAGTAAATACACAGCATATTCTCAATATTATGGCCATCTTCAAGCAATTTCTCACACTTATAATGCATTTATTTTTATATAAAGCAGATGTGTGTCTCTGGGGCAAACCATGCCTTTTATTCTTATGTTGTGAAAGTCCCTTCTAATTAAAACAGGAAATACAAATTTCCTTGTCTAGTTCTAAGGATAAATCCTACTTAGCACAAGCAGCTGTCTGCAATTTTTGATGAACCCTTTCTGGCTATTCTAAATGTGCATGGCTGAATTCATATTTTTTGTGCACTTTTGAGTCTCCATTCCAAAAACAAAGGGCACACCCAGTGTTTCTGCATCCTTACCAGCCAAGGCTTTGCACGCTTTGGGCACCTTCTCAAGTTAATAAGCAACACAAGCAGTGTTGCAGCTTCAGAAACATATTCAGAGATGAGAAAGCTGAATATATTCTGGTGGAGGGGTTAAGTAAAACATGTAAAATGAGAAGTCATTCAAAGAAAAGGCCAGGGATTGCAAGAAGGAGAGAACATAAATGAATTTCTTTTTTTTTTTTTTTAATTCTTCTTGTAAATGCTTTACATTATAGCTCAAATTGCAATTAAGAAGACTCTGGTCCCACCCTTGTAATTAAAAAGCACAAGTAGTTCCTCTACTGACCACAACAAAGGGCAAATAGACTCAAACCCACTTCCTCGCAGGAGCCTCTCTTGTTGCTTCTGAGTGGTTCATGTACGGCTGATGAAACAGGCTATTGGGTCTAAGGGATTCAAGCCTAAGCAAGTGTATACACCTTGGAGATTAGATATGGTATCTGGTGAGTGAGGCAATTTTTCCACTTTTGTCAAGGCTGGATTAATATTCTTACTAACTGCATTTTAGGAATGGTCAAATTAGAGTTCAGTCACCTGCCCAGGAGAGGTGGCAGGAAGGTGGAGGGACCAAAACTTGCCCTTCCTTATCCGCTTAGGGGTCTGTGGGTCCCAGTTCATATGCCCTGTGCTTCCTCCACTTTTCTGCTGAGCGCTCAATGCACATCAGAGTAGGAAGTCAGCACCCTAAATTCTGCTGGGCTGTGACAACAAAGAGCTGGTGATGAAAGTTTGCACTTACCTAATGAAATAGAAGTGTTTTGTAGCTTCATCTGTTAAGAATTATGATATGGAAATTCATAGCTTGAAAAGGTTTTCTTTTTATCTTAAACACCTCAATTTCTACCTTTTTATAACAATGAGTTTTTTCCCTTGAGTGAAAAATGTGATGCTTGTTTTAAGAATGAAACTCTCACCCAATCCTCTTCCCATATATACAGCTTTCATTTTATTAGGCTTAGAGTCTTATTACTTCACTTAAATTTGCAAATTCAGCAAAGTGATGGCTGTGTCTTGGACTAATAACAAGCACCTTGGCAACTAAAGTGCCAATAATGACTATGAGCCCTTTAAAAATTGAGTCAGGGGCCAGAAGTTGCACTCATGCCTCTCCATAAACATGGCAAGAAAGTTAGTTAATAAACAGCAACTAACTTTTTTCAACTGCAGCAATAAATTGTCTAATTGGCGAAATGTCCACAAGCACTGCTCAAAACACCTTGTGAATTGTTTAATTAGCAAACTCTTGCAACACTCAACAAATAGATATTGGCAAATGAGGGAGACACAGATCTCTGAAGTATTAGCTGTGCTGATAATCTAACCTGCAGGCTTTTCACAGAGACACATATTTCTTTTTTTTTTTTTTAAGTTTCAGACATTCAAATGACAAATATTTTCCACTTAATATGTTCTTACAAGTAAATAAAACATAAGAGATGTATTGACAACTAGGTATAATTGTGAATCAGGCTGCTAACCAGATTAGTAATACGTCTCATGTATATAGTAATGCAGGGTATGTATGTATCCTCTAGATACAATGACAGCATTTTGTTCACACAAATATAACTAAATGAAAGAAAAAGAAATATTCTTCTGAAACGAAGTCTTCTTGCTGTTTCAGTAAACTGCAGAGTAGGGTATTACTGGATATATATTTAAGGCTATCCACCCAGTCTCCTACCAGCCAAAGTACTAGGAAAATTCAACTGGCAGTGATTTATAATTGTTGAACAGTCTTGGGTCCAAACTCCATGGCATGTTTTGAATCAAGAAATGTTGAGTGGGAAGAGTTATCCTTCACGACAAGCCCTTCTGCAAAGTTACCCACACTGAAGGGAGGGTGAGCAGTTTGGGTGTGGTGAACCAAGTCCTAACACATTAATTGTTGGGAAGCCCCTGGCGGAGACTTGCTGGGTATGAATGGTTTCCTTTCTTGGCTCAGATCATCCAGGACAGATCACATTGAGAAGTGCTGATTGGTTGATGAAACCCAGGTCACAAATCCAATAGCAGTATTTATCATTTCAACATATTTTGTTCCAAGGGTGTAAACTATGTGCCAATATTTATGGTAGTGATATCTTTAGTAAAATGGTGTGTATAGAAAGGTCAAAACCCTATCTTTACTACAAATTCAAAATGTATGTCCCCTCTGTCAAAAGATCAGTAAGTAATGTCTCTTTGCTTATGAAGGAACACATACACATTCATTCCATAAAGACAAAAGAAATGTACACGTTTTCCTGGCATAAAAAAGTTTGAAAAGGATTAAACTAAGCTTTTCTCTCATTTCTCTTCAGAAAGTACAGCTATGATTCATTACAATTACCATAAAATAACTGATTAAGCCACACACATTCTTAGCTCTACCTGAAAAAGTTAAAATGCACATGGTCCTTATCTTCTTAAAGCTTATATATTTATCTGACACTGAAATGTACAAGTCTTTCATATATTGGTGTGCAAAGCACAAAAGTTGAAGAGCTACGCTTATTACCCACCTAATAGTCTTTTAAATACTTGACAGTTTCTTGGAAGAGTATCTTGAAAGAAAACCGAATAGCGCCAAAGACACACTCCCCTCCCCTCCCCACAATTCAGACTTAGTTTTAACTGAGAGACATTAAGACAGACAGAAGGGAACAAGCAGCAATTTGATTTTCAATCTAGGGCAAAAACATGACCAGGCGTACACACAAAAGATTTTAAAATATTTATGAGAAGAATTAAGAGGCGTTCATTTACTTGAAGCAAAAAAAGCATTTTAAAACCCTTCTCTGTAAAATATCTGAGTATGTATCTTCCTTCGGTTTTCTCTCTACATAACTGTGCCAAAACTTTTCGATGAACTTGTTCTCTGTTTGTCTGCTTCAGTAGAATAATGACAGCCACCTCAGACACGATCAGTCTTGGGGTCGGCTGCTTCACCAAGCAGGAGGCAGACTGATGCTTCCAGCAGGTGACCTATGATCCAAGAGTTTAGTCTCCATGAAAAAAAAGAGACCAACCCAATGATCAAGCTCTGCAGCGAAACCCCAGAGGGGCTTTTATTCTGGAAGTTGTTACAAGTAGTTCATAACCTTTGTACTCTAGACACTCATTCAAACTACCCCACCACTCTGTAAACCAGGGGCTAAGGATGCTCCGAGGCTTGAACTTTCTACCCAAACAGGGGACTGTAAACATTTGGGGGAGGCCCAGTGCTACTGCTAAAATAAACCATAAAAAAGGACATTAGCCAAGACACTTTTATTCAGGAAGCCTCTCTCAGTTCGGGGAACCCAATTTTAACTTCAACCCTTTTACTCAAGAGCTAGGCCTCAGTGAAAACAAGCAAGCCTCTTTAGAGCAAAATTTTAGAGCACTTCTAAAGTTTTGTCAGCATCCTTCGGTGCTAATAAAAGGCATATATAAAAAGGAATCAGGACACAATAGAATAGAATATATATTTATAATCTGGATTGCAACAGTGTTTTCTGTTTTTTAAATTGTAAATGAAGTGCAAGGAAAAAAAACACATGTAAAGAGGAGACTGCTACTCAGAAGAAATTACTTATGACTTAGCATTTCTGCTTCATTCTCATTTGGCTGTCTTAATTTTCAATTGTTCTAGTTTTTAGTAACAGATTTTACTTCTTTCAGGTTCAAAGATGTTTTGACTACAAATTTAATTAGATTATTTGATCCTAGAGTGCAGAAAGTCTTTTCTTCTTGGGGAGAGAAGGAGAGGAGAGAAGAAGGGAACCTCCATGCTCTTAAAACTGGTGGGAATAAAATCACCGGGGGAAGCAGGAAGTGAAATTGGGTCCAGTTTGCCTAAACTGAAGAAAATAAGGAATACATTTATTCTAAAACTCAAATTTAATTAAAAGAAAATTTCACTCTAAACAATACCTTTAAATTAAGGAGTAAAATTGTAGAAAATAATAATATGTTATAGTCTTTAAGTTTTAATAACTTCTAGATGATCACCATGAATTTTTAATGTTATATGATTTAAACACACCTAGTTAAGAAGTGTTTGAATGTAAATCTGCCATCCCACCAAATCATCATCAATGGCTAACAACCAGGAGATAATGAGGATCCAAAATAACTATTGAATTTAACATGCTGGGTATTCTACTGTGACAGTCTGATGAGGTAAATATTAACATCAAGTTGACAATTATTTTTAGAATTGTTAATTAAATGTAAAGCACATAAAGCCTAAAAGAGATAAAAAGGCATCTGTTAACTAGAAATTCAAGGCGACCATGCCTTTAACACACAGGATGTGCAAAAGCTTCCACAAAACAGAAAAAAAAATTACCCAAAGACTCGGTTCACTTAAAAAACAAAACCAAGCAACTCGCTCGTTATGTCTTAGTCATGTTAATCTCCATGTCACTGAACCAAACTTCTCCAGAGTCCCTTTGGTAAGTCTTATAATAAAAATGTCTTTCAACAATACTTATGATAGCCTATTTTTTAAAAACTGGGCAAAAGATACATAATATTTACCATTTTAACCATCTTTAAGTGTACAGTGGTATTAGGCCTCTAACACTGGTATGCAACCTTCACTACTCTCCATCTCCAGAACTTTTTTATCATCTCCAAACCCACTAAACACCAACTCTGCATTTCTCCCCACCTCCGGTCCTTCGTAACCTGTATTCTACTTAATGTCTCTGAAAATCGAACAATTTCAGGTAACTCATGTAACTGGAATCATACATTTGTCCTTTTGTGTCTGATTATTTCACTTAGCATAATGTTAATTAAAAAATGTAAATCTTAATTATCTAATTTATATATGGAAAAAAAACTTAAAGGCAATATCATTTCCCAAATACAGGATAACCATCACAGACCATCCACTCACCTCTTCAAAAATAATTTTTGCCTTCTATAAAGAAAATTCAGGTTTCAGCATCATTTCCCCCTTCAAGAGTTCAGACTCCAGAATCTTCCTGGACAACCATGTTGTGGTCTACTTCTAGCCCGGAAAAGAAAGTTATGCCAGCTATCCTAAGCAACCCTTTGCTGTACCACACACCTGTTCAGACAACGGGTCATTTAAACAAGCAAAATAACAGCTGAGAAAGCCAGGTCAGCTACCCTCTGATCTGAAAGACATTTACAAAACCAGTCCCCCTTCTCTGTCTTCTTTATGTGAAAATAGCAGTTGAAGTAACATGACTCCTTCCCTTCCTGTTTGAAGAGACAGTGAAAGCCCTCCTGCTGAGAGTCCACTCTCTAAGTTTGGGGAAGAGGCCTCCTCAGTCCTCCAGCTTAGTCCCTAAGCCTGGGTCTACAGGGGAAAGAGGACCCATCCCACCGCGGTTATGTTTGCTTAAGGAGCTAGGTTCAACTCAAAGAGTTAACGATTAACAAGGGCCATATTACATGTCACATTTTCTTGTTACCATGCTTTTTACTCCTAGGTATAATCAAGGAGATATTTTTGCTTTCTGACCTTTCTTAAGTTTCTTTTCAGTTGGGCCTAAAGATTTTAAAGGCAAAAAAATATATAAACTAAATGGTTAACACTGTGGTCTTTTGACAGATGGAGTCTGAATTTTCCAGAAAAAAATTTTGTTTTGTTTTTTTAGAAAACTGATACAACACTACAGATATAGCAGCAAAACCATTCAAACAGATGTAAAGATTTTATGATTGTCCTTTCCCAAATATATTTTTATACATGTTTTCTAAGTACAATTTATCATAGGATTATAAGAATGAAAAGTATACAATCCTTTCCTTAAATACACGTCTTTTTAAAATGTTTTCCACTACTTGTAAATTTGGAGTAACGCTTCTCTCAGTAGCTTAGGTATGAGTAAACTGCTTTGCTTTATTTTACCTCAAGAAAAGAGAAAAGATGAATGACCAAAATCCACCTAAGAACTGACTCATATGTTGTAGAAGGTCTAACTCTATAAGAAATTTATCACACAAAACGAGCAAGTCCATACTGAGCCTTCCGTAGGGAGGGAAGTTTTGTCTTGGTAGATGAAATGGATGAAGGGAGAAAACGGAGCAAGGCTGGAAAGAAGACAGCTCACTATTTTCAAAAAATCTCATCTGTTTTGGCAAAATATTGATAATTGCTTTTAATTTAGAAAAAACCGCAACATTTTATATACTAAAGTACCATAAATAATTTTGGTTTAAAATTTTCTATGTGTAATAATTCTCTTTTAGGTTTTCATTTTAATTTTATTAAAACTTTCCTCATGCTCTCTTAAAAATCACACAACTTTAGAATTCTGTATGGAACCTTATGGGCTTCCCAGGTGGCCCCGTGGGTAAAGAATCTGCCTGCAATGCAGGAGATGCAGGTTCGATCCCTGGGTGGGTAAGATCCCCTGGGGAAACAAATGGCAATCCACTCCAGTATTCTTGCCTGAAGAATCCCATGGACAGAGGAGCCTGGCTGGCTACAGTCCATCAGGTTGCAAAGAGTTGGAAACAGCTGAAGCGACTGAGCTCGCACACATGCATGGAACCTTATAGATCATGTAGTATAATGTAAGAATATCCAAACTTCTTTTTTTCCAGTAGTGGAGCTACCACTAATTAGCTTTTTTTCTTCTATTAAACCTATTGAAATCTTACCATGCTCTGAGCAAGTGGAATAGATAAAGGCAGAAATCCAACTGGGGACGCAACCTGAGGGTCCAAGGCCCGTGTCAGAGAATCACTGTGTCAGTCCAATCCCCTCATTTTATAGAAGCAGAAACAGAGGCCCAATAAGATTAGGTGACTTCTCCAAACTCACATCACACCAGCCTCGGAGCTGAGACTAGTACATGCACTCCTTATTTACTACCTTCCTCTCCACCAAATCTTAACGGTTTGGAATTGCAAATAATTTATTATTTTGCACTTGGAGAACTAAAGAAGTAGCATAAAATTTAGTGGGGGTAGGGGTGGGGTTGTAGGGAAGTATGTGTTTGAAATTCCTGATCACCTCAATTTCCATTATCAAGGCCCAAAAGACAAGAAACAGAGAATCAGGAAAAGAAGGGACCTAATTGAATTGAAGGGTAAAGGCATTATTATCATCATCATCATCATCATCCTTTCCTATATTCATTCACTCAGCAGACAGTTATCGCAGACATTGCACCAGGTACTGAGAAAGATGCTCAAATAAATTAGGACCTTGTTGCCAGGTGCGTTTCCTGTTTGGCATGGTGCTGCGCATGTGTGTGTGCACACTTGCATACAGTCCTAGGCGGGATGTGATAGATGCCATGAAAGTGATGCAGGAAATGCAGAGAGGAAAGAGCAATCAAGCATGGGTGTCCAGGTGTCATCTGAGCTGAGCCTCAAAAACTATCATGGGGAATGGTGGCACCCAGGTGAACTCCCAGCAGCCACGGCTGGAGTGCAGAGGTGGAAAGGAAGGGAAGAACACAGGCCTTCCCCCATCTACTCTGACTGAAACGAAGGCCTCTTACAGAATTGTGGAAAGTATGTCTGGAAAGTTACTTTGGCCAAAACTTGAAGGGGTGGGGAGTAGGGAGAAGAGAGGTAGCCAGGAGACAAAGTGCAGGCCAGGGCTTCAGACTTGGGGGGGTGGGGGGTAAAGGGAGTGTTTATTTACTAACAGATACATGGAAGATAAATCCATCTAGAAATTAGATGCGTAAAATTTGGTCAGTCACCCAACGGTTGTTGGTAAAAGGAGGTTATAGATTTCAACAGTTGTTGCCAGGTTCTTCTCTGTAAAAACAGTAGAGGTAACATAATGGGCTTTGGAGGCTGCAACGCTTTGCTTTCTATAATCAGTGTCTTTGCAACTCACCCCTGCCCCCGCTTCCCCTTCTACTCCGCTGCCTGCCTCTGAAAGTGCTGATATAGAGTTGGAGAAAGCTTTTCTCTCATGTTTTTTGGGGGGGAAACCCCACAAAACTCGAATATACTAAGGAATGGAAAAGGTTAACTCTGAAGCAAGACAAAAGTAATACCAAGGCAGAAGAGAAAAGCTTTCCCTTGCCTTTCTGGCCTTCAGTATTCCATAAAACGCATTTCCCTCCTGATAAGACTCTGTGCTGACCAGGCAGTCACACTTTACTGCAGGTTCACTAACTAACTAAGCTGTCTTTTTCAAGGATATCAGTGCAACCAGAAGAGCCATAAAATTGTGAAATTTCAAGAAGAAGGGGCTAAGTCAGACATAGGATTGGCCTAGCCTGATCAGTATGGCTGTGGACAGACAGCTAAGCTGCTGACATCAGGATAACACAGTGTGGTCAGTTCTGAGTGCCCCAGTCCTGCCCATGTCCACTCACGCATTGCTTCTTCCAGACGTGTTGTTTTTGAGAGATGCAGAGCCCGTGCCATCAGAAGTCTGGAAGAGGGAGAGGCATTTTCCAAAGTCTAGTTATTTAGACCAAACAAATATAAACAAAGGCATAACACCCATTTACTATTTGCCACTACATTTTAGAATTTCTGGTATAAGCTGTTTAAGAAGTGCCAAATCTGAAGTTTTACAGCTTAAAAAAAAGAAAGACTCTCCCTCTACTTTGAGTTTGTTTATTAAAATGTCCCAGACTTCTAGAACTGTGCAGTTCTCCTAGCCAGCTCCTAGTTTTAGCTCCAAGGAAGCCAAGGATCAGAGAGGGATGGGATTTGCTCACACTTGGCTAATCAACAGTGAAAACTGACAACTATACAAGTTCTCAACTCCTGGCCCTTACTCTCTCCATTACTATAAATAGTTTTCTTACTAGTCTTTACAATTTTAGTGAAAGTCCATGTAATTCTTATTCCTTTGGTGCAACTATTATGAGAGGTTCTAGTGAAACATAACTCTGAAGATAAGAATGAAAGAAGTGGCCACCCTAAGACACATTTTCCCCTTGGGAAGTCCCAATGAATGTCTAATAATAAATATTTACCTTTTTATATCCTCCTCTTGTGTGATGAGCTACACTACACACAATGACTAGAAGAAATGCGCTATCCAAAGACCTATTTCTTTGGTGGAAGCAAAAGACTATTTTTAAAATGTATCATGCTAATAAAACCCAAAGTAACTATTTCTCTCACTGTCCTCAAAACTAAAGAAACTGCATAAGTTGTGACTAAAAATGAAGTGTATACTACATGTAGTACTTATGATTAAGGAAACGAATAAAAACTCCAAATTCTTCCCTCACCTCCACTAGTTATTCTTCTTTCATTTCCTAGTATTTCTGATACAGGTATTAGCAGAGAAATGAAAATAGATGCAATGTGTGTAAAGAATTATGAAGACCCAAGACACCTGGTCCTCTGTACTTACTAGTTTAAGAAACCAGGAAAGATCATATAGGTTACTTCCTATGTGATCATGAATCTTTTAACGTGTCTTGCTTTTCAAATTCCTTAATCAATAAAAAATTGAAAAATACCTATGATGATCTTACTTGAAGCTTCAAAAAAACTGTTATTAGGAAGAATGTCATTTTCCCTCCATAAGAAAGAATATATTCTCAGGAACCAATTAGAAGCTCAGAATTTCCTAGCCCTCTATTTACTAGTCCTTCGTTCTTCTTTAATTTAATTTGGCTACAATCAGCCTCTCTCTTGTTGCTGATGAAATACTCACTTTTCCACTCAATCGGCCTGGAATACTCCTGCGGACTGGGAAGGAGCTGCTTGGAGCAAAGCAGTGCAGAGCGGCTCTCCCCCTAGAATGTGGCTCTCTTTGCAAAAGAGGCCTGAGTCAACAGCCCTATCGAAATGATCACATGACATGGCCTTTGTCTCCTTCCTGCTGGTGTGTCAGTGGTCATGGCCAAAGACTGCAACAGGGGATTGCTAGGAGATGAAAAATGCTTCACATGTTTGTATTCTAGCTGTCAAAGAGAGAAGACAAACAGCCTTTTCCACTGCCTTCCATCACAGCCCAGAAAGGATCTGCTTTTCCCACCTGAAAGGCTCAGGACGTGTCAGGAACTAGAGACGCAGGAAACTAGATCTGCGGCCAGGAGCCCACTGTCCTTATTCCATGGAAATGAAAGACAAGTTGCTTTGATCACCTTGGAGACCAACTACCTCCTTCGGCTGAAAACTAACCCCACCTTGGCGGTGCCCGCTTCCCCTCCCCACCCCGCCGGGAACTCCACTCCCTCTACTCTGGCTTGGGAATCAGGCTAATCAGTTTGATCTGACAGATTTTAATTACATTAATTAGGGCTTTTCTGAATAGGCCTGATTAGCATCCTACCAAGGGTTTGTGTATGTGAGTGTGTTTGTGTGTTTTCTTCCCTAAAGCAGCTCTGTTAGGATCAGGACTAATACTTTCTTTTCCTGTAACAATGGTGGGTTTTTTTGTCTTGCTCAAGGGAAAAAATCAGACATTGGTGGCAATGGGTGTGAGAATGTATTTTATAATAAAATCAGCCATGAAGATCTGGAGAGGGGAGAAGGGATTATTAGAACATTTGTCTAGAATGCAAACATTGCTTTTGCTTAACCTTCCACTTAGTAAATACTATATTTAGTTTGAGATTTAAAAATCCAAGGTCTTCTAAATTTTGCCCCATACCCTCATCAGACTGAAGCACATAGAAATAGATTTGGATCTCTATGTGATTTTATCCATCACATTTCAGAGAGAACCAATGAAAACCACACAGAAGCCAAAGGAGATTTATCCTCTGTCCCTCCATTGTTTCTTAGAATAATAACTTCAGTGTCAACCAGATTTTAATGAAAATATTTCTAAACTACTTTCAACCACTAATAAAAGAGAACAACAGCACTGATTTCTCAGAACACTATACAAAGTTTAGCATAGCATGTATGTTGAGCTTTATTGATCATCTGTGCTTTAATTACTGCTTTTATATATGCTATTTTGAATTATTGTTGTTTAGTTGCTAAATTGTGTCCGACTCTTTTGCAACCCCACAGACTACATACAGCCCACCAGGCTTCTCTGTCCATGGGACTTCCCAGGCAAGCATATTGGAGTGGGTTGCATTTTCTTCTCCAGAGGATCTTCCCGACCCAGGGATTGAACCTGTATCTCCTACGTTGGCAAGTAGCTTCTTTACCACTGAGCCACCAGAATAAATCATAATAAATGAGGGCACAGTTTCAGACACCAGGAAGAAAAGCTACCAAACTCAGGAAAGTTTATTTGCTTTTCAAAAAAAGTCTAATACGAAACTTTTTTTTTTTTAATCACGTGTCTTAAGGAAAGTCGTAAAAGAGTGGACTTGCGACCCTTAATCCAAGTTTTGAATCCTGTTGACACGGCTCTCTCCCTGCAGCCACTTGTGCAACAGCTACTGCTCTGAGGATTAAAGCTGCTATTCACACCCACCTGAGCTATGTTAATTAGGATGCTGTTTTATTGGGATAGTTCCTGAATCAGTTAGAACATTGACAAGACAGCTGAGAAACTGCATTTTCTAGGCACAGTGATTGATACACCACAGCGATTGATAAAAGTTTTTTTAATTATCTGAAAAATATCCCAATGCCATATTTTTCATTTACGTTGTATTCAATTATCTTTGAGGGTTAACTGGATTTAACATTTCTAGCCGTTTGGTTTCCTAGCCACTTTGAAGTAAAAGTGAAATTTCTAAAGGTGTCTACATATTCACCTCCTTTTTTTTCCCCTCTCATTTTGAGGGGGAAAAATCCTCAGCAGAAAAGATGTTCATGGTCTTTTTTGTTATCTTCTGATTCTCACTGGGAATCAGAGTGATCTTTTCTCCTTTCCTTGGTCTTATCTAGGTGGATAGGATGTCCTTTGAGAAGGAACCTGATTAACTCACTTTGATGACTACCAAGCTTATTCTGGGCTCTACAAACACAAGAATGAGAATGGTCCATTCACCTATTTGGGAAGTAGCAGGAATCCAAACCTTTAACTTAAGGTTTTTGATCCACTTTGGATTAGACAATTAAGATTTTCTAGGAAGCATTAGTAAAAGATTGAGGGAACTGAAGGGTAGAAACAGGCTATGTGATTTAATGCTGGATACTCTCCCTCCACACCCAAATGTTTGCCCTGGATAGAATATATATTTTATGCTTTTCAAGGATGGTAGCCTTCTGGCTTCCCCTGGAAGAAAATACTAAGTGATTTATTAAACAAACAGACAACAACAAAAACAAAAGAAGCAAACCCACACACAGTTACATTACTGTGCCAAATTTTACCTAGTATTCAATTTAATTACTCAATTACAACTTTCCAATCTTCTAACAGTTCAAAGGAAGAGAAATGAAGTTAAGAATTCCGACATAATTTGGGGTGTGTGCAGGGGTGAAGAAAAAGATTATTTTTTTAAAGTAACAACAAAAAGAAGAACAAAAAGGGAGAAAGTAGTTGATGAGAGAAAAAAATGTAAAGCTTTTCTTTAAAAAGTGAGAACTTAAAATGGTAATTTTAAAAATATAGATATACATCGACAAAAAAGTATGTGGGGAGGTGGAGAGAGAGAGTAGGGGTAGGGAGTAGGGCATAAAATTAACACAGAAAAGAACTGCAACTGAGAAAAAGCCTTTCCTTAGGTTTTAAAATAGTTACTCCAGTGTACAGTAACAGGATCTCAACCCATTTTGTTAAACTAAGTTCACTGACAGTCACTTACTAATCGCAATGCCACTTACTGTTAATTCGATTAAAAAAAACTAAAGTCTGAATGTAAGCTCTCCAAACATATTTTCGTCATTATTAGGTCTGCGTGTTAGTAGAGCATGACAGCCCTTCATTCATTTCAGCCAGCCTGTCAGGCAGCCATCCATGATTTACTGAGTCCGCCCCAGGGAGCAGGCACTGTGCTAAGCTCCGGGTGTCCAGTACTCAGCTAAATGGACGTGGTCCTTACCCTTCATGAAGCTAATTGTTAAGGGAGAGACTGACATGAAACAAGTAAATGTCAAAATATAATTGCCACGTGTGGGAAGTGATAGAAAAGGAAAAAAAGAGAGGGTGCTGTGTGAAAGAAGAGAGGAATGGCGGGGAACGGGATGTTCAAGGAAGAACATTCTATGAGGGAACTCTTAAGCTGAAGCTTTCAAGAAAATTTTGGCCATACTCCACAGCCTGTGGGACCTTATTTCCCAGACAAGTAATAGAACCCACATCCCCTGCATTGGAAGGCAGAGTCTTAACCACTGGACCACCAGGGAAGCCTAGCTTAAAGGTGTCAGCCTTGTAGATTGGAAAGAGAGGAAGAAGACAGGGGCAGAGACCAGGTGGGATGGAAAGAAGAGAAGCATCTCAGCACTCCCAAGCCAGGAAGTCCTCAGTGAGTTCTGGGGGTGGAAGGACCACAGCTGTGTAAGTGACGTGAGTTGAGGCTGCAGAAGCAACAGATCTTTGCAGCTCCTGGTGAGAAAAGGATTTTCTTCCGAGGATAATTCTAATACGAGCAAAAGTTAAGCATTTATTCTTAAATTAAGAACTTTTGTTGCACATTCAGTTGTGGAAATATACTACAATAAGAGAACAGTTAAATACATTAGGTACATCTCATGATAGAATATTATCCAACCATGTAAAAATGCTTCAGAATGATATTTAATGATACCAAAAAAGTTCAAGATATTTAAAATCAGTATATACATAAACATAAAAGAGCAATTTTGTAAAAGAGAAATGCATCTGTAGTTGTAGTAATAGAAATAGTAGAAGGAACTACACTAAAATGTTAAAAATGATTAAAGCTAAATGGAGGAATTACACTGATAGATGGTCAACTTTTGTTGAATTTTGTTTTCCTGTTATCATACAGTAAAGTGAATTCTATGAATCTTTACACATGTATAGATTCCTGTAACAATCAATTACAGGGTGATCCCATCATGCCAAAAAACCCCCTTGTGCTATTCCTTTATAACCACACCTGATGGCTTAATTGTGACACTTTTTTGTAGCTTCCAAACTCTCTACAATTAGTAGGCATTACTTTAATTTTTGGGGGCTTCCCTTATGGCTCAGCTGGTAAAGAACCTGGCAATGCAGGAGGCCTGGGTTTGATCCCTGGGTTGGGAAGATCCCCTAGAGAAGGGAACGGCTACCCACTCCAGTATTCTGGCCTGGAGAATTCCATGGACTGGATAGTCCATGGGGTCGCAAAGAGTCAGACATGACTAAGCGACTTTCACTTTCACTTTAATTTTCAGGTGCAAAAGCCACATAATTTGAAGTAGTAGAAATAAAAGAACAACACAGTAAATAATAATTCCCTAAACAATGACTTTTTTTCTTAACCATTATTTGAGATTAATATGCTTAATGTGGGCTTCCCTGGTGGCTCAGATGGTAAAGAATCTGCCTGCAGTGCGGGAGACCCAGTTTCATATTCCTGGGTCAGGAAGATCCCCTGGAGAAGGGAATGGCTCCCCACTCCCGTATTCTTGCTTGGAGAGTCCCATGAACAGAGGAGCTTGGTGGGCTATAGTCTACAGGGTTGTAAAGAGTTGGACACGACTGAGTGACTAACACATTTTCTTTCATGCTTCATAAATTTTTAAAATCTTTGAACCTTCCTCAACTAACTTATTCTGCTCCTGACCAGAAATACTAAGTTTTTAGCAATGTGAAAATATATCATCACTGGGAACGGGGCCAGGGGGAGGCTTTTTGTCATTCAGAAAACTCTCTCAAATGAACATCAGTGAAAAGTAGCAGAGACATACAGTAACATTAATAGGGATGCCAGCTCAAAGACCTGTGAACAGAAGAGACGGAATTCAACACAGGAAACATTTCTGTTCTTTTTCTTGTTTAACTAAGAATCCATTCCAGTGATATGAGCACATGTACAAGTAATCCTAGATCTTGCACAATATTATAAGAATTAGTCACATAATTTTATAA
The DNA here is from genome assembly GCF_002263795.3 of Bos taurus. NCBI lineage: Eukaryota > Metazoa > Chordata > Mammalia > Artiodactyla > Bovidae > Bos > Bos taurus. The sequence goes on from NC_037336.1 coordinate 43,910,705, forward strand.
CTATCATGGTCTATTCTGATTGAATTATCAAGCATTGAAAGTATATACTTTATTTTGAATTCGTTAAGCAGAAAAATATATTTCTATGAGGCCAAGTCTAGGTAGATAGTTTCTTTTGGATGGGATTTCAGAAAGATGATGGCTTGCAGTGCTCAACCCAAATCCAAGCAGAGAGCTACTGCTGGGGCTGGGCTGGACTGGATGGGGAAAGGGCGGCTTTCAACTCATCTATATGGAAGTTTAAAGCAGAGACATTACTTTGCCAACAAAGGTCCGTCTAGTCAAGGCTACGGTTTTTCCAGTAGTCATGTATGGATGTGAGAGTTGGACTATAAAGAAAGCTGAGCACTGAAGAATTGATGCTTTTGAACTGTGGGGTTGGAAAAGACTCTTGAAAGTCCCTTGGACTGCAAGGAGATCCAACCAGTCCATCCTAAAGGAAATCAGTCCTGAATATACATTGGAAGGACTGATGTTGAAGCTGAAACTCTGATACTTTGGCCACCTGATGCAAAGAACTGACTAATTTGAAAAGACCCTGATGCTGGGAAAGATTGAAAGTGGGAGGAGAAGGAGATGACAGAGGATGAGATGGTTGGATGGCATCACTGACTCAATGGACATGGGTTTGAGTAAACTCCGGGAGATGGTGATGGACAGGGAGGCCTGGTGTGCTGCAATCCATGGGGTCGCAAAGAATTGGACATCACTGAGTGACTGAACTGAACTGAACTGAAATGATGTGGAGGTTAAGACTTGGATGGAAAGACAGGGTGAAATCTGGATGTTATCCCCACTAGATGCCAAACATACACAACTATGAGTCCTTAGCCTCCAGAGGATCCTTAGAAAGCCCATCCACCCCCATTCCTGCCCCGCCCACCTCCCCAAGAAGGACACAGCCTGAAGGTTTACATTGACCCCTTCTTCCAAACAGAGCTGAACAGGTGAACTGAATTATTTTTGCCCTAAAGCTAGGCAAGTGCTCAGCTTTGCTGGGCAAGAGATATGGGAGGTAAATGCTTTCATTCTTTCCATTTTGAGAGGAGGAAAATGAGGCAGACAGTGGTTGAGTAACTTGCCTAAGATCAAAAAGTTGGTAAGTGGTGTTAACAGGATTCTAATCCAAGCAGTTCAATTTCAGCATCTATGTTACTATTACCTCTCCTAGAAGATTGTGTGGTTTGTAGTGGGAAAAAATAAGAAATTAATGATGCCCTTTAACAGAGAATGAGGAATACATTGACGTAGTCATACCAATGAATTCCAGGCATAAATTAAATAGAAGTTGGATCTGTAATAGGTTTAGAAGGATTTCCCTCACACATTTATTTAGAAGAGCAAGAAACACAATATAACCTGATTTTTCAAAAACAATGACAGAAAATGTTGTATAACTCTATGTTCCTCTATATATGATTATGGAAGAAGGGAATAAAGGACACACACCATGATGTTAACATAAAAATGGAGTTTTTATTCTTAAGTCATAAAATACAAGTTAATAATAATTCTTCTAACTATGAAAAATAAGAAATAGGTAAACTTCTGACCTACTATAGACAGGTATGTATTCTGACAACACCTGAGCCTACAAGATACAGGTTAGAACTGGAAAGTCTGCTTTATACAGAGAAGCTGCTGGCTGCTACTGATGGGATTCCTAATCACCGAGAAAGTAGAACAGAAACTAGCAGTATATCTCTTAAGCAGACTATCTGCAGGCCCCTTCAATCCTTTTATTAGAGGCTAAACACACTGGTTTGAGTGTGGACAGAGGTGGTGTGCTTGTATTAAGTGTGCAAGCACGTAAGCACATCTGTATTTATTCTAACAATACCATGCTTTCCATTACTCCAGTCTAGTTGTAAGGAGGGAAAAAAATGAATCAATTCAGCAGGTCACTTTGAGCCACCTCTGGAAATTAGCTGATGCTATGATTTCTTCATTAATGTCAAGAAAAGGAGAACAATAGGTCCAGCCATTAAGCCCCTCTCAGATCAAGATAAGAAAGAGTTAAATAGATGATAATCCTTGCATTTAGCTGACTTTCAGACATCTCGCTGCTTAATCATTTCTTCCTCGATATGTATTGTACAAACACACAGGGAATGTTTGGAAAGCCTTGGTCTTAGGGATGAGGAAAGGAAGAGAGTTTCTAGAGAGGTGTGGGGAGGGGAGCAGGAGGGATGGACATACAGAATTCACAGAGGTGGACAAGCCAGAGAGATTTCACAGGTGAACCTTTACTAGGAAATGAAACCATTTCTTAATTGACATTTGGGAAATAGGCTAAATACAATCTCACTAAGCCTCTATGGACTAGCTAACTGATTAAGGCAGGGATGTCAGCAAGAAACACTTAATTCTAATATTATATGACAATACATTTGTGACTAATCCATTTAGTACTATTATTTTACAAACTAGATTTTAACTTTTTAAGTAAAATTTTAATGTTTCACTGAACACATCAGGGTAATATTATATACTTGAATTTAATGACAAGGTGAGATGAAAGGGAGCAAATTCCAGGTGGCTTATATTTCAATCCTTACAAAATAAAAACTAAGTAAAAAGAAAAAGAAAAAAAAGCTGTGGTTGTTTCCTGAAATGAGTGAGCTTAGGAATGTAGACTTGTCTGATAAGTTGGCATGATGTTTCAGAAACATTTATGAATAACCAAAATAGTAGCTACAGAGGATAATTCCTCTCTGTATAATTAATGTGCTACAGTGTTATACAACTGTAACAGGAATTGATTCATTTGTTTCTTAAGAAAACCCTAAGAAGACTTCTCTAAATACACAGTTCAAATGTAATTTTCTATTCTTGATGTACTAAAAACTTACATCACAGAAGTTCTCCTTACCGGTCTCTTTTGTAGGAAATGTCCTTATCCTTTGAAGAAATCTCTTAGTCTCTCCCCATCCCAACAATACAAGCTGAAAAGGTAGAGATGACCACAAGAAATCAAAAGGAATCTTATACCATAGCTACTTCTGCATTTTCTAAATTCACAGGCTTCTTGAAAGAATGTGAGAAATAAAGAAGATACCTTAGTTATTTTACAAATATTTTAAAAACGCATACTTTTAGGTCACCTCATTTGCTCTCCTCAGGAAGCAATGGGTCATTAGGATTGACAAATTTTATGCAAATTTGAATTAGATTTCTGAAAATGCATGTAGCCGGTTACAACATATGTGTTCAAAATGGCAGCTGGAGGAGATTCTGGGAAGATGGTGGAGTAAGAAGTATCAGGAATTCATCTCCCCACCTAAATAACAATCCCACTGGAAAAATCTGTCTGATGCAATTATTTTGGAAGTCAAGTAGAGCAACACCCACCATGGGAGTCCCAGAAGGAAAAGAGGGAAAGAGGAAGAAAGAATATTTGAAGAAATAATGGTGAAAGTTTTCCTAAATTTAATGAAAGACATGAGTATAAACAACCAAGAAGCTCAACGAACTTCAAGTAAGATGAACTTAAAGAGATCTGCACTGAGACACGTTATTATCAACCGTTCAAAAGACAAAGAATAAAGACAAATTAGACCATGAAAATTAAAATCTGTGTATCAAAGGATACTATTAAGAATGAAGAGTAACAAATGGAATGGAAGAAAATATTTGTAAATTATATATAAAGACATTAATATTCAGAATATATAGAAAGAACTCCTAAAACTCAACAACAAAAAAACCGATTCTAATTCAAAAGCAGGCAAAGGGGCTTCCCTCATGGCTCAGTGGTGAAGAATCTTCCTGCCAGTGCAGGAAACATAGGTTGGATCCCTGATCTGGGAAGATCCCACATGCCATGGAGCAACTAAGCCCGTGTGCCAAAACTACAGAGCCTATGCTCTGGAGGCCAGGAACTGCGACTACTGACCCCACGTGCTGCAACCACTGAAGCCCGTGCTCCACAGTAAGAGAAGCCACTGCGATGAGAAGCCCGAGCACTGCAACTAGAGAGCAGCCCTCACCGGCCACAACTAGAGAAAAGCCCTTGCAGCAACGAAGACCCAGAACAGCCAAAAATAAATCGATATTGAAAAAAAGAAGCCACCATGATACATGAGAAAATTTTTTAAAAGTATATGAAGGATTTGAATAGACATTGCTCTAAAGAAGACATATGAATGGTCAATAAACACATGCAAAGATGCTCAGCATCACTAATCAACAAGGAAACACATATCAAAACCATGAGGAGAGAATATGCTATTATCAAAAACCCAGAAAATAACAAGTGTTGGAGCACTTATGGATAAAATGAATCTTTGTGCACTGTTGGTTAGATTGCAAAATGTTGCAGCCACTGTGGACAACAGCATGGTGATTCCTCGAAGAGTTAAAAATAAAATTACTTTATAGTTCAGGAAATCCACTTCTGGGTATATACCTAAAAAAACTGAAAGTGGAATATAAAAAAGATATCGCACACTCCTGTTCACAGCAGCATTATTTATGATAGATAAAACTTGGAAACAACTCAACTGTACATTGACTGATGAATGGATAAGCCAGATATTGTAAATATATATAACAGAATATTATTTAGCCTTAAAAAGGAAGAAAATTCTGACATATGCTATATCATGGATGAACCTTAAGGATGTTATGCTGAGAGTTTTAGTTGTGCAAGATGAAAAGAGGTCTGGAGATAGATGGTAGTGATGGTTGGAAAACAATATGAATGCACTTAATATCATTTACCTATACTCTAAAATGTGGGCAAGATAGTAAGTCTTACGTGTATTTTGCCACAATACAAAAACAGTCACAAAGCAAATATAAACTAAATAAAGCAAACTCTGGGAATTGTTCTAGTCAAGTTATCAGTGAGGGTTTGCTGAGACTTATGTGAGAAAATTTCTAGATGTTTCTAGCCAAAAATCAAGCCAGGTACAACACTGGTAGATTCCCAAAGCAAGGATGGAATAAAGGGCAAGGGTTTTTATTAGCTGTATGTCTATTCCATAAGTTATATTTGCATTTTCCTTTTTGTAACCTTTACCTAAATCTTTGGATGATAATAGCACATATTACTAAAACACCAAAAATAAAGGCTGTCCATTTTTTCCTCTGATTTTGAAGCAAGTTGTTTTTTATCAATAGCATCTGTCAGCTAGGGAATGCGTTCGAAGGAAAATAGAAAGTTGTAGCCTGGACTCTTTCTATTTCATTAACCAGATACTACACACATCCTAAACCAAACTTCCTTGGCCTATACAAGTTACATGGGGTTCATCTGGTACATGGGCATTTGAAACAGTTTGATTGTTCTGTGTTAGCTTTGGTTCACTCTAGTCAATGAAGAAAGCTCCTAATGAAAAAAGATTTCAAAGAAATCTAAGTCAGTAAGATTTCTTCCTGTCATAGTATGAACTGTACTACAAATGCTTCCCGATTCTGCACTCCCACCGAATCTTATTAAAGCGGTTTACTTGCCCTGAGAAGTAAGAAGATAACAATTCTTACTAAGAGCCACCTTCCCCATTTGGAAAATTGTTAAGATTCTTAAAAACAAATCTTCACACTGAATGCTAGATATCACTATAACAATACATGTGAACTTAACATTGACAGTTACAACTGAGTAATTAGTTCTAAACCAGCTCTCCAACTAGAGCCAATTTGAGCACTGGACAAAAATATGATACAAATGTTTGGAGATACAGAATAGACAACATAGAACTGTGATCTCTGAGAGATGCAAAACTAACAAGATGAGCCCTACCACCTCCCGGATTTCTGCCTGAGCATCTACAAGATACAGCAAATGAAAGGACCCCAAGAAGACTACTGCCATCTCAATAACCTGAGGTGCCAAATATCAAGGAATGAGGCAGCAGAGGTGATTGGAATTCGTATGGCAAAGAACCAAACAGAAGGGAAAGTTTAAGATATCTGCAGGTGGGTCTCCTTGAGTCTCTGACTGAATGGGCTTAGAATCCTTTAAGTGAGATTCCATAAGGCCAAGTAACAAAGAAAAACTACTAGGGAGCTGTAAGTAGAACCAGAACCATCATGAGATGAACAGACCATGGGGTATTATTCAACAACATAAAAGAATGAACTCTTGATACATACAACAATATGGGTGAATATCAAAACCATTATGCTAAGTGAAAGAAGACAAAAAGATGAACATGTACTGCACGATGCCATTTACATAAAATTCTAGAATATGCAATCTAATTTATAGTGATAGGAAGCAGATCAGTGTTTGCCTATGGACAGGGGTGGAAGGAGGAATAGATTAATAAGATTACAAAGAGGCACAAGGAAACTTTTTTTGGAGGGGAATGGATAGAATAGTTATTATATTGAGTGTGGTGATGAATTTGCAGGTATCTGCAAATGTCAAAACTCATCAAACTGTACACTTTAAATATGAGTAGTTTGGTTTGCTTCAATTATACCTCAATAAAGTGGAAAAACAAAATCAAACATACATAGTGTTTTTAAGTTAATAATACAATGTGAACCCATTTCTATACAAATGCATATGTTTCTGTACTGTTTTAGTATTCCATTACATGAACATATTGATTTATTTAACCGAACCCTTATGCTTCGATATTCAATTTGCTTTCAACTGCTCACTATCACGACCCACAGACAATGTTTTCAATGAGCGGCCATGTCTAACTCTCAGAGGCATTACCTCTGTTGGTTAGTATACAACACTCATGAAGCAAAGGTCCAACATTAAAGTTCTGTTCCATAGCCATGAACTTGGAATTAACCTTAGTCTTGAACTGCTATGCTAAACATACACACAATTGGACCAAGAGGCACTGGACGAACTCAATATGAGGTAAAAAATCAATACAAATCCAGCAGTACCAGAAGAGAAAGAGGCATATGCTGAAAAGGAGTATCCATCACATTATCTCTGAACACAAAGAATATGTTTAATCAGCCTTAAAAGAAGGAAAAAAGAAAAAAATATTCATTGCATGTCTTCAACATATATTCTGGGGTGGAAGAGGAATGCAGAAGAGCTCTCCAAGGAAAATAATACTATCTCAGCTCTATCATGCCGAAGGTTGATTTTACATT